>NC_089491.1:28553564-28862464 GCF_036850765.1 Saccopteryx bilineata
AAACATTTAAAATTTTAAATTATACTTAAGTACAATAAAGTGCATGAATCTTAAGCTAATAAATTTTTGGCGGCCCTGGCCAGTAGGCTCAGTGGTAGAGTGTCGGCCCAACGTGTGGATGTCCTGGATTCAATTTCTGGTCAGGGCGCACAGGAGAGGCACCCAAGTGTTTCTCCACCCTTCCCCTTCTTGCTTCTCCCCCACTCTTCCTGCAGCCATTCCATTGAGTTGGCCCTGGGCACTGAGGATGGCTCTACAGCCTCTGGCCTCAGGCGCTGGAAAGGGCTTGGTTGCTGAGCAACAGAGCAATGCCCCAGATAGGCAGAGTGCCCCCTCCTAGGGGGCTTGCTTGGTGGATCCCAGTGAGGGCACATGCAAGAGTCTGTCTCTCTGCCTACCCTCTTCTCACTGAACAATAAAAAAAATAAAATTGGTTAATGAATAAATTTTCATTAGCTAAAAAATGGTCAATGAATTTTTACACATATCCATGTAACACCATCCAGATTGACATACAAAATATGTCCAACACCCAAGAAGATTTCCTCATGCCCCCTTCCCAGAAAAAGCACTCCCTAAAGTAACCACTATTCTGGTCTCTTTTATCATAGATGAATTTTGTCTGTTTTTAAACTTGATTTAAATGGAATCATGGTACTCATTTGTATCCAGCTTTTTGCTCAACATTATGTCTGTGAAATTTATGCAGGTCATTTAAAAAAATTGTTTAAATTGATTTAAGAGAGAGAGGAAGGAAGAGAGAGAGAGAGAGAGAGAAACAGCAATTTGTTGTTTCACTTATTTATGCATTCATTGGTTGACTCTTGTATGTGCCCCGACTGGGGTTTGAACCTCAGTGCAACGTTGGTGTATGGGGATGACACTCTAACCAACTGAACTCCTGGCCGGGGCATGCCATTTCAAGTAGTTCATTGTTTTTCAGTCCTGTATAGTATGCCATCATATGACTATACCATGATTTATTAACTCACTCAACTGTTGTGGACATTTGAGCAATTTCCAGTTTGGGGCTCTTATGAACAATCTTTCCACAAACATTATTGAATGTCTTTTGGTGCACATATGCATCCATTTCTTTGAGTACATACCCAGGAGTAGACTTGCTGCATCTTAGGACGTATTTACTTTTAGCTTTATCAATACAGCCTAGAGGTTTCTAGTGTGCTTGTACTGATTTATTTCCCTACAAGCAGTGCTTGAAAGTTCCAGTTGCTTCACAACCTAGCCAACACCTGGGATCTTAGCCATTCTGATGAGTACCGTATATTCCCATGTATAAGATGCTCCCATGTGTAAGATGCACCTTAGTTTTGGGACCCTAATTTTGAAAAAAAAAATGTATTACATAAAGTTATTGAACCCAAGTTTTATTCATCATAAAATTCATACAACTCCTCATCGCTGTCAAAACTTTTATCCATTAGCTTGTGATGACGAATCACTGTCTTCAACAATGAGTGCAAAAACAAGTGTGAAAAAGTGGGAAATGCAAGTAAAAAAATCTACAACCACTGTGTAAGATGCACCCAGTTTTTAGACCCCACAATTGACAGACGAGGGTGCGTCTTATACATGGGGAAATAGGTAAGTAGTGGTATTTTACTATGGTTTTCATTCCCGCTAACTGAACATGTTAAACATCATTTTGTATGCTCACTGGGCATTTGACCAGCCCCTTTTGTGAAGTACCTACTCAAATACTATACCCATTTGGATTGTTGGTCTTTCTTATTGATTGCAGAAGTTCTTTATAAATTCTGGATAAGTCCTTTATCAAGTGTGTTTTGTAAATACCATTTGCCCCGTCTGTAGCTTGCCGTTTCTCTCATTTAATGGTGTCTTCTGACGAATAGAAGTTCTTTATTTTGATAATATCAAATGGAAGGCTCAATTTTAAGTAACTTGAAAAGGAAGAATTTTATTTAAAAGTCTGAAACATTTTTCTGAGTTTGCAGTAATGCCTTGTGATAGAGCTTGTGCTGAGCAGAAAACTACCTTTATTTTAAGGCTCGGGATTATGATTCTTGTTCCAACTGTCGTCAAGATTAAACATTGGCCTGACCTGTGGTGGCGCAGTGGATAAAGCATCGACCTGGAAATGCTGAGGTCGCCGGTTCAAAACCCTGGGCTTGCCTGGTCAAGGCACATATGGGAGTTGATGCTTCCAGCTCCTCCCCCCTGTCTCTCTCTCTCTCCTCTCTAAAATGAATAAATAAATAAATAAAAATTAAAAAAAAAAAAAAAAAAAGAATGTGTGTATTTAAAAAAAAAAAAAAAAAAAAAAAAAAAAAAGATTAAACATTACCAGACACAAGCTCTAGTGTGCTACTAGAGGGCCTCTGGGACCGGTAGAGAGGAAGAGTGAGGTCCATCTTTGTTTGTTCTGGTAGAGCACATCTGTTGCAACGAAGCTTTGGTCCATGAAGCTTCCAGGCCCAGAAAATCATTGTCTCTACTCACTTCTTTATACATTGCTTATTAATAATCTGAAATCATTTTGGCCATTTTGGATACACTTTTACTCCATCTTGCAGATTCTTCTCCCCAGCTTCAACAAAGTGAAACAGAAAGACAAGCACATATGATAACGTTTTATTACCTTTAACAGGGTGTGGCCTGAATAGATGGTTGGCCTAGTAACTAATTGTTTGAAAAATAGAAGGGCTACAGATCACAAACCAGAGATACCAGTCAACTGTTTTTGACCTATAAAAATAATCACTTCCTTCTTATGATCCTCGTGTCTCAGAGCAGGATATCAATATCCTACCGGAAAAAAGAATGGGTCAGTGTTCAATCTTACTCCAGGTACTTGTCAGAGAACAAAATGTACTCATTTCACACCTGTGTTTATCAAAAGCTCAGCTAAGACATAGAGAGCAATGGAATAGACTTGCAAGTCCAGAGATAAACCCATACACCCATAGTCAACTGATTTTGACCTTGACAAGTGTGCTAAGACTGTTTAATAGGGAAGGAATCATCTTTCAGCAAAGGGTGAATGGACACCTGGATTTCCATAAGCAAAAGACAAAGGTTGAACACCTACCTCCTACCATGTACAAAATTAACTAAAAATAGATCAAAGACCTAAGTGTCTGAGATAAAACTATAAACCCCTCAGAAGAAAACACAGGGCTAAATCTTTATGATCTTGAATTAGACAACGGTTTCTTCATTTTGACAACAAAGAACAAGCAACCTTCCCCTGAAAAGAGACCAAACTGTTGATGGAATGAATGTGGGTGTGAGTGAAAAAGGGTCAAGGATCATTCCACAGTTTTCTTTCTCAGCAAATAGAAGGGCGCTTCTTCTGTGTGCCATTTACGTAAAAACTTTTGAACAAAAAGAAAAATGGGAAAAATAATACAAAATAAATGATCAGGCCTGACCTGTGGTGGCGCAGTGGATAAAGCGTCGACCTGGAATGCTGAGGTCGCCGGTTCGAAACCCTGGGCTTGCCTGGTCAAGGCACATATGGGAGTTGATGCTTCCTGCTCCTCCCCCTGTTCTCTCTCTATCTCTCCCCCTCTCTCTCTCTCCCCTCTCTCTCTAATAAAAATGAATAAATAAAATCTAAAAAAGTAAATAAATAAAACAAAATAAATGATCAATTTGTCTATCATAAAAATTTAATTCATTTACAGATAAAATTAAAATATAAATTATACAGAAGTATTTGACACAGTTTTAATATCCCTAATCTACAAAAATTTTGTTCCCAACAGTAAGAAATTTTGCTATATCTCCAAAGCAAAATTGGCAAAGGACACACAAATAGAGAATTTAGAGAAGAGGAAATACAAAGTGCTGATAAATTAATGCAAAACATTTAGTTCACCAATAAAGAAATGCAAAAGAAAACACGAGACTGTCATCTTTTGCCTTTAAGGCTGTCAAAGGTGAATGAGAATGATGTCATGAGTATCTGCCAGGTGTGGGGAAATGGGGATATTTGTAGACAGTACAAATGTAAACTGGAAGAACATTTCTAGAGATCAATTTGGAAATAAGTGTCAGCCTTCATATCTTTTTTTTGTATTTTTCCAAAGTTAGAAGCGGAAAGGCAGTCAGAAAGACTCCCGCATGCACCTGACAGGGATCCACCCGGCATGCTTACCAAGGGGCGATACTCTGCCCGCCTGGGGCATTGCTCCGTTGTGGCTGGAGCCATTCTAGCGCCTGAGGCAGAGGCCATGGAGCTGTCTTCGGCATCCGGGCCAACTTTGCTCCAGTGGAGCCTTGGCTGCGGGAGGGGAAGAGAGAGATAGAAAGAAAGGAGAGGGGGAAGGGTGGAGAAGCAGATGGGCACTTCTTCTGTGTGCCCTGGCCGGGAATCAAACCTGGGACTGCCACACGCCAGGCTGACGCTCTACTGCCGAGCCAACTGGCCAGGGCCCAGCCTTCCTATCTTTACCTTTTACTTTAGTAATACCATTTCCAGAAGTCTTTCTTAAGGACATAATTAAGCAAATATAAATCCACTATTAAAAATCATGTTTCTGAAGACTAATGATATGAAACATGCCTATTACATATATACTCTATGTAATGTTATAGAATGTTAATTGACAAGGACAGGTATGAAAATTTCTGTGATTATTTTTTATTATCAATTCTGAAAATGGGTATATATGTGGATACATATTATAAATATAGGTATATAAATATGTAAATCTAGCAGAAAATATGGAAAAAATCATAAATTAGTTATTCCAGTTAGAAAGATGCAGTATAATTTTTCTCTTTTTTCTGGAAATATTTGCTACATATTTTTAAATAAAATGTGTTAATTTAGCAATCAGGTTAAAAATATAACTTATCACAGAGCTTTTTAAAAGTTTAGTTTTTTGGTCTCATAAGTCAGCTAAGTTACAGTAATGTATCCTTAATAATGGACAGAGATAGACAAAGATTTCTATTCAAAGATGACCATTTTAGCATTATTAATAATCCCCTAATTTTGAGAGGGAATTGCTGTATTTGAAATTGGAGAAAAACTGAATAAAATATAATACATTCAAATTAAAGAATATTATAAATCTATTAGTGCTATTTCCAAGAAATTTTAAATAACATGGGAGAAATTGTCATATAGTATGCTAAGAAAAAAGGAAGATAGAAATTATTAAAATGTATCTTATTTACAATAACCTTTTTTATTTAAAATAACCTGAGTTAGATAAATAATATATAGATAGATGAATAGACACACATACACACACACACATACTCATATTTATGTATTTTATTTATTTGTTTAGTTTTTATTTAGCCATTTAACAATTTCTTTACAGAGATGAGGCTTAAATTCAGACTCTGGCAAAAAATAACTGTGATCTTGGGTGAATTATCAATCTTCCTTTAGCCTCTGTTTTCTCATCTATAAAATGAAAATAACATCTACACTGCAAGAAATTAATGATGTAATGTATTATATATAATGTAGGTCAGCAGAGTCACCTACCATTAAAATGTTTTCAAGAAATAACAATTTATATTAGTTGACTATTATATGTAAAAATGGAGAAGATTCAAGAAACGTACTGGTAGTGGAAACTAAAAATGTGTGGGTGGAGACCTTCACATTCTCCTAGTCAGGGGAATTATTTAACTTATATTTTATAAGGAAAAACCATTAAATATTTTATATTCCTGGGACTTAAAAGGAATGTAAATGTCAATGTAAATCAAAGATCAAAACATAACTAAAATTAAAATATACTTAAGAAAAAATGTTAGGAAAATTGCCGTGAACCCCAGCAAACGTTCCGATGATGCTGAATAACTATGATATTGCCACCTTGTGGAATTAGTGGTGCATTACATATCCCAGGGAATTGGAGATTTTATTTATTAATAGAAATAATTTATATAGACCAGCTAAATTACACAAATACTCTTACAAAAAAAATTAACATTTAACAAATAAGACCAAATTGTTCAAGCACATATTTAATTTTAAAATAAAAAAGTTTTAATGTAGAAAGTAATTTGATAGGAGGTTTGGCAAACAAACAAAAAATCACCATAATTTTATCACTGCAAAGCAATATCATCATTTAAAAATTATTTTTATTATTTTATCCCATTCCCTTTTAATTTCTCAGTTAATATGATATAGTGAGCGTTTTCCATGCAGGGGCATTCTTCGCAATGATTTTTAATGGTTGCCTAACACTTTATGGAGGGTTGTGCCAGACCCTCAACATGCCCATATGCAGGACATCGAGACTGCTGCCCAGGAAAATGTCCGTTTTCTGTGATAGTTTTTGTACAGGTGGATAGGAGTGCAGTTATTTAGTTATAAACATTAAAGAATGTTCTTATTACAGATAAGACAAGCTTAGTATTTGAAAAGAAAAGCAAAATTGAGAAAATAAACTACACTCAGAATTTCCCAACCAAGATAGCGACTGTAACATTCAGCAAATTTTTAAAACACATACATATATGTGTAATATATATGTAGACATATACGTAGTATGTATTCACATTTTTAAAATAAAAATGGGATCCTATTTACTATATAACCTTTCTTTTCATTTAAAAGTATATCGCTTGAAGGCCCTGGCCGTTTGGCTCAGTGGTAGAACGTCAGCCTGGTGTGCAGGAGTCCCGGCCAGGGCACACAGGAGAAGCACTCCCATCTGCTTCTCCACCCCTCCCTCTCTCCTTCCTCTATGTCTTTCTCTTCCCCTCCCGCAGCCAAGGCTCCATTGGAGCAAGGTTGGCCCGGGCGCTGAGGATGGCTCTGTGGCCTCTGCCTCAGGTGCTAAAATGGCTCTGGTTGCAACAGAGTGATGCCCCAGATGGGCAGAGCATTGCCCCCTGGTGGGCATGCCGGGTGGATCCCAGTTGGGCGCATGTGGGAGTTTGTCTGACTGCCTCCCCATTTCCAACTTCAGAAAAAAAAATAAAAGTATATTGCTTGACCTGTGGTGGCACAGTGGATAAAGTGTTGACCTGGAACTCTGAGGTCAGCTGTTTGAAACCCTGGGCTTGCCTGGGCAAGGCACATATGGGAATTGATGCTTCCTGCTCCTCCCCCCTTCTCTCTCTCTCTCATTCTCTCTTGCTCCTCTCTAAAAATGAATAAATAAAATCTAAAAAAATAAAAAACTTGCTTTAGAAAAAATAAAAATAATAAAAGTATATCATGTACAATTTTTCTATGCTAGTAATACCTATAGAAAACATTAGTTTTATTGATGTTATCTCGTCATATAGTATATTAATTGCATGCATGTACTATGAAGTGAAAGTGAAAACATTGTGTTTACAATTTGATGGAGCATTAAACAAATGAACAGGAAAAATAAGTACAGAAGCCTGAATTGTAATGAAATGCCATAAAAGTAAAGAACAGAATACAAAGACAGAAAGTAATAGCAGGCCCAAGTTGGTTGCAGAAGGTCTGTCTGAGAGACTAGAGAAAGTCTGGACTTGAAGAATGCAGAATTTGGCAAGTGAACACTGAGGAACATGCTAGAAAGACAGAGCAGCATGTGGGAAGGCCCTGTGGTGGAAAAAGTCTCAGCAAGCACTGGACATAGAGAGATGCTCAATGAGGCTCCACTTAGTGAGGCTGACGGAGAAAGTTGGAGGGCTTTAGGCCATGGCAAGTAGTATGGATTGTGCTTTCAGTCTGTGGCGGTAACGTGATCTGATTGATATTTCAGAAAGCTCCATCTGCCTCATCTGTTTAGGGGAATGGAATGGGAGGCAAGAGTGTCGCATGGGAGACCAGTCAGAGGGGTACAGCAACAATCCAAACAGGAGGTGATAGGAGTAATGTAGACATACTAAGAGTTGGACATGAGACAGGGTAGAGTAGGGGAGTTGGTTAGTTCTGATAGTCGGCAGTAAACATTGCACCCAGGATGGCTGCTAACATTTGTGGGTCTGAAGCAAGAGGAGCCATGTGATGAGCTAGGGTTCTCTCTCACACTCCCTTGTGGACGCCTGCGCCCACTAGACTGAGCCCCATCCACACCACCTGCCACAGCTGGGATTCACCCTTAGGAGGAAGTGCCTGGAGAAGAGACCCGGGCAGGCCTTGTTTGAGAGGGGAGTTCTAGAGTCCTGGGTTTCTCCAGTGAGGTCTTGGAGGGAGGAGGTGGGCTTCGGTTGGGCCCAGCCACTCGGCCCTGAGGACTCCTTGCCCTTTGGAAAAGATCCAGAGAAAGGAGGGCAGGAGTGAGGTCCCCGATGCTCAGGTTATTAAGGTGGTACTGACTACATCTAGTCAAAATTAACTGAAATATCCCAAATCACCCATTTAGTACTGTATATATGTTTTCTGTGTATAACCCATACCATTGTTTTCTAATCCTTCCTTTTCCATGTTTCTCTATGGCTTTCAGTTAAATTCATTTTACCTCCCATGACATTGGTGGAGTCATCAACACTCACTTACCTGGCTCAACAATGTAGTCCCTGTGTATCCATGGTGAGTGAACCTTTGAAAATATTTATTTCTTCTTTACACATTGGCTTGATGCCATCTTTTGCCTGCTTAAATTAATGCATCTATAAGATGACTTTCTGTATATTTTGGAAAGTGATAGGACTTGGGATGGCAGGTTGAAAGAGAGGGAGGGAAATCTTTAAAGGATTCTAAGTTTCCAGCTTGAGCAACTAGTCTAACGGTGGTGTGATCTGTGGCATGGGAAAAGCCAGGGGAAGAATGGGTACTAATATAAGTCATTGACCTTATTCCCTATTGTTGAATGTTTATGTTGATGGCAGTATTTTACAATTAGAACAATACTCTGATTTACAGCAAAATCTTTTCATACATCCTTGATATCCAAATACAGAATGGCTGGTTTAACAGATGTGCACATTCTTGAGAGTTTTAATACACATTGCCAAAGAACTTTTAAAAGAGCTGTTTCCTCACAACATCAGGGGAGATTTCGAATACTGAATGTTGAAATCTCCCTCCCTCTTTTTCTTTCCTTCCCTCCTTCCCACTTTTCCTTTGTCCATTCAGTAACTCAGCTTTTGTTAAGTGTCTCCTGTGTCCTACACAGTGCCTGAGCCCAGTCCTGCCCTTCCTGGCTGGGGACCGGGAGATGACTGCGCAGAAGAGCTATGGAGGACTCCAGAGTTTTGAATTGGATGACTCGGGTATCCTACCTACACACTCTTTCTTTATATCAGGCCAAAGACATTAAAATTCTTTTTTCATTTAGTTGGTGATGCCACTTAGAATTTGGAAGAAAATAATATTTATCTTTGCACAGATCACACACAGTACACTGAGTCTAGGCTTTTCCCCAAGGAACTGTAATTTAGAGGGTATGGTTTTACAATGAGCTTTTAAAATCTTACGCCACTTTTACCCTGTTGAACAACAGTCACGTTAGCTCTCCGGGTCATGAAGCAGAACTACTCTAGCCAGGGGTCTGTTTCATGGCAGCTGATAGAGACGGATGGAGTAGAAGACCCAGGGCAGGGTATGAGCTCCCCAGCATGAGGCCCCTTTGCACAGACTAGGGCCAGCCCCCACCCTCTTGATTTGAGGGTAGATGTCATACCACTTGGCTTGAGCACCTCAGTTGCTAGATTATTTTATTTATTTATTTATTTATTTATTTATTTTTTACAGAGACAGAGAGTGAGTCAGAGAGAGGGATAGACAGGGACAGATAGACAGGAACGGAGAGAAATGAGAAGCATCAATCATTAGTTTTTCATTGCACGATGCAACACCTTAGTTGTTCATTGATTGCTTTCTCATATGAGCCTTGACCGCAGGCCTTCAGCAGACTGAGTAACCCCTTGCTCAAGCCAGCGACCTTGGGTCCAAGCTGGTGAGCTTTGCTCAAACCAGATGAGCCCGCGCTCAAGCTGGTGACCTTGGGGTCTCGAACCTGGGTCCTCTGCATCCCAGTCCAACACTCCATCCATTGCACCACCGCCTGGTCAGGCAGTTGCTAGATTTTAAAAATTTACTTTATTGATTTTATTGAGAGAGGAAGGAAAGAAAGAAAGAGAGAGAGAGGGAGAGAGAAAGAAACATCAATCTGTTACCGGTTGTGACCTGACTGGGAATCGAACCGGCAACCTCTAAGCTTCAGGATGACACTCTAACCAACTGAGCTATCTGGCCAGGGACTAAGTTGCTAGATTTGACTCTGACTTTGAGTTAAACCAGGCACTGGTGGGCTTACTTATTGGTGTAACTTGGATAGGAGAGTCCAGCCCAACAACATCTTTTCTCCTTTCAGCTGACACTTAGTGAAAGACTTTGGCGTGCACAGCACCATTTACTGCTAGTTGTTGGAAGACGGAGGCCCTACACAAGGCTGGAGAACAGTGACAATGTACCTACGTGCGGAAGGAAATAAAGGAGATTCCTGGAGTCTTGTGATCCTATTGCAAGAATCGGTTATGAGTATCATTGCTCTCTTCTCTGAACATCGGTTAGTATATGAACCACTGGACTCCAGAGTTCTGTTAATGACTATGATTCTAACACTTACCTAAGTAACTTGCTAGCAGTCCTCTGCCCCCTGATAGCTTTCTTAGGTATCTTCGTCTTTGTCTTCTCATCTTTAAAATGGGAACAATTCTATGTCTCATGATTCTTATAAGAAGTTAAAGAGATACATGCATAAAGCCCATAGTTCAGCAACTTTCACTTAGGAAGTGCTCAGTAAATGGAGCAATGTATACCATTTCCCCACATCTGATTCATAAAATATTAATGCATTTTATTTATCAGACCACCTACTTGGAAACCAGAGGAACCATTTCCAGGTATTGTTTTGGAGTAAAAAATTAGTTAAAGTAAAATGATTTCTAAAAGGCTAAACATCTGCCTTTTTAAAATATATGATATGGGGCCCTGGCCAATTAGCTCAGTTGGTTAGAGCATTATTCTTAGACGATCAGGTTGTGGGTTCGAACCTTGGTCAGGGCACATACAAGAAGCAACCAGTGAAGAGAGTAATGGCGGGGTAGGAAGCGATACCGATAAATCTCCCCCAAAACTCAACAAGATCTTCAACCAGAAACAGAAAAACCTATACTTGGAGCTTCCAGATGCTTCGCAATACACCCAAAGGTATGATTGAGTGAAAAATTGGCTAAATATATAACCAAACCCCGAAGGAAAAAGGGAGTAAGAAATGCTCCGCCTTCCTCACTAACCTAAACAGGGCGGCTTTCTCTGGTAACTGTGAATATAGAAACTGAGGCGGGCAAAGGGGGTGAATAGATCCAGGCCGCCGCGGCACAAACGGCCGAACCAGGCTGTGGCACACAGATCCAAGCCGAGGAAAATCTGTTCCTGTGGCAACCCGGGCAATACAAGCTAACACTCGCGCCAAACCCAAACAAAGAAAGACAAGCGGAGCGGCCATTTTACCCGGTCTCCTGGTCGGTGCGCAGTTAGTGGGCGAGAATTTCTTCCTAGGCCCCGAGAGTGGGTGCCCGTGTTGCCCCACGGAGAGGCAGGGTCAGAGGCCTTTCTGTGGGCCGAGGACAGAGTCTCTGGGCAGCCCCAGTGCCCTGGGAAAGCCACGCACGGGAGGGAGTGAGAACTAATCCCAACGGTGGAGATTTTCCATGCTGGTGAGGGTTTCACTCAGAGGGAACCGCGGCCGGCCTCATATCCTGGTGTGCGCGCGCAGATAAGGAGTGAGCGATTCCTCCGAGTGCCTCTGCAGTGCGCGCCCGTGTTATCGCAGAGAGGGGCAGAGTCAGGGGCCTTTGTGTGGGCCAAAGCGGAATCTCGAGCCGCCCCAGCGCCTTGCAAAAGCCGCACACGGGGACGGAGCGAGACTTAATTCCAACGCTGCAACTTTTCCCTGCGGTTGGGGGTTTCACTCAGAGCGTGAGACTGCTGGCTGGATATCCTGGTCGCAGACAGTGAGTGAGAGTTTCCTCCAAGCGCCCCCCAGAAGTGGGCACCCGCTTATGTTACCGGACAGAGTGGCAGAGCCAGTGGTCTTTGAGTGGGCGGAAAGCCCGCCTGATTATGCTAGCAGCTCTGACTGACTGAGCCTTACCCAGAGCCCTGTGCTGAGCGGAAATAGAGTGGGGAGTTGCCAGCTCTTTGAGCCTCTTACTATCCAGGCAGAGGCAGCAGCAACCCCATAGCTGGATTATCAGGCTACTAATTGAGGAAGGAAAGACTAGGAGAAAGGCTCCAGGAACACGGACTCTCTCACTGTCGGAGCCTATAAATGCTAATGAGCCTCGACTCCCACGAGACTAAAGCACAATACATGACATTGCCATAGAGACTTATCAACTGCAAGCCTCTACCTGAGCGTGCCAAAGGGGCAGAACCCGGGGTACAGAGTCACCGACCAGGAAGAGGAAGAGAAAAGAAAAAGCAAGAAGATAACCTCTCAAAATCAAGAATAATCTGCAGACTTTATAACCTATCACATTTTATTATATTTGTTCGTTTGTTTCTCTTATCTTCATTCTTGATACTTTTTTTTCTTCCTCCAATTTGGCCGATTAACTCTCTACTGGTCTTACTCTCTCCTCTCCTTGAACTACACTACCCATAAGTGTTACATCTCCCATTATCTTTTCTCTTCTCTTCCTTTCTCTCTATGAGGGTTGCACTCCAAAACCCTTACTCTCTCTCTCTCTCCTTTCTTTTTTCTTCTTTTAGTGGTTCCCTCTTTTTTTTCTCTCTCTTTCTTTTCTCCCTCTATATTAGTTTCTTCCTTTCTCCTTTACATCTCCTCTCATTCAAACCTCAATAACAAACAAATTATCTTATCTGGGACTCAAACCTATGTTTGTGGCATTTTGGGGGGTTTTTACTTCACCTTTTTAACTCACTAGCAGTGCTCCCATCCCTGGCTCTCCATATTATCTAGTTCTTGTTCCACTAAATACAATAGTAAGTTTTTAATTTGTCCCCCCATTTTTCCGTTTTCCTCTTATTCCTCTCATCATAACTCTTAGACAACCAACACCTAAAAGCAAATCATTTTATTCTTGACCCAAATTTTTTCCTTATTTGCTTTTTGTGGGTCCATACGCTCTTTTTTTTTTTCTTTTTTCTTTCTTCTTTTTTTTTTTTCTTTTTTTCTTTTTTGCCCCTTTATTACTTTTCCCCAATTCAGGCCCTCCATCACAGGCATTGTTTGTTATAACTCACAGTCCACCACAAGATTTTCTCAAGAAAGAGGGGAGAGGAGAGGAGAGGAAAAAAGGAGGGGGGGAATAATTTCCTTTTTTTAAAAAATTTTTATTTTATTTTATTTTTCTTTATTTCATTATTAATTTTTTTTTAAAAAAAACAACTCTTTCGATTTTTTTTTAACTTTTTATTCTTTATTAAATCTCATTAATACTATCAACAAAACCACCCTCAGATGCCATTAAGGAAGAGAAAATCGAATATCATGGATACAAAAGAAAGAGAGGTAACACAGCTAGATGAGGAAAAATCTATGGAGAATAAATTTAATATATTGGAAACCTTGGAGCTAAATGACAGAGAATTCAAGATAGAAATCCTAAAAATCCTCCGAGATATACAAGAAAACACAGAAAGGCAATATAGGGAGCTCAGAAAACAACTCAATGAACACAAAGAATATATGTCCAAGGAAATTGAAACTATAAAAACAAATCAAACAGAGATGAAAAACTCAATTCACGAGCTGAAAAACGAAGTAACAAGCTTAGCTAATAGAACAGGTCAGATAGAAGAGAGGATTAGTGAAATAGAAGACAAGCAACTTGAGGCACAACAGAGAGAAGAAGAAAGAGACTCAAAAATTAAAAAAAATGAGATAGCCCTACAAGAATTATCTGACTCCATCAAAAAGAATAACATAAGAATAATAGGTATATCAGAGGGAGAAGAGAGAGAAAATGGAATGGAGAACATACTCAAACAAATAATAGATGAGAACTTCCCAAGCCTGTGGAAAGAACTAAAGCCTCAAGTTCAAGAAGCAAACAGAACTCCAAGTTTTCTTAACCCCAACAAACCTACTCCAAGGCATATCATAATGAAATTGACACAAACCAACAGCAAAGAAAAAATTCTCAAGGCAGCCAGGGAAAAGAAGAATACAACATATAAAGGAAGGCCCATTAGATTATCATCAGATTTCTCAGCAGAAACTCTACAAGCTAGAAGAGAGTGGACCCCAATATTTAAAGTCCTGAAAGAGAGGAACTTTCAGCCACGAATACTATACCCATCAAAGCTATCCTTCAAATACGAAGGAGAAATAAAAACATTCACAGATACAGAAAAGATGAGGGAATTTATCATCAGAAAACCCCCACTCCAGGAATTACTAAAGGGGGTTCTCCAATCAGATACAAAGAACAAAAAAAAACAGAGCCACAAGTAAAAGCTCCAAGAAGAACACAATAAAACCAAATTTAAACTGTGACAACAACAAAAAGAAAGAGGGGGAGAAGATGGAGATTAACAGTAGCAAAGGACGATGGAGTGCAAAAGTACTCACAAAATAGTTCACTACAATGAACAGGGTAGGGACCCTTTTCATTACTCAAAGGTAACCACCATTGAAAAAACCACCACAGAAGCACATGAGATAAAAAAGATAGCAACAGAGGAAAGATGTATGGAATACAACCAAATAAAAACAAAAGATAGAAAAACGAAAGAGAAGAATCAAACAAGACACAAAACTAACAGAAAGCAAGATATAAAATGGCAATAGGGAACTCACAAGTATCAATAATTACACTAAATGTAAACGGATTAAACTCACCAATAAAAAGGCACAGAGTAGCAGAATGGATTAAAAAAGAAAATCCAACTGTATGCTGCCTACAGGAAACTCATCTAAGTAACAAGGATAAAAACAAATTCAAAGTGAAAGGCTGGAAAACAATACTCCAAGCAAATAACATCCAAAAAAAAGCAGGTGTAGCAATACTCATATCGGATAATGCTGACTACAAGACAGGAAAAGTACTCAGAGACAAAAATGGCCATTTCATAATGGCTAAGGGGACACTGAATCAAGAAGACATAACAATTCTTAATATATATGCACCAAACCAAGGAGCACCAAAATATATAAGACAGCTACTTATTGATCTTAAAACAAAAACTGACAAAAATACAATCATACTTGGAGACCTCAATACACCGCTGACGGCTCTAGATCGGTCATCCAAACAGAGAATCAACAAAGACATAGTGGCCTTAAACAAAACACTAGAGCACCTGGATATGATAGACATCTACAGGACATTTCATCCCAAAGTGACTGAGTATACATTTTTCTCCAGTGTACATGGATCATTCTCAAGAATTGACCATATGTTGGGCCACAAAAACAACATCAGCAAATTCAGAAAAATTGAAGTTGTACCAAGCATATTTTCTGATCATAAAGCCTTGAAACTAGAATTCAACTGCAAAAAAGAGGAAAAAAATCCCACAAAAATGTGGAAACTAAACAACATACTTTTAAAAAATGAATGGGTCAAAGAAGAAATAAGTGCAGAGATCAAAAGATATATACAGACTAATGAAAATGACAATACGACATATCAGAATCTATGGGATGCAGCAAAAGCAGTGATAAGAGGGAAGTTCATATCGCTTCAGGCATATATGAACAAACAAGAGAGAGCCCAAGTGAACCACTTAACTTCCCACCTTAAGGAACTAGAAAAAGAAGAACAAAGACAACCCAAAACCAGCCGAAGAAAGGAAATAATAAAAATCAGAGCAGAAATAAATGAATTAGAGAACAGAAAAACTATAGAAAAAATTAATAGAACAAGGAGCTGGTTCTTTGAAAAGATCAACAAAATTGACAAACCCTTGGCAAGACTTACCAAGGAAAAAAGAGAAAGAACTCATATAAACAAAATCCAAAATGAAAGAGGAGAAATCACCACGGACACTGTAGATATACAAAGAATTATTGTAGAATACTATGAAAAACTTTATGCCACTAAATTCAACAACCTAGAAGTAATGGATAAATTCCTAGAAAAATACAACCTTCCTAGACTGAGTCAAGAAGAAGCAGAAAGCCTAAACAGACCTATCAGTAGAGAAGAAATAGAAAAAACCATTAAAAACCTCCCCAAAAATAAAAGTCCAGGCCCTGATGGCTATACCAGCGAATTTTATCAAACATTCAAAGAAGACTTGGTTCCTATTCTACTCAAAGTCTTCCAAAAAATTGAAGAAGAAGCAATACTTCCAAACACATTTTATGAGGCCAACATAACCCTCATCCCAAAACCAGGCAAGGATGGCACAAAAAAAGAAAACTACAGACCAATATCTCTAATGAATACAGATGCTAAAATACTAAACAAAATACTAGCAAATCGAATACAACAACATATTAAAAAAATAATACATCATGATCAAGTGGGATTCATCCCAGAATCTCAAGGATGGTTCAACATACGTAAAACGGTTAATGTAATATACCATATCAACAAAACAAAGAACAAAAACCACATGATCTTATCAATAGATGCAGAAAAGGCTTTCGATAAAATACAACACAATTTTATGTTTAAGACTCTCAACAAAATGGGTATAGAAGGAAAATATCTCAACATGATAAAGGCCATATATGATAAACCATCAGCTAACATCATATTAAATGGCACTAAACTGAAGGCTTTCCCCCTTAAATCAGGAACAAGACAGGGTTGTCCAATCTCTCCACTCTTATTTAATGTGGTACTAGAGGTTCTCGCCACAGCAATCAGACAAGACAAAGAAATAAAAGGCATCCATATCGGAAAAGAAGAAGTAAAGGTATCACTTTTTGCAGATGATATGATCCTATACATCGAAAACCCCAAAGAATCCACAAAAAGACTACTAGAAACAATAAGCCAATACAGTAAGGTCGCAGGATACAAAATTAACATACAGAAGTCAATAGCCTTTCTATATGCCAACAATGAAACAACTGAGAAGGAACTCAAAAGAATAATCCTCTTCACGATTGCAACAAAAAAAATAAAATACTTAGGAATAAACATAACAAAGAATGTAAAGGACTTATATAATGAAAACTATAAACCATTGTTAAGGGAAATCGAAAAAGATATAATGAGATGGAAGAATATACCTTGTTCTTGGCTAGGAAGAATAAATATAATCAAGATGGCTATATTACCCAAAGCAATATACAAATTTAATGCAATTCCCATCAAACTTCCAATGACGTTTTTTAAAGAAATAGAGCAAAAAATCATCAGATTTATATGGAACTATAAAAAACCCCGAATAGCCAAAGCAATCCTAAAGAAAAAGAATGAAGCTGGGGGCATAACAATACCTGACTTCAAACTCTATTATAGGGCCACGACAATCAAAACAGCATGGTATTGGCAGAAAAATAGACACTCAGACCAATGGAACAGAATAGAAAGTCCAGAAATAAAACCACATATATATAGTCAAATAATTTTTGATAAAGGGGCCAACAACACACAATGGAGAAAAGAAAGCCTCTTCAATAAATGGTGCTGGGAAAACTGGAAAGCCACATGCAAAAGAATGAAACTGGACTACAGTCTCTCTCCCTGTACAAAAATTAACTCAAAATGGATCAAAGATCTAAACATAAGACCTGAAACAATTAAGTACATAGAAGAAGACATAGGTACTCAACTCATGGACCTGGGTTTTAAAGAGCATTTTATGAATTTGACTCCAATGGCAAGAGAAGTGAAGGCAAAAATTAATGAATGGGACTACATCAGACTAAGAAGTTTTTGCTCAGCAAGAGAAATTGATAACAAAATAAACAGAAAGCCAACTAAATGGGAAATGATATTTTCAAACAACAGCTCAGATAAGGGCCTAATATCCAAAATATACAAAGAACTCATAAAACTCAACAACAAACAAACAAACAATCCAATAAGAAAATGGGAAGAGGATATGAATAGACACTTCTCCCAGGAAGAAATACAAATGGCCAACAGATATATGAAAAGATGCTCATCTTCTTTAGCTATTAGAGAAATGCAAATCAAAACGGCAATGAGATACCACCTCACACCTGTTCGATTAGCTGTTATTAGCAAGTCAGGTAATAGCAAATGTTGGAGAGGCTGTGGAGAAAAAGGAACCCTCATCCACTGTTGGTGGGAATGTAAAGTAGTACAACCATTATGGAAGAAAGTATGGTGGTTCCTCAAAAAACTGCAAATAGAACTACCTTATGACCCAGCAATCCCTCTACTGGGTATATATCCCCAAAACTCAGAAACATTGATACGTAAAGACACATGCAGCCCCATGTTTATTGCAGCATTGTTCACAGTGGCCAGGACATGGAAACAACCAAAAAGCCCATCAATAGATGACTGGATAAAGAAGATGTGGCACATATACACTATGGAATACTACTCAGCCATAAGAAATGATGACATCGGAACATTTACAGCAAAATGGTGGGATCTTGATAACATGATACGAAGCGAAATAAGTAAATCAGAAAAAACCAGGAACTGTATTATTCCATACGTAGGTGGGACATAATACTGAAACTAAGAGACATTGACAAGAGTGTGGTGGTTACGGGGGGGAGGGGGGAATGGGAGAGGGATAGGGGGTGGGGAGGGGCACAAAGACAACAAGATAGAAGGTGACAGAGGACAATCTGACTTTGGGTGGTGGGTATGCAACATAATTGAACGACAAGATAACCTGGACTTGTTATCTTTGAATATATGTATCCTGATTTATTGATGTCACCCCATTAAAAAAATAAAATTATATAAAAATAAATAAATAAATAAAATAAAATAAAAATAGTAGTAAATAAAAAAAAAAAAAAAAAAAAAAGAAGCAACCAGTGAATGCACAACTAAGTGGAACAACAAAATGGATGTTTTCTTTCTCTCTCTCCTGCTCTGTCTCTCTAAAATCAATCAATCAATCAATAATTAAAAATATATGATGTGGTTAAACTTTTGAAACTTTAAATATTTGCCAGTTTACTCAACATTTGCTGAACACATTTTGTTTATCAAAATTGTGCTATATATCTGTGTCTTTCTGAATAGGCTCTTGCAGTTCTTGGCTCAATAGGATGTTGTAGCAATGCAGGGCCTCTTTTGTGGCTTTTCAATCTTCTGTAACTTGGTTCTATTTTATTGTCGTGTTCACTGCCACGCTTTGTTCAGCCATAATTTGCCGACATCTCAGCATTTCCAGGTTATAGAGAGTAGACGAGTGCAACAGTGTAGGATATCTGCAATGGGGACTGTCCCTTCACACATATTCTGTTATCCCTTTAAGTCAAAGATTAACTTTGAACCAGATCTTTGAGAGTAATGCCCTTTAGGCTGTTGACTGATGAGCAAGACCCTGTGGTCTCTTCAGTAAAACCTGCCAGAAAGGAAGTCCACACTCAGCTCCAGTGGCTGAGAGACCCTCTCCTGACTTGGGGCCCTGCCAGTCAGGCACAAGCTGCTTATCTGTGCAGATGGGCCAGTCCCGCCCACCGCTCAGGAGCACCTGGCTTTGGGGATCACATCGGGGTTGCGGGCCATGTCCAGTGATGAGCAAATATTGACAGAACTGGATTCCTCTCAGAACAGCAAGCAGGGAGGGGCGGTTGGTTAATGACCATCAGACTCCATACTTTGAAAGAGTCTTTACAGAGCGATTGGAACATAAAATCTGTGAGCTAAGAAAAGATATCTTACTGAATTAACCTGTTTAATAGGCAAACCGCCTAGAAGAGCATGAACCAATGGCCATTTACAGCGGCTGCGGTCTGAAGGCTGTGTGGTTCCTAGAATTTTGATGACTTTCTCTCGTATCAAGGGAGGGACAGGGAAAGAAGGGAAAGGCACTAACACGTATGAAGGACGTACTCTGTATTGGGCACCGGTCTCAGGCATCTTTAACATATCTTCCTCACTTAATCCTCAAGAGACGGCATATTAGCCCCTTTTGCCAGGTGAAGAAAGAGGAAAAGTTAAGTGACTTCCAACATAATGGGGGAAGGTGGGAGATAAAATTCAAATACAAACCCCTCAGACTCCAAATCCGATGCTCTTGCCACTAGACACGCCAAGCGTGTTTAGATATGTACAGTGTGTCCGTAAAGTCATGGTGCACTTTTGATCAGTCACAGGAAAGCAACAAAAGATGATAGAAATGTGAAATCTGCACCAAATAAAAGGAAAACCCTCCCAGTTTCTATAGGATGATGTGGCAGCATGTGCGCATGCGCAGATGATGACGTCACACTGTGTATACAGCGGAGCAGCCCACGGCCATGTCAGTTGAGATGTGGATGGTACAGAGGAAAATTCAGTGTGTTCTGTGGCTCGCTAAATTTGAATCTGTGACCAAAGTGCAACGTGAATATCGGCGCATTTATAACGAAGCGCTACCACATAGGAATAACATGACTCGGTGGGATAAGCAGTTGAAGGAAACCGGCAGTTTGGTGGAGAAACCCCATTCTGGTAGGCCATCAGTCACTGATGAGTCTGTAGAGGCTATATGGATAGCTACCTAAGGAGCCTTAAAAAATCTGTGCGTGAGCACACATCGAACTGCATTGAATAGGTATGAAACTGGGAGAGTTTTCTTTTTATTTGGTACAGATTTCACATTTATATCATCTTTTGTTGTTTTTCTGTGACCGGTCAAAAGTGCACCATGACTTTACGGACACACTGTATAGTGTGGCTGCAGGCCAAGCAGAAGAGAGTGGGAGGAGACAGAAATTCTGCTTATCCGTCTGCCATGAGGGAAGGTCCAGAGGGTATAGCATCACGTAAGGGGAGCCTTTCTCCCCATTGTGAAAAGCAACATGGAAATATATCCATTACCACTTCTTATTTTTTAAAAGTGAAAATTTAGCCCTGGCCAGTTGGCTCAGTGATAGAGCCCCACCCGGCATGTGTAAGTCCTGGATTCAATTGCTGGTCAGGGCACATAGGAGAAGCCACCATCTGCTTCTTCACTCCTCCCCCTTCTCTGTCTCTCTCCCTCCTTCTCTCTCATAGCCATGGCTCAATTGATTTGAGGGCATTGTCCCTGGGCACTGAAGATGGCTCCATGGAGCTTCTACCTCAGGCACTAAAAATATTTCGGTTGTGAGCATGGCCCCAGATGGAGGTTCCTGGGGTTGATCCCAGTTGGGAGTCTGTCTCTTTATCTCACCTCCTCTCACTTGGAAAAGAGGGAAAAAAATTTAAAAAGGTGAAAAATTATGCACAAAATAATGAACTGATTTATTCTATGCCTCAGGCACTGAATATGAACCGGTGCTCAGCTTTCGGTGCTAATAAGGACACCTATGGGATTTTCCTGGGGTCTGAGTGATGGGCAGTGCTGTGCAAGGGGCCCTGTGAGGGCAGAAGTGGAGGCAGGGCAGAAGCTAATATATGCAAGTGTTTATACAAACGAATTCATGCAATTGTTTGTCTTAGGGGAGTTAGAAAGAATATGTCTTGATCATACTTTATTTTTTATTGTGACTTTTTCAGTTCTTGCCTGAATATTTCTTAAGGTTTTATAAACAAAACAAATGCTGCTGTTGACTAGCTGCCAAGAGTGCGCTTTAGACATATTTGACAATTCAAACTTTCCAATTAAAGGCGTCAGTGACTGGCCAATCTCAACCCCCTTGCCCCCCCCCCCCAAATCTCAGGAATAAAAGGCACAGAGATCCAAACAGCTGCATGAGAAGAAACTCCTGTTACAGCGCCCAGGCCAAATCTAATTACCAGGATGCTATGGACTTTCCAGATCAACTGGGACGTTTAGTATTGAATCTGCGTGAAATTTCCAACTACTAGATATAATCTTAAGCAGGAATTTGGACTCAGTTTTGAGCCCCATCAGATTAAAAAAAAAAAGGAAGTGCTCTACTTTGTGCATTAATATTCCAATAGCATAAACAATCTGGTAAAAAGCAAATTTTAAGTTTACTTACACTCTTCAGACATTACTCACCACCCATAGCATGAAACTCAACCTTGGCAGGCAGGGGAGGCCTGGCCTGACTGCTCGGCCCATCTATCACTTGCACCCTCACACCTGACAGGAGCAAATTATTTGGATGCTTCCCCTTTTCTAAGCTCAAACAACCCACAC
Organism: Saccopteryx bilineata; assembly: GCF_036850765.1. Classification (NCBI taxonomy): domain Eukaryota; kingdom Metazoa; phylum Chordata; class Mammalia; order Chiroptera; family Emballonuridae; genus Saccopteryx; species Saccopteryx bilineata. The sequence continues at coordinate 28,575,673 of NC_089491.1, forward strand.
GCCATTTTGTACCTTTGTATCTTAGCACACACCAGTCTCTCTTCTGCAAACTTCTAACCTGCACATGTCTGCGTAGGATTTGGAAGAATCTAAACCCGCCCCTTCTCCCCAACTGCGTCTGCACATCCTACACGCCTGCCCCTCCCCCTCCCTGAACCCAAGAGGAGGACCGGCCTGTAGGAGGCGCTGATTCAAGAAAAGGAACCAGTTGCTCTGAGATATGAAATACTTTCCTTTATCTTCCCTGGAGTCCTCAATGAGAGACAAAAGTTAGCTTCTCATTATTTCCCTGTAACAGTGATTTTCAACCTTTTTCATCTCATGGCTCACATAAACTAATTACTGACATTTGGCGGCACACCAAAAGGCATTTTTTTTCCCCATCTGACAAAAAAAAAGTTATAATTTTGATTCATTCACACCGGACGGCTATTGTTACGTTACCTGTTGCTGTTTTGTTTTTTTAATTTGACAATCTAAGGGAAAAGAGGTCAGTGTCCCAGACTAAATAGTCAGGTATTGCATGTCCTAAAAATTCTCCGGCACACCAGGGTGCCACAGCGCACTGGCTGAAAACAGCTGCCCTAAAACAACCACAAAGAATGAATTCCCTAGTTGAAGGGTTCAAGAAATCCTTTCCGAGGAAATCTTAAAGTTGGTAATGTTGCAAAATGAGTGTAAAACAGGAACACACATTTTAAGAATCAAGTGATAACTGAAGGACAATATTCTTCAAGAGTATATCGATTCTACGTACAACAAACACAGACATAGACGCAGGTGTCCCCCACACCCCTGGGGTTTGGGGTATAGTATTCATCGCTGTTAGAATTCACGCACCAAAAGGCAACACCCTCAGTATCACAGGCTCCATCAGAAAAAAACCTTTGTCGTTTGAGGGGTTGAGCGTTTGCTAATTGTTATTGTCCACCAGTAGGTGTCGCCAGAGATCAGCAAGTTTGCTCTGGCTGCCCTGTCAGAATGATCTCCCCAAATCCAGCTCTGGCTGGAATTCGGCCGCCTCTGCCTCTAAAGGTCCCCTCCCTCTATGCAAGCTTCGACAGGAACGACCAGTTATACACGCTGTAGTCCTTCAAGTTTATTATACAGGAGAATCACCTTTTTGGCGGGAGGGCGGGGGTGTTAAAATGAAAATTCCTGACCTATTCTGATTCCATGGGTACGGATGCCCCCCACCAGTCATTCCCATTTAAAGCACCACCTTCTTACCCTCTCATTCTGATGTACTTTGAGAAACACTGATTTGTCCCCGTGCAGATGGTACAATATATCATCTCAGAGACGGTCAGGCTGGAAAGGGACTCACTTGTTCATTCAGTCACCAAACATCTATTGAGCCCCTTATAGCTTGCCAGGGTACTGGGTACCTTTGCAATGTTGTGGGGTTCATCCTCCTGTCCCTGGCGTGAGAACGTCATCCTGGAAGCAGAATAGATGTAAACACTCAACCTACCCTTTCTTCTGGGCACCCCATCAGAGAGCCCGTCTCCCGCCCAGGAGGGAAAGAGAGCCCCAGAAAGAACATTGACATGTTTATAGAAAGTCTGCCCATAAATTGATCTGTAATGGTTCACAGACAAAAAAGAATAAATCCATGGCTTTTAAACACAGACAACATACATAAATCCATTAGTATTTGAGTGTTAAATTTCACTGCCGTGTTAACTTTATAAATCCAAGACAAATAAAAATCTGAGTAGTAAAAAAAAAAAAAAGAAAAAGTGGGATACATGACATTACTACAAATACTACATAAACTAAAACTCCACTAGAAACGCAAAATCGCCATGACACTGTCAAGGGGGTTGAGGGAGACAGCTTTCTTAGAAACTGCAATGAAATTGAATATTCTGCTGCAGACTATCGCTGAATAGCACTTTCTGTTCAGTGACCACTCTTAGTCCATCTGTCTCTCTCTCTCTTTTTTAACGGTCTGACCATGAGTAAAGTTTTTGTTCTAGGACAGAGTTTAAAGGTCGTTGACTCCGACCTTTGTCTCCACACTCAATAGTGCTTTACAACATCCCAGCTGCAGAAGTGCCCCACGGCCTCTGCATGCATTCCTCTGGGGTCAGGGGATCCCTTCTGCCTCCAGAGCTCAGTTCAGCGTGGGGTTGCTCCAGTTTTTAGCACGTTCTTCCTGACCTCTTGTCTGCTAAGCAGGAAAAGGCAGCAGCTCCGTGAGAAAGCCTTATCCTGTCCAGAGCTTAGCATGCACAGTGCCTGGGTTAGGATGGTACCTCGGCTGCACTGATGAGAATGCTGTCACAGTGCCTCGCCCAAAAAAGGGATTAATTCTTCTTATGTAAGAAGAAGTCCCCAGGGCAGTGAGATTGAGTGAGAGCAGCTATGTAAGGAGGTCTTCCAGGAATCAGGCTTCTCCTCTTTCTGGCCTGTGATCTTTTGCGCGTGGTTTTTGTTCCTGCTTACGAGATGACTGCTGCCCATCCGGGCATCACATCTGTATTCCTGACAGGCTGAAGAAGGGTAAAACCCAGGGGATGGACAGCACCTCTATCCAGAAAGCGAAACGTTTTTGGAATTCCCCATTGTATATCAGCTTACATCTTGTTGGCCAGGACTACGGCAGATGGCCACCTCGGCCTTCAAGGAAGCATGGGAAGGTGGGAATATTAGCTGGGTACTTGGTTGACCAGAACAACATCTGGATTATATTTGTGAGGAACAAGGGCAGGACAGATGTCAGGTAAGGCAATTTATCAGTCACCGCCTCAGCCTGATAGCAATAGGTGATTAACATGTTAAATGATGAAATCTGTCTTTCCAATCATTAGAACTCTTTAGGGGCTTAGAACAAAATTTTAGAAACATTTTTCTTTCCTGTAATATCCTTTCAGATAGTTGAATACAGTGATCGTTTCTTTTCCTTTCCTCTACCTCCAAGAGGTCTCTTTTCCAAGTAGATGTCTTTCCTTGGCTTGTCTCAGAAAACACTCCTATCTGTTTATATTCTGGGTCTGACTGACCTATAAAAAGTAACGCAGAGTCATCTCCTTCCTCTGCTGCACACCATGCTATCAATAGAACCTAGTGTCCCAGGAACTGAAACATCCCACTGTTGATCTGAACAGAGCACTCTTTGCACTCAGATGCTTGCGGGGGAGGGGTGGGGCAAAGGGGATGCACATCACTGAATGACTGCCCTGTGACAGCCGCCACCCTGCCGTCTCTTTTATAAGACCTCCAGTCAGAAGACCCCTAGGACCCAGGAAGCTCATTTGGACACTGATGGCTGGTTTGATAGACCCAGGAAAGCCCTTTACCTCACATCATTACTAACCTTCAGGCTGTCAGATTTAGTCCATCGCTCCCAAGTTTTCTTTGTTACCCAATGAACTACAGTGTGTCCGTAAAGTCATGGTGCACTTTTGACCGATCACAGGAGAGCAACAAAAGACGATAGAAATGTGAAATTTGCACCAAATAAAAGGAAAACTCTCCCAGTTTCATACCTATTCAGTGCAGTTCGATGTGGGCTCACGCAGATTTTTTAAGGCTCCTTAGGTAGCTATCCCATATAACCTGTACAGACTCGTCACTGACTGATGGCCTACCAGAACGGGGTTTCTCCACCAAACTGCCAGATTCCTTCAACTGCTTATCCCACCGAGTCATGTTATTCCTATGTGGTGGCGCTTCGTTATAAACGCGCCGATATTCATATTGCACTTTGGTCACGGATTCGAATTTAGTGAGCCACAGAACACACTGAACTTTCCTCTGTACCGTCCACATCTCAACTGGCATGACCATGGGCTGCTCCTCTGTATACACAATATTACATCATCATCTGCGCATGCGCACATGCTGCCACATCATACTACGGAAACTGGGAGGGTTTTCCTTTTATTTGGTGCAGATTTCACATTTCTATCATCTTTTGTTGCTTTCCTGTGACCGGTCAAAAGTGCACCATGACTTTACGGACACACTGTATATACAGCTAGCGTTTTAGCTCTAAGTCACCTCAAAATAGGATATATCTTTGGTAGCAGTTAGAAATGTGTTTAGCTGTGATGGAAAAAAGAAAGAAAGAAAGAAAACAGTTGCTAACATAAGAAGAGTTTATTCAAAAAGTCTGGGGGGGTCTCAGCCCAGAGTTGACAGAGTGTGCCCAAGTATCTGGGATACGGGCACCTGTCATGGTTGCTCCATTGTGCATGTCTTCCAGTCTCAAGGTCACCTCAGTGTCCAGGATGGCTACTGGCCCTCTACCCATCGTGTCTGAGTCCCATCTGGCAGGGAATAGGAAATCAAGAGCGGGACAATGGCCCTTCCCTTTAAAGACATATTCTAGTAGTTACATGTCATTTCCACTCACATCTCGCTGGTCGCGACTGAGCCACCTGGTTACCACTCAGCCGCAAGGGGGTTGAGGAATGTAGTCTTTGTTCAAGATGGCTCAATGTCCACTTGAAAGTCAGGTGACTGATCATCAAAGACTAAGAGAAAGGATATTGAGAGACAACTCTAGTCTTGGCCACAATCTTCACTCTTTTAAAATCCATATCAATGGTAAATATTAAACTGTCCAAGACTAATGCAAAAGACCAATGCTAATAAGAATTAATATTTACTGAGCACTTATGATGTGCTTGGCACTGCCCTATGCACTTTATATGTAACGATGTAATTAATCACCAAAAACTCCCTTCAGTTGGGCTCACTTACATGTGTGGGGAGCAGGCCTGGAGGGGCTGAAACCCACAGTCAAACAGCTCACAGGGAGCACAGGGTGCTGGAGTCAGAGCTTGTGCTCCTTTTTTTTAAATTTTTTTATTTATTCATTTTAGAGAGGAGAGGGAGAGACAGAGAGAGAGAGAGAGAGGAGAGACAGAGAGAGAGAAGGGGGGAGGAGCTGGAAGCATCAACTCCCATATGTGCCTTGACCACGCAAGCCCAGGGCTTCGAACCGGCGACCTCAGCATTTCCAGGTCGACGCTTTATCCACTGCACCACCACAGGTCAGGCTCGAGCTTGTGCTCCTAAACACTCTCGATAATGCAGCAATCTTCAACCTGCTTCATCTCATGGCACACAAAAACTACTTATTAAAATTCTGTGGCACACCCCAAAATATATACCATATTTTTTGCTCCATAAGACGTACCTGACCATAAGACACACCCAGGGTTTTAAGGAGGAAAATAAGAAAAAAAGTATTCTGAACAAAATGGTGTGTTAAAGTATTTAATAAAATACTGTATTTTTCGCTCCATAAGATGCAAGGGCATTTCCCCCTCTACTTTTTGGGGGAAAATTTGTCTTTTTTTTCCAATGTGAAAAATGCAGTATTTTACCAATTTGACAAAAAAATAGATATAATTTTCATTCATTCACACCAATGGCTATTGCTGTGTTGGCTGTTATCATTGTTTTACATCTAAGGGAAAAGAGGCCAGTGCCCCTTCAGGTATGGTATGTTTCTTGGGTTTTTTTTTCTTGGGTTGTTTTTTTTTTTTTTTGCATTTTTTTTCCCTGAAGTTGGAAACAGGGAGGCAGTCAGACAGACTCCGGCATGCGCCCGACCGGGATCCACCCAGCATGCCCACCAGGGGGCAATGCTCTGCCCATCTGGGGCGTCGCTCTGCTGCAACCAGAGCCATTCTAGTGCCTGAGGCAGAGGCTATAGAGCCATCCACAGTGCCCGGGCCAACTTTGCTCCAATGGAGCTTTGGCTGCGGGAGAAGAAGAGAGAGACAGAGAGGAAGGAGAGGGGGAGGGGTGGAGAAGCAGATGGGTGCCTCTCCTGTGTGCCCTGGCCAGGAATCGAACCCGGGACTCCTGCACGCCAGGCCAATGCTCTACTACTGAGGGTATGGCATGTTTTATTTATTCATTTATTTATTTATATTTTTCTGAAGCTGGAAACGGGGAGAGACAGTCAGACAGACTCCCGCATGCGCCCGACCGGGATCCACCCGGCACGCCCACCAGGGGCTACACTCTGCCCACCAGGGGGCGATGCTCTGCCCCTCCGGGGTGTCGCTCTGCCGTGACCAGAGCCACTCTAGCGCCTGGGGCAGAGGCCAAGAAGCCATCCCCAGTGCCCGGGCCATCTTTGCTCCAATGGAGCCTTGGCTGCAGGAGGGGAAGAGAGAGACAGAGAGGAAGGAGGGGGTGGGGGTGGAGAAGCAAATGGGCGCTTCTCCTATGTGCCCTGGCCGGGAATCGAACCTGGGTCCCCCACACGCCAGGCCGACGCTCTACCGCTGAGCCAACCGGCCAGGGCCGGTATGGCATGTTTTAAAAGTTCTTGCGGCACACTGGATGAAAATCGCCACTATTCTATAATGCATTGCCTCTGGGCAATGTGTGAGAGATACAGACTTCTGTTTTTGGCAACTGTTATTTTGGGATATTTTTGTTACATCTGGAGTCTGCCACTTCTACTGGCATCCTCTCTAGGGATAAAATTAATTAGCAAGCCTTAAGCTTAGTCCTTCAATTAATGACTATTCCACTCATATTTCTTCTCATGTCTGCTTAGCTCCTAAGAGCCTCGCCCTTTGTAATGTGGATAAACAGGATCGGATCCCAGAGCCGGGCTACGCTGCAGAAAGAGGGGAGGTCTGACCTACATGGGAGGTATCAAGTGTGGCAGCCCAGAGACATCACGGCAGTGCAGGGCTGTAGTGTGGAGAAAGTTCAAGGGCTTTGAGGCAAGAAAGAATCCAGGTTAAATTCTGGATCTGCCACTTGCCACCAGGCAAACTCCTTAACCTCATGGTCTCTCATTTTCTCAGCTAAGACCTCCCTTGTAAGGGGCCTCGCACAGGCATGCACATCCTGAACCACGGAGCACAGAGGCCGCCCCGGCAGGCACACCTCGCGCTAGCGACCAATGAAACTCCGACCCCCTGTCAGCACTTCGGGCGTCCGTGAAGGAGAAAGACCTGTGGAAGGTTAAAGGTAAAAAAGGGAGAAAAATGAACTCTTACTTAAAAAAAAAAATCTTCTCTGACTCCTGGGATTTTATCCAAAGGAAAAATATTCAACGGAAGCAAAAACATTGATGCTAGATTTTCAGGGCTATCCCAACAGCGAAACCCTAAGCGCCACGGCACACCCACGCTGGGGAAGGAGGAAGACTGGCCGTGCTGGGCACAGCTGCTCAGTGGCACTGCGGGTGGCCACTGAAGAGGAGAGGGACTGAGCCTTTGTAGAGGCACAAAGAAATATTTAGGATTTAATCTAAGTTAAAAAAGGAAGACTTAAGTAACTGACATATGGTTACCTATATATACATGATTCATTCTTATGCAGAACCGAAGGAATGTTCAAATAAAAAGATTTGGCACGAAGTTGTGGGCAGGAGGTGTGATTTTTTTTTGAGTATTTTTATACTGTTTTTTTTTTTTTTCAGTAAAACAACCAAAATAGTATTCTAAAGTGGCAATAGGTAGAAAGCCAGTTTTCTGTATTTTCAATAATAGCTACCACAATGAATACATCTAGTGCCTGGATCTTGGTTTCTAAATACCAACTTCCATAAAAGGAACCAGCTCTCCTTGAAGACATGACCGATCACGTGGCTGAGACAGAGAAGCCCAAGATGACCCTGGTGCCCCTGCGGTGTGTCAGTAAATAGGAAAGAACTGAAGGAATGGTGGAGACAGGTCAACAGTACACAGCAGCCAGCATGAACAGGCTCTTGTGGGCCAAATCAGAGACAAGCTGGGCATAAAAAGAATGATAACAAAACCAGGAAGAGCCCACAATTCACTGTTCTTTACTCAATGAGTAAATCTGTAAGTGGGAGAGAAGGGAAAGCCCTTACAGTAGAACCCCAGTTACTAACCGTAGAAGGAATGATGGTAATAGAAAACCAGTTAGGTAAAAGCCACAGTAAGTTTCAGAGAAGAATCACGAATAGCTGCTAGCTAGCGCAGAGAAATCAAACTGATTTTTGTGTGTTGATCTTGTATCCCACAACAACGCTGAACTCTAATCAACTTAAAGGAATTCTTTATTATTTTTTTTATTTTTATTTTTTACCTACAAAATAATGTCATCGCATCCGAGAGATACTTTTACTTTCTCCTTTCTGATTTGGGGGTCTTCAACTTCTTTTCCTGACCCGGTCGCCCTGGCTATACCCTTCAGGATAATGTGGAGCTGGATGACAGAAATGGGCACACCTGCCTTGTTACTGCTCTCAGGGGGAAGCTTCCACTGAGTGTGATGTCAGCTGTGGGTGTTTCATAAACATCCTCTATCAGGTTGTGTCAGTTCCCCCCACTGCTGTCTCAGTAATTTTTTTTTCTCCTAAAACACAAATACCATCAAACACTCCCTTGCTTAAAATTCTTCAGTGAGTCCCTGTTTTCTTCAGCATAAAATTAAGTCCCTTAGTATGGCCTACAAGACCCTTGAGATTGGATCCCTGTGGACTTATCGAATTTCATGTCCCCTTCAGTCCAGGGTCAGACACATCCTATCTTCACACATGCTGTCCCCCAAAGGCTCCTTGATCTTACACATCCCTGCCTTCAGGTAGTCTCCATGCTGCTCCGGAGTCACTGCTGCAAGGGCAGCTGGGACTCTACATTGTACCTGCTCATTCCTTCGCCTCCTAAACGGATGCTGAGGTCTCTCATTTCTGGATCTGTAGACAATAGAGGACTTCGTAAATGTCCTTGGAATAAATGAAGACTGCCTTTCTGTTTTATTTATACTTAAGAAAATTACTTACAAGACTTTTAGAGCAGATCTGAATAAGGATGAGGTAACAAATTTAGTTAAAGAATCAAATCAGAAAAAAAAAAGGAAGGAAGGAAGGAAAGGAGGGAGGGAGGGAGGGAGGAAGGAAGGAAGGAAGGAGGGAGGGAGGGAGGAAGAAAAGAAATCAGGAAGTTACATGCTTGAGCTCTATCAACTCAGCACCTACAAACCCCGAGCCAAGAGCCACGTGCAGATGAATTTTTGCTTTCACAGTAACTTGAAGAATGCATATACCTTCTCTCATCAAACAATAAAATTCTATCAACCTGGGTGTTTTCCTTTCTTTCCGGGTTGCTAGGACACGGAAATTATTTAATGCCTCATTGTATGGTGACCATATTAGCCCCAGAGTCTAGCACATTTGTTTCTTCCTGTTTATGTCTTTGCTTTTCTATTTTTACTTTAATAATCTTATTGTATATATTGTAAGCCTGTTTGGAAAAAAAAATTGGAACATAAATATACACACACTAAAAATACACCACACGTTTATTGTTAGCATCAAATCACGCAAATGTTAAGGTGACGATGTAGGAAAGCAGAGTTAGAGCCATTGAGAAAAAGTTTGTCTGTGGTTACCTAAGCTGTCCAGGCCATTGAGAGATTGAGGTCTCTTAAATGAAAAATTAGGTTTGCTTCATCAGGGACATCAGGGAGTGGAAATAAATTTTGTTGGCATAGAGAAATATATATTTTCAGACCCTCAAACTCTTCTCTAGCTGGCTCCTTATTATTACAGAGTGTTGCTTCAGACAACATGGGAGAAGAAAGGTCAAGGTCCAATCTTCGGTGAAGGAGAGACAGCCTGGAGGAATCTGCACACCCCGCCCAGTGCAGGAGTGCCACACAGCGTGCTGGGGGAGGCCCCCATGGCTCTCCCCTCCCCCAGATCCAATTAGTCAGCAGGCCTGGACGATCTCCCACTGAGTTTTCCCCTCCCCCTGTCCTCCTCTCTCCCAAGTCTCCCTCTTAGAGGCGTCCCCTCCAACCCCACCACAGGCTCCAACCCCGCTCAGTTCAGGTCTGAACGCCCGTGCCACCTCTGTATTCTCTCCAGGGTCCTCACCTTGTGCTGCACATCCACATATTCTTGCCTCTGGACATCCTAAACCACGGGTGTTTCCTCATGTTGCTATGATCGCCCACGCTGTTCCTCTGGGTGAAAATCTCCTCCCCTCCCCCACCTCCCCTTTCATCCTCCGGCTAATACCTGCTTATCCTTCCAGACAGCTCAGAGCTTCTCCTAATGACTCCAACACCTCCCCATGCGCTCCCAAAGCACTCTGGACTTAGAACCCTCGCTGCCGTCTGTCTCCTCATTAGGCTGGGAGCTACTTAAGATCAGGATGTGAATATCTACCCGAGTTCCCAGAATACAGATGTGCCTGACCAGAGGCGGCTCAGGAATGTTTGTTGAATGAAAGTGGGTATGATTAGCACAGTGCTATAGAAGGCGTGGTGGGTGCATCTGAAATGGACCTCTCTCAGCAAGCACATTTTCCATGAAATGTGAGATGGGGGTCTCACCAGCTCCCACCGGGCTATTGTTTCTGTTATTTTTTTTTTCCTAATCCTTCCAAATGCACTAAGTCCTTCTCATTCCTTCCCCCAACCTTTCCCTTGTCTAATTAAACAAACAAATTCCTTAATCCATTTGGGTTGGACTTAGATTATTTTTAAATGGGAAGCTCATTGTCCTAAACACCATTTCTTAAATGGATTCTTACCTTATTCATCTGAGGTGTATCCTTAGCTTTTATTATATCCTTATAAATAATAGAATTTGTTTTGGGAATACTGCCTTTGACTCCATTATCCTATTATCTCATGGGTTTACTTACTGTCGTTTTATTATACTTACCTGGCTATTTTCTCTTTAATGCAACTTTATTTTTCATATTAAAAACTATACAGGACTATTTTAAACATACAGAGAAGCAAAACAAACAAACAAAAAAACCCCAAACCCCAACTATCCATAATCCCATAACACAGAGAAATTCTTATTTTGATGTAAAAGGGTGATTTTCTCAGCTGATTTGCACTTAAGCATCTTCCCAGATTAACTGACATTCTCCAGCCCCCTGCAGAATAGACTGGCCGCTGGCCGCTGCAGGCCGACTGCTCCGGGGCGGGACTGTGCTCAGGGGCCTGAGTACTGTTCTCAGCGTCAGTGGACTGTGCTTAGCAGAGTCAGGTGTGTTTATTCCGACATATAATGCCAGACGTTGTTAAATTCTACCTAAATATTATATTATTAATAAAAAATGAGTAGGCCCTGGCCGGTTGGCTCAGCGGTAGAGCGTCGGCCTGGCGTGCGGGGGACCCGGGTTCGATTCCCGGCCAGGGCACATGGGAGAAGCGCCCATTTGCTTCTCCACCCCCGCCCCCCCCTCCATCCTCTCTGTCTCTCTCTTCCCCTCCCGCAGCCAGGGCTCCATTGGAGCAGGGATGGCCCGGGCGCTGGGGATGGCTCCTTGGCCTCTGCCCCAGGCGCTAGAGTGGCTCTGGTTGTGGCAGAGCATCACCCCCTGGTGGGCAGAGCATCGCCCCTGGTGGGCATGCCGGGTGGATCCCGGTCGGGCGCATGCGGGAGTCTGTCTGACTGTCTCTCCCCGTTTCCAGCTTCAGAAAAATACAAAAAAAAAAAAAAAATGAGTATAAAGAGAGTAATTTATATGAAAACTAAGTTGAATGCTTTGGAAAGACTATAGATACTAAAAATATTACTCCCAAACTATGTACACATGAGGATTATACACATTGGAAAGAAATGATAAAATCTGGGAGTCTATACTCAGCTGGTTTCATAAGCATATCTAAATTTTTGATCCATTTTAAATAAATCAATATTCCACATTAATACATTTTTTGGGTGGTTGCATTATTGGTGTGGTTAATGTCAAAAAGACAATAGATGATTTCAGAAAAGTCAGAATCATAAAATAAGAGCCACACCCATGTCAAAGATTGGCCAATGAATATTTACTTGTAGTTTTTGAGATATTTTATTTATAATGATTTTCTTCTTTACCCCAAATTTTCAATTAACTCATCAACCACCCGTGCCTACAAAATTTGTTGAGAACATCTATTATACCTTTTGTCATTTAAAAATGTACACAAATACTGATTTTACATAAATGAGATCATGCTGTAGAAACTGCTTTATCCCCCTTTTCACTGACTATATTGTAGGCATTATTCTAAGTCATTAAATATTGCTTACATCATTTTTAATGCCCACCCCCTCATCCCTCCTGTTTGAAGTTCTTTTCAATGCGTCTTTTTATCAGACATAAAACTGTGTACCTTCCTTGAGTTCCTCTTTGCAAGACTGACAGAAAAGGCAGAGTTCAGTCTTTTTTTTTTTTTTTTTTTTTTTTTTTTTTTTTACAGAGACAGAGTCAGAGAGAGAGATAGACAGGGACAGAGAGACAGTAACGAAGAGATGAGAAGCATTAATCAGTTTTCGTTGTGCATTGCAACACCTTAGTTGTTCATTGATTGCTTTCTCATATGTGCCTTGACCATTGGCCTTCAGCAGACCGAGTAACCCCTTGCTCGAGCCAGTGACCTTTGGTCCAAGCTGGTGAGCTTTTGCTCTAACCAGATGAGCCCATGCTCAAGCTGGCGACCTTGGAGTCTCGAACCTGGGTCCTCTGCATCCCAGTCCGAGGCTCTATCCACTGCGCCACCGCCTGGTCAGGCCAGAGTTCAGTCTTATGCTCAGCTTAGGGTTTCTTATACAGCTCATCCCTTTCTCTCAATTTTCACTTGCCTTTTTTTTTTTTTTAATTCAGTTGTTATTTTTGTGTAAAATAATTTGACTTGGTGGTACGCTGTGAGGATCCTTTCCAGCCGATGGACAGAGTGGACCAAACAGAAACCCCTAATATCCTGTATCCAAGTGTTAGGTTACAGGGTGAGTTTGGAAGGCTGAGAGCCCTTCTGTCCTGCCTTGAAGTTAATACCTTACCTTTGCCTCTCTAGTCTGTTTACCTCACGGGGGAGCTTATAAGGACCCAGAGAGCTTTAAGACGTCTACTGAAATTGCTGATAAGCCCATGAAATGGTCTATTAGCTTAGCTTTGCGATTTCTGGAGTTTTAAATTTAAGCTAAGTGCACCTGGTAAGTTATTTTTCTCAGGAGCTGGACAGTAAATACACAGTGTCAAATTGAAGGCACCAAGCCTTTTTTTACTTTCACTGCTACTTGGCACAACTGAAAAAAAAAAATAATGTGAAGAGGCCTGGTCTTGCTAGTCCCACAGCAAACTTGGTCAAAGATATAAGGCAGGGGTCCCCAAACTTTTTACACAGGGTGGGCCAGTTCACTGTCCCTCAGACCGTTGGAGGGCCGGACTATAAAAAAAACTATGAACAAATCCCTATGCATACTGCACATATCTTATTTTAAAGTAAAAAAAAACAAAAACCAAAAAACAAAACAAACAAACAAACAAAAAAAACAGGAACAAATACAATATTTAAAATAAAGAACAAGTAAATTTAAATCAACAAACTGACCAGTATTTCAATGGGAACTATGGACCTGCTTTTGGCTAATGAGATGGTCAATGTGCTCCTCTCACTGACCACCAGTGAAAGAGGTGCCCCTTCCGGAAGTGCAGCGGGGACCGGATAAATGGCCTCAGGGGGCTGCATGTGGCCCGCGGGCCGTAGTTTGGGGACCCCTGATATAAGGCCAAACAGCCTCACAGGGCATCTGCTTCTTTCTGAACCTTTAAGGACTTGTAAGAGGTTTGAGCTTAGCAATTTGTAGAAGCTTAAATTTCTATCTTAATTCCATATAAACCTAGAGTGCACACATAGTATGCTTCATAAAAGAAATCCTCTAGCTTTTTCTTTCTTTTCTAAAATTTGAGATTGAATAGAGTCTACAGTACTTTCCATAGCCAAGAAGGCAGAAGAAAAAAACTCTGGGTACCTTCAGGAGATGTGAGGCTTTTCAACAAGCTCTTTCATCGCTTGATGGTTTCTATAACTAGAAATTGTGTACATCTGCATAAGAATCACCCTCCCCCCAAAATTAACAGTCCGCACTTAGTTAATATTCTTCAGTATGTCAAAAACCTCTACTTTTGAGGACACCTCACAAATGTTCACCTCACAAAACTTCTTTTGGCAAGACCGGTATAAAACATCTGGGACTATGATCTGGGTATTATTATTCACATTTGCTAATAAAAAATACTCTGCACAGCAACCTCTCAAGGAAAACCCTAAATTATAGAACTTAGGAGAGGTTTAACAGTATTGCCAAAGGTCTTTCATTTCTTAGCACCCCTTCCATAGTTCCCAATATCATTGAAAATAGATGAAACAAGTTTGATATTTCCCTCCTAAACTTGAATAGGGGACGGCTACAGCCTAATTTACGGCCTACTGAAGTTTCACAAACCCACTAATTTGGCACAGATCAAAGCTTCCAATAATGCGCAGGGCGCCAGGCACACGTGTTAGATAAGGTAAACTTCATCTAACAGGCTTTTCTACTCTGCCCCATGGCTTAATTCGGGGCAAGCTGCGCCTTCACAGGGTGACTCAGACTCCAGCTAGGAAGCCAGGCCGGCCAGGGGATGAGCTTCGTACTTCAGAAATTACTTTTTAGTGTATTTATAGTTCATACTTCAGGAATCCTAAGCCATGCTTGAGAGGGGCTAGAAAGGAATAGCTGGGAAAATTCCCAGGTGCCCTTGCAGCATACTAACCAAATTTGAAACCAAGATGCCATTCCTGATAAATTCCTATTGAAGAGCAGCAGAACATGCCACCCCAAAATATGACTGGAGAAGTTCGAGACATGCCACCTCAAAAAATGCTGCTTTCGCAAAGGATGATTTTGAGCCGTAGGTCACCTGACAAACAGCAAGCACAGGGAGAGGCTCTCTCTGAACTCTCCTTATCTGCCTAACACAGACCCTCCAGAGGAATTCAATTGTCATCAATCCCCTTTTTGGCAGTTTCATCCACCAGGGATGATCGACTCTTAGAGGGGACTAGTAGCTGATACCATACCGTGACAAATTTTCTCTCAAACTATCATACCTCCCATCTATATTTCTAAGGACCCTTTTATCTTTCCTAGACATCATTTCCTTTCCCCCTTCCTTACTAAGATGGTGTTTAAACTTGAATTCTAAGCCACCTCCAGAAACTTTCTCACAAAATATCATACCTCCCATCTATTCTTCTAAGGGCCCTTTCATCTTTTCTAAGCATCATTGACTCTCCCCTTTCCTTATTAAGATGGTGTTTAAACTTGAATTCTAAGCCACCTCCAGGAGTTACTCATTTTCCCCCTGGGTATTTCCCAGGTATAACTGATGTACATGTTAATAAAATACTGTGTTTTTCTCTCATTAATCTGTCTTCGATTACAGAGATCT
Source organism: Saccopteryx bilineata (assembly GCF_036850765.1). Taxonomy (NCBI): domain Eukaryota; kingdom Metazoa; phylum Chordata; class Mammalia; order Chiroptera; family Emballonuridae; genus Saccopteryx; species Saccopteryx bilineata. Next base: position 28,590,852 of record NC_089491.1, read on the forward strand.
TGGCTAAGAACTCCGAGGGGTAGGCATAAAATTATTTCCCTCCCCCTACGCTGTTAATCAACACTCTGCGCGTGGGAAAGGGTTACAACACAGTCGACAAGGACATTCTTTCCTACAAAATTTTATTCATTACATAAAAAATTCTATACATTTGTTAGACTAAAATACAGTTTTCATTATAATTCTGGCAACTGAGTCAGTACACAGAGAAAGCTTAGCATTAGATCAGCACTTTTTATTTTTCTAGTTCATATTTCTGCACAAGAAAAACAGGTCAAAGCTCCATGTCATATAGGCTCATTGTACTCTGAAGCCAGATGAAACGCCATCCAATTCTGGGCTCTTAGAAGTTAATTTCCCAGCAAGATTTGATAACTCCAGAAAGTTAGTTGCTCAATGTACATATTTTTTAAAGTCCTCTGCGAGCACGATGCTCTCTGTAAAGTCTGCACAGCGTCAATGATGACATGTCACACATACTAGGGCTACGACCGTGTCTGTGGGGCAGGTGCAAGCACCCCCAGGTTTGTCTCCCCACCTGAATACAGTGTAGTGACATTGCAATAAGGAAAAACTCCAAATAACGCTCGGTTAAAAAGAAAAGATCCCAAACTATAGAATTCATGCAAAGCGCAGCGGGATCCTATAGTTCATAATGGACAAATACAGAAAGTGACACAAGATTCATTTTGATGCTATGAAATAGAATGCACACGGGGGGAAGAGAAAAAGACCAAAAAGGCATCAGACTGAGAAATATGCGGCACCACAATATACGTCTCATGCTGGATTGCACAGCAGTGAGGCATGGAAACACCCTGATGTGTGTTTTTTGTATTCACATCATCCCGTGTGCTGGGCTGGGCCTGACACCGAGTGTGAAGGCTCAGAGCCTGAGAGATCTATTGCATTGACTGATCTTTAAAGCGTGGCTGCCTTGTTCAAGGAGTTTGATTCTAAACTCCCAGGGCTCAGGTAGGCTGGGCCAGCAAATACTTCAAGTTGGACCGTTGGTCTTCAGGAGATACACTGTTGTCTTTGGTTGTTTTTCTAAAGGTGCCTTCCACACTTCTCATCCCACCTTTTTGTTAGTTACTTAGTTGCTAAGTTTTTTACTCCTATAATCCAATCAGCTAACAACCCACTGGGGGGCGGGACCTATATTTAAAGGACAGTCCGTGGTCGAGAATATTTTGAGAAAGTCAAATAGAAACTTCTGTTCATGGTGGAGTTCCCAGTACCCTTTTATAAGAGGGAAGAAGTCAGAACACCTCAACTAAGGCAAGAGAATAGAAGAAAGGCAACTTTCCCCACATGATGTCTCTGGAAATCAGAACTAGCAAAAACAAGCGGGGCCTGGCCCTGGCTGGTTGGCTCAGTGGTAGAACGTCGGCCTGGCATGTAGAGATCCTGGGTTCGATTCCCAGCCAGGGCACACAGGAGAAGCGCCCATTTGCTTCTCCACCTCTCCCCCTCTCCTTCCTGTCTCTCTCTTCCCCTCCCGCAGCCGAGGCTCCATTGGACCAAAGATGGCCCGGGCACTGGGGATGGCTCCTTGGCCTCTGCCCCAGGCGCTAGAGTGGCTCTGGTTGCGACAGAGCGATGCCCCCTGGTGGGCAGAGTGTCGCCCCCTGGTGGGCGTGCTGGGTGGATCCCGGTCGGGTGCATGCGGGAGTCTATCTCTCCCCGTTTCAAGCTTCAGAAAAATATAAAAAAGAAAAACCCAAAAAACAACAACAAAAAAAACACAAGGGGGCCCAAAAGAAGCTCTGAGCACAGACTAGAGCCCAGAGGGTGGGGAAAATTTACTTTCTAGTCTGTCTCTGCCTCAAAACACAAGTCCTAGCCCTAGCCGAATGGCTCAGTGGTAGAGCGTCGGCCTGGTGTGCAGGAGTCCCAGGTTCGATTCCCGGTCAGGGCACACAAGAGAAGCGCCCATCTGCTTCTCCACCCCTCCCCATCTCCTTCCTCTCTGTCTCTCTCTTCCCTTCCCGCACCAAGGCTCCATTGGAGCAAAGTTGGCCCAGGCGCTGAGGATGGCTCTGTGGCCTCTGCCTCAGGTGCTAGAATGGCTCTGGTTGCGGCAGAGTGACGCCCCAGATGGGCAGAGCATCGCCCCCTGGTGGGCATGCCGGGTGGATCCCGGCCAGGCGTATGCGGGAGTCTGACTGCCTCCCCGTTTCCAACTTCAGAAATATACATACACACACACACAAAAAAAAACAACCAGAAAAAAAAAAAACCCACAAGTTCTCAAAGCTGTCCTACTATTGTCCCATTCCTGTGGCAGGTAGAATGGATTGTGGGATGTGGGCAGTGGCTTCAACCCAGGCCAGGGCCTATTTATTCCTCTTCTCAAGTTTTTTATTTTATTTTATTTTAATTTACATGGAATGGTTTAACACATAGTCCTCAAAAAATAACTATCTCAAACAAATTTCCTAACTGATGGGATGGGTGGATCAGAGCCAGATGTGAAGGTCAGGATGTTCTGTTTTAAATCATATACTTCTATGACAAAAGGAAATATCAAATATAGATACTTACACTGTACTCAGGCCCATTTCCACCCGATATAGGAACTTCCACCTGTGGTCACCCGACTGGCTGCTGCGGATGGTTTATTAAAAGCTCTTCTGGGGATAGGGAGCTGCCTTTTCTCCTTTCTTCACCAGAGTTATGGGATTTCCTCTGCTTTGCTCATCTCAAAAATGTAGGTATTGGTTTGCTATCTGATGGTAAGTTATGACCCAAATCTTAAAAGAATTTCCAACTCCTTTAAGGATGTCTGCCAGCTTTTTCAGGGGCCCTGCAGGTCTTCCCGGTAGATGCAGCACCCTTTCCTAATCGTAAGATATAGACAGGAAGAATTCCTCATGCTCCCTAAAGAAAAAAGAGGGGGTGCACACGTTGAGTGGAGGCACAGTCCCGCTGACAGCGGTCCGAGGCTGCTCTAGTGATGACTGAAAATCACGCAAAACAGGAACCACCTCCTTGACTTACACAGAGAAAAACAGCTTCTTTTGAATTTCTACCTCCAGCATCTGCTCCTTTTACTTTCCACGAAAACTATATTTTTGTCAATTGTTAGACTACATTGAGTTTGCTAATTTATCATCATCTTCAACTATTCTCAATCATGCCGGCTGATGTATTTTTAGACAGCAATCAGCTGATGACACTATGCCACATTTCATATCTGAGCTACAATGAAAAAAATATCAAATGTCTTGGTAGGTGGAAAATTACAAGGATTTCCCATTCATTTCTTCTTGGATTTTCTTGTCCACTGCCAATAAATGGGTACCTGAACCAAAGTCCACACCCCTGCCCCCCAGACACATACACCCTCACACCTCCGAGGAAAGAGATCTGACTTTCTTGAAGAGTCAGTGTCGACCATTTCAGGTTAGTGTGGGTTCTGTTTTCAAAGCTAGTACTAAATCAGTCTTCAGGTCAGATGATAGAAGTCCTATCTTAAAAATACCTTTACTAGAGGCTCAATCACTGTCTCATTTCAAAACACTATTGAACCAACTTTAGAGAAGATTCTGCTTGGTGCTCATTAGGCCCCGGGGGGATCGTAGGGTGGAGGCTAGCAGTATGGGGCCCTCTGAAATCCCTAGTAGCATTTTAAATGCTCATGGACGGGCTATGTGCATTTGAGAGACACTATTGCTTTTATAAGCTTCTCTAAGGGGCCCATATCCCCTAAAAAAGACTAAGAATCCGCTTATGAATAGCATATATTAAATGCAGTTTTTAGCAAATAAAAGTGAAAATTTTCTGAAACATTTGGGAATTACAATGCTTTCACATTCAGCTAGGTCTTGACTAGACTATGAGTAACCTGAAAGCTTTACTATCTCGAACTCCCTAGCCAGAGTGGTTATTTCTCAGGATATCACTGAAGTTGTAAGTGACTATCAAAACTGAATAAAATAGCCTAATATTTGGGTCCCGAACAATTTCATATCTTTTCCACAAATTTGCTAATGAATTCCTCTGTCAAATATCAAACTTAAATCCTATCCATGTAATTTACAAAAGTGATCATTGTTCATGCAACATTGAAACAGGTGCATCATTTGTCTGTTTTGCACACATACAACAAATCAAGAAAACGTGGAGGAAAGGTACTCTATAGTATTTCTATAGAAAAGAGCAGTTTTCTACAGAAATTCCCAATTTAAAAAGTTTTCATTAAAGGTTTTTTAAAAGAACGATATTTCCAAAGATTTAAATCTTGGGTTAAAATTCTTCTCTTGTAGAATAAGAATTTGGCTCAAATTTATAAAATTTGAATGGGGGAAAATATACTAGTATAAATTTGTAAGCATATACAACATGTTTCGCTTTTTGTTTTGTTTTTAAGTTTGTTAGATTTAGATTTTTCTCTTGGCACACTCAAGGCTGCTTTCTCAAAATCTGGGCTCAATGTCATTAAACAAAGATGAGCTAATTCCAAAAGCAGCCACTGTATCTGAACAGTGACTATTTTTTTTAAAGGGCTAATATGCATCCTTAGTATACAAAGATACATGACTACACATTCAAAGCAAAAGGCATTCTATGTTGTGAATATATAATACTCAAATCTCTGCTCTATGCATTTACTTATGAACCCACGATTTTCCAATATGTATTCACAAACCTCATCTTAACTCTAGGCAAGCCATTATAGTGCACTCCTGCCTGTCAGATGGAATAGATGAAAAACAATACAGAAATTAACCATGGCAGGTACATTGATAAGCCTCCAGACTTGAGATTTTCTTTTTAAGTTGCAGTAAAAAAAAGCAGTAGAGAACTTACTTACTGAAAGGTGCAAGCTTAAAGACCTTTCTGAAGGTAACTTCTCAGAGGCTATATTAAGGCTATTGGAAACTCCCAAAATTCAAATGAGGATACTGACCAAAAATAAAATAACGTTCAAGTAATCGTAATTGGCAGCTCTGGTTTTGGAACTGATCCCAGAATCCTACTTTGCAGATGGGAGCGGGGGTGGGAGGTAAGGGGCGTCCCTCCTGGTATGGCCTTCATTAGCCGGTAGTGGTGTATGTTAGAAGAGGCTGAGGCCTCGGGGCAGTGATACCACCTCACAAATATTTGGTGCCTGCAGTTCCCTTAGCTGTTTTGAGGAAGGGGGTTGGAGAAGCATTACTCTGGTTTAAAGCAGCTCAGGACCAGGATAAAAGAAAGGGCCATCTCCTCACTATTCCTGTAACAGTCAAGGGAGCCCTTGGCCGATACCAAGGTCAGTAATATTGGGAATTGGCAGCTTAATACCCTTCGCTGAAAAAAAAAAAAGAAGTAAGAGGACGGAGCACCTCTACAAAGGAAAAACTTATTTCCAGCATTAATTTTTAAATACACTCAGTGAATGCTTCCTCTTCAACCATTATGGAAAAAATTTGGGGACCGACATATACTTAAGCTACTTACATTGCAGTAACTTAGGGCTTAATTATGCTATAGGATAGGATAAAAGCTTTAATCTTAAACATTAAACACGGCATTAAATGGTGTTAAAACACCCTGCTTTGGATTCTGCCCATCCATGCAAGGATTATTCAATCTCAATGCCCTAAATTCCTAGTTTACTGAAAGCCACTGGTAAGCTTCCCACAGAAGAGTGACCCCTTAAATTTACACAGAAACGTAACTTTTTCCCTTCCATATTCTATTACAGCAACATTTACTCTTGAGGCAGGAGCCTAGACACTCCAAATCATGCACCAGAGCCTTAACTCTCTGATGGCGGAATCCATGAGATGCTGGTCACCATGACCATAATTTACAGCAGAGGACCTTAAGATATGAGTCCTGAATGCAATCTTGAAGATACGCCATAGGAAAAGACCAAAACAAACAAACAAACAAACAAAAACCAACCAAATAAAAACACCCCACAAACTCAGTCAGTGGTTTTTAAAAGTATGCAGGTAACCCCATATCAGATAATTTTTTTTATCTATATTTCTCACTTGGGCAGAAGATGGAGGTAGTGAGTGGAGAGCAATAAGGCAGCCAGCCCATAGCTAGCTGAGGAATCACTTGCAATGGATGTAGGAGGCAGCAGCACATCCAATCATCACCTCAAAAACACTGAAGTATTGCTAAACAAGCCTCTCCGAGGCTCTACACATGAATCAAAGGATGAAGCTCCTATGAGAGTGATAGTCTAGGTATCAAATATCTCTCTGGGTGTGCCTGTGTATCACATATGCGTACCTGCACATCATCTACCTATATGGCACACAAATTTACTCAGGGGAAAGAGCTTGGCAGTTAATTTGGAACTCAAATGACATGGTTACACATAGATCATAGTTTCTAAACACAATGTTAGTAAAACAAAATTTATTTGTAAAACAGGACCTGTTATATAAAATGGCACACAATCAAGTTATACAAAAATACAAAATTTCTTTCTGATCACAGTTCTAGTTGCAAATGATGATTAGAAAGCATTCCTGGTGGCTTCCAAATAGTTGAGATTGCGAGCCCACGGGACAGGGAGGAGCAGCGAGAGTCCATGACGTAGGGAGGTCCGAGTGAGCGGAACCCAATTTCCGACCTCCAGACTTCCACCAGGTCACTCTGGAGGAACACCTCCTAAAACAGCTCGCTCCTGGATGTCTTCTGTTCTGATACTCAATCTTCCAGATGTTTGCCAATCCTAAATTTAGTTCCCCATGTTTCTTAATGTCCAAAATCTGTGTGGTTATGAAACCAGGAGTATTCTAGATTTTCTCAGATGATCTGCTCTCTCACCTATTTGGATAATTGTTAGTTACATAATTATATTTATTCTTTCCAACTGATATAAAAGAGTACAGTGATACAGTTTGTTAATGTTAGATGTTAACTTCTGGAGAATTACTGTTTCAAAATAGCTACTCTTGCCATATTGGCTTCTCAGATCTTGCCAGGACATAAGCTCTTAACTGTGTTTTCTTTAAAAAAAAAAAACATTCAGACTCTTATTGCAAATATTCTGAAAAATCAGAAATATTACATGACTTTTGAAAAAAAACCCAAGGCATTTAGCAAATTTTAGCCTAGCTAAAGAACACGGATACTTAGGAAAAAAAATACAGTTTACCTTTTGCAGCAATTTAAAGGTCCAACCCTTTGAAAGGAAGCACATTAGCAAACAGCTGCTTATTAAGCCCTACTGACATTAATTGTACGCATTTCCATAACACGGCTCTAATTCACTGTCTAATTCTGGTTGGAGGCAATGCTTTCTTTCAAAAGATTCTCCTTCCATGGAATGATAAAATGCTGAGGCTTTTTTTTTTATTTTTTATACAGAGCCTGTATTTAGTGCAATAAGTTTAAAAAATTTGCTCTGAAATACTTACTTTACATTAACAAAAATAGCTTTTTTTAAAAAAATTGTAACAAAAAGGAGTTATCGCATAAACAGATCATGAATTATTCTTAGCAAATTACACTTTTTTTTTCTTAAAGCATTCACCATTACAATAAGCAGAACAATGGAATATTAGCCATTCATATCTGGTAAGCTTTAGGAATAATAATAATAATAATAATTAAAAAAACCATAACCCAGCCCCAAACAAACAAAAACAAAACAAGTTCAACACTTGAGGATCAGAACATTAACCAATTCTTCAGTGAAACATTGCAGAATTCTGGATACTTCATGAATTGCCAGTGAGAGGAGCACCTGCTAGTATGTTTGCAGCAAGCATTTGAATGAAATGGCTATTTAGCCCTCAACTACTCAAGTCCCTCTGAGGCAGGGACCCCAGCACTGAAATGTTCAGTGCTTTGCTTTCCCTGCTTCCCTCCCTTCTGTAGGCTTCCCAGCTGACTTCATCTGCCTGTGCATGACACAGAGCCTTAAAGGCTAAACTCATCCGGTGCTCCGGCTTTTTTCCAAATCAGGCACAAAATGTGTGGAAGATGCTACTGAAGTCAAAAATGAAAGACCAACCAGAAGAAAAAAGTTTGCATAAGAAAGATTATCTACCCTTTTCTTTTTTAACCTACTCTCTTATAGAAGCATTAGGGTAAACTACAAATACCTGAGGAGTTGGTTCCTTTTTAATGTTGGCTGACAAATGCATGATTATGAAACTTCCCATATTGGGCCCACTTGTATGTTTCTAAAAGTAAAATGACATGGCTTTTTTGACTGGGGAAAATGGATTGGAGTCATTCCTTATTTCTCTGAAAGCAGAAGCCTAGTCTTGTTCTACTAGGACTTGTGCATCAGGAAAATAAGATCTTGATTTTATGCACACATAAATTTCAGGGTAATCACCCCCGAATAAACTTTAGACAGAGAATTCGGCACAATAATTTTACCTAATTTAAATAACTAAAACCTCCTCTAAGTTATTAAAAATGTTAATCAGATATGAATCTTAACATTTCCATGAAGACAATTACAATTGAAGACATTAAATGACGGCAGTTGCCTTGTAAAAGCCACCCGTATGAAAGGAGTACATGTTTGACAAAAATAAGCGTAAAAAAGGTATTAAATCCCTGTTCCTTTTCTCTGATTTTGGCTGATTATGTGTGTGTGTGTATATACATATACATATATATACACACATACATATACATATATACACACACCCACACACACAAATACATAGTTATGTGTATATATTGTTTTGGAATGTCAATGGGTTCCATATCGGTCGGCTAGGTTCAAGCAGAACTTGCTCCCGAAGCCTAGAAAACAAAGTCATACAGAGTGTCATCTTAGACGCTTACTAATAGAAGGAGATCGCGAATGATGTTACAAATATAGTACACAGATGGTCACACACAGCAAACAGCAAAATGAACCGAGAATCCTTCTCCCCTGAACCTATATTGCAGGGGCTGAAATTCATGAATGTTGGAAATCGCACGCTATTCCGGGCGATCTTTGAGATATGCAGAGACCACTTCTCTGGCCTGTGCTGCTAAGTACCCTTTCCTCTGTGGATTCTTTCCTGAACAAACACATGGCCGGATGTCTTTTTCTTAACCTTCTCTATCAATACATTGGGTACATTTTTCTAAACTCATTTTCAAAGATTTAGAGAAAGACTTTACAAACCTTTAAAGTTTTCTTCACTAGCAGGACCTCTCAAAAGAAAAATGTCCAAGAGGAAAACTGAGAGTACTTCTATTTAGTTCAATGATCCTTGTTTTAAAAAAATGTAAAGCTTCCTTTTCCTGAATATTATTTCATTGCTTAAAAATAAACCCTAAATAGAAATATCCCATTAAGGAGGAAGCTAGACAGTGAACTCAAACAGCAAGTATTCCTACAAATATGGCAAACTAGGTATGACACACTGTACGAACTTTCATCTAAGGGAACAATGTGAATCAAACCAAGCATATACAAAGAAGCAATACTGAATTCTACCAATGCCCAAACTCGAGGGGGGAACTTCTCAGATAATTCTTCAGGGACATATACAAGATGATGGTTGTAACAGGGGCTCAACTCCTACCGTGCATACTGTAGCAAAGAGGTAAGAATGAGAGGTACTGATGTGCTTAAAAATTTATCCTGTGAGCAACACTTCACACTTCTCTCCTGAGGAGCTCTTTAACCACTTAAAACATCACACTTAGGGACCAAATTCTACAATGTCCAAAGCACCAGAAGACCAAAGCACATAAAATATGTATTAGGGGACCTGCCATTAATCTGCAAAGCAATGAACTAATGAACAACAATAACAAAAAGCAAAAATGGAATAAAAATTATAATGCATTGTTTGAATTAAGGGACATTCATTTAAAACTGAAGGCAATATTAGGGGAAAATATCTCCTAAATTTTTGGCTCCTGGTAAATGCCACATATCTTGGTCAATTCTCCCTAATTATGAATTAGGAGTTTCGGTAAGAGAAGGTATATTTGCATTCTGGTCTACCACAATCCATCTATCTTTTCCTGAAGAATACAGAACTAGATGCCAATTCATGCTCAAACTAGCCAGTCCTACACCTCCAAATATCCCCCCTTACTTTGAATGCTTATTATTACTGCACAATAATTTCATGGAAGCTTCAACCACTGGGAAGACAGAAAAAGGGGGGAAAGGATGGTTTATATCTTAAGATTTTCCTGTATCTTTTTTAAGTCTTAGGCTTTTAACCTTATTGCCCCAATAATTAGGACAACATCAGTGGCAAGAAAGAAGTCTTCCTCATTTTTTCCATGCCGCCGTAGGGCCAGCAGAATCTTCACTGCTGCCCCCCGGGCTTGCGCAGAGTAAGAGGGGGACGGGAAGGAGGAGCAGGGGGGCCAGATGCCTGACTGGAGGAATGCTCATTGGCGTCCCTTGTTCACACTTGAAACTAACAGCTATGGAACTATTATCTATATCCTTTCACTTATGACCAGAGTGAGTCTATGCTTTGGGACTCTGAACACTGAAATTCTGCTTTATAAACATCGAAGCAATTAAGAGCATCACCAGAACAGGTAGGTACTGGAAGGGGTTACAAAGGGAAGAGTTTATATCTAAACATTCTGCTGAGACTTTCATTTAAGTTGAATATGCCACTGTTTTCCATATACATGTATAGATGCCCCACGCCCCTTCAGGGAACCCATTTCCTTTACTCTTACATGTTGAAATGGTCCTGTTTTATATATTTCTTAAGTTGGAAAACTGAATCAAACCATTTGTTAAAGTATAAAGAAAAAAAGTCTTTACCTCAACTTTTGGACATCATATGCACTCAGAAGGCGCATTATTTAAAATTAACTGTTTAAGGATATAGGCAATTATATAATATTTTGAAATATACATGCTATTTAAAAACAATACATTTGTAAAATAAGTAGTAATTAAACCAATATATGCTAGAGACCTCTGTTGTTATGTAGCAGTGAGCACATCTATGGAAAAACAGCTCGGCATTCTCCTACACTGATTAAGTTGCTTTTCTTTTCAAATGAAAGTAGAATATATGTATCACTGACCAGAGGTAATTTATCCTTCTCACAATTCGGCTGGAGTTGGAGAAGACCAGGTTGTCTTATTTAGTGGGAAATGTGGATGTTGATGAAAACAGACTTGTTTGCTACTGAAAAATAGCTTAAGAAACAAAGAAAGTACAATCCAGGCAACAGAAGAAAAAGTCCAGCAAAGGGGAGAAGACAGCAACATAAACAAACCAATATTAATAAGTGGGGCGAGGGAGGATGGATTTTAGCAAGTTGAAAGGAATTGCTATTATCACCTTCTAAAATGATAAAAAATCAAACTGTCAGTTCAAGTGCACCAGCCAAATGTTCAGTCTAATGAAAACTAACTCGATAGTTAAAAAGAAAAGAAAAAAAAAACCCCAGCAATTTCCCATTAGGGACAAGTATATCCCCAGCCCCGCCATAAGCACTCTTGATTGTGACAATGCTGTGTTCCTTTCAGCTTACTTTTACAGAAGGTGATCTCAGCTGTGACAAGAATTCTGCCATCCAAGTGATGGGTAAACACACAAACAGAAAGAGTAGCACGTCCTGAGTGATACAGATAACAAAGGCTTCTCCCGAGGACGTGCAGTCGGTGAAGACAGAGAGAGAGAGGAAGTGAAAGTGAAATTCTTGGAGGGAGGCCACCTCATCTCCACCTACCATTGGTTTCAGCTCTCTGGCGTCCACAGCGCCTCCCTTACCGGCTTCTTTCATTGCTTTCCTACTGTTTTCCACAAACTCCTGCAAAATACGGACCAAACGGCATACATTCTTAGGTCATTTCATGTTTTGGTGGGTAGACAGATTCTACAGCACATGCACCTGTTTGACTCCCGATGGGTATGCGGCTGGCCTAAAACCACAAGAATGGAGTTCGTCGTGCCAGACATAAAAGCTGCTGAGTTTGTGGGAATGGACTACAATTGGTTGATATGAAATTTTTTTCCCATCCATTCATCGTGACATTCTTACTTAGGATTGTGTTAAGAAATCAGGTTAGTTCTAGCCTGAAAAGAAAACACCTAACTTAAAAAAAAAAAAAAAGGACTATTTTCCCATACTTAGAACATTGTTTTATTTGCTGATTTACTTTTTCCATATCATGGTTAAATGGAACAACAAGAACATTTTACCCCATAAGCCTCCTCTTTAAAATAACCCTAGAAGATAAGAGAAAGCATTGCTACTACTAAGCACAGAATACTGTTTTTACCAAACCATAATTAAGCTACTTAAAAAAAAAAAGTCTGTCTGGATCTGGAATTACTCCATAAAGCAGGAAGACAGGGAGTAACAACTAGAGCCCCTGGTCAGAGTAGTTAAGACAGGGTCATTCTGCTCAGGAAACATTCCTGTCCTGTCAAAGTTTATGGAGCACTTCCTTCATTAAATAGCCTCATCATTCTTACAGAAAGAAACTAAAAGGAGAAAAACTGTATTTTTTACTCTGCCTTTGATCAGTGGCTTAAAAACAAAAATAAACTCTTCTAAATGCCTTAACCACAAAAGAGATGCAATTATCATGAGCCAAATTCCATTATGAAAATGTCCAAAATTTAGTTGATGATTTGATCAGTAAGAGAGATAATCAGTACAAAACAAGTCAGTTAACTCATTTGGTATTTTTGCAATAAAAAAAAAAAGAAAAGAAAAGAATCCAGTTTATTTATCAACACATTTAGAGTGCAGGATGAAGGGGGCGGGTGGGGGGGGGGAGAATTTAAATCCGAGCTCCTGGAAGATGACTTGTTATTTCAATATCTAATGTTTAGTTTTCAACATTACCCACTCTTAAGATAGGAATATTTCATAGCTTAATAGCCAGGTACTATTATTAAAAAGCATCTTTAATTTTGTATCAGCTGACATAGATGATAATATTTAAAGCATTTTAATATAGTTTCAAAAATTTGAAAAAAAAGGTTTAATTGAAATTTTAATATAGGGAAGCTTCAGAGGTTACAGAACTATAGAGAATCTGAATATAATACCTGGAAAAAGGTTCAGATCTTGAATAACATAAAACTGTACACTCTAATAGTCACTGGTCTGTTAATCTATATTCATTGCGAAATGCCTTTAATTTGGCCTGGCATATTTAGGATAATGAATGTTAATGGGGTTAACAGCAATAATACTTGGAATGGAGAAATACAGATCGGTACGAACTACATCCTGGAAAATAAAAGACTTTTTGTTTTTAAGCCCCACTTCAGGAAAGTGCACTTAGAACATCAGTGGTCCAATGTTCTAATTCAAGGGCTAAAAGTCAGGTTTAAAAAGTCAATTCAGATCTATCTAATTGCAGAGAGGGGGTTGTAGCACGGAGTATTGTGAACTCAGGCTTATGAAAAGGCATTGTGTTAGGCAGGTGGATTTGAAATGGTCTCATCCATGACAAGAGGGCTTCTTCCCTGATTCCTCTAAGACTAACGTCAGACATGAGTGTTAAAGGTTTAGTTTTATTAGTATTTTTGTCCCTAAAGCAGTAGAGGGCATCTGAAGTACTTACCATCAGTACTTTATCCATATAGAATTCTCTGCCAGGGCTCCCATCATTGTATTTTGTATCAATGGCAAAACACAAGAATAATACATCCACTACCATTTCATAAATGGACAGGAAGCAATGAGCGACTAGGAAAGCAAAGAGGCAGACGATGATCAGAGGCAGCACCCATACTGTGTAATCTTGCTGGTAGTTGAGCAGCATAATCCCAGCCAAACCCGTGCTGCAGACTATCAGCACCTGAGGCAGAGAGAACAAAGACCACCTTTAATAACCGGCTGTCGAAAACCACTACTTCTTCATCTTTTGCAGATTTAAAATTCTCTTTACTCCTTATATATGATGGTCACATGAGTCCACTCTGTCTCAAATTGGAACTTCTCATCCATATATACCATATACATCCAGAGTTATACATGCATATCATATAATATCAATTTTAAAAGTCATCCTTGTTGACATTAAAAACAATCAAGTTTTCCAAATGTTATGCTTGTTTTCTAAAGCTTCCCTTATTTGGCACCTGTGGCAATTTTTAAGATAAATATACACACATTTTAGAAGAAAAGCACATTCCTAGTGCTCAGAAAAAAAATTACTGACATTTCAGAGTATTGCTATGGGTTTTTTTCTAAGCATTTTTACATTTATGAAATAGTACTGTATAAACAAATCATTAAAAGCTCTTCATTAATATTTATAGCATCATTATAAATGTTTCATAAATACTTATGCAGCTACATAATTTCATTTTATGGATGGTTTAAAATTTATTTAACCATGCTCCTACAGTTGGAGACTTATATTGTTTTCCGATATAAATAATGCTGCGACAGACATCTCTAAGAGCTTTCTCTTTATTTCATATTTTATTCGAAGAGAATATGGGGCAAATTTAATATAATTTGCCATGAAGTTTAGATGTGGGCCCTCTGTGAGAACAGGGGTTGCTAAAAACATCTGTAAGAATAAAAGAGCTCAGCAGTTGGATTACTATCTTGGATTGTCGTCAGGAGCCGCCCGCTCCGAGGCTTCCCCATCTCAGGCGCAGCACTTGACATTTTCCTGCGGTTCTTCCCAAACGTTTTATTTCAGCTTTTCAACCACCCCATGAATGGTTTACGGCACACATGATCGTCCTCACTGTACAGTCTGGAAACATGCTAGCCAACCTGCCCGAGGTCACAGAGTAGAAGAGCAGATACCACTCAAATAATGGCCTTCTGATGCCAACATCAGTGCCCTTTCGAAGGTAAACACTCAGCCAATACTTGGATATCGACACAAAGCAGTAGTAACAGGTTGTCCTGAATCCCAGACACACGTTGCCCAGCCCTCTCTGTGGCCCAGCGTCAAGCTTGAAAGAACAAAGGGGAAGAACTGCAGCAGCCTGTCCCTGTCCAGCGCTGAGGACAGGTGACAGAGAAGTCTCCTTTTGTCTCTTCTTTACTCTTTATCAATGCCAAAGCATCTCTCGTTCACCGTCAACTTAACCAGGAGCTACAATGCATTAGGTGATGCACTGGGTAAAAGCTGTAAGTTGATCCTTCTCTCAGATGATTCTGGGGAGCAAATCTGGGTCTGCTCAGGATTTAGAAGACGCCTTCCGACACACACACACACACACACACACACACGCCATTTTTGTGGCCGACTCTTATGCCTCTTCTCTGCTAGTGGCTTTTCTGAGGTGATTTCCACAGATAACTAATCAGTCATTTTCTACTCTTTTGGTTTCAATCGTAGAATGAGTTATTTCTCATACTCTTATTCAAGTGTTTTACACCCATCCGAAGGAGAGGCTGAGGTTCTGTATGCTTGCGCTATGCCGCTAGAAGGTAAACCACATTTGGAATGTTAAAGTTAAATATAGGTAGGAGGTGTGGCTCAGACAAACTAGATGTTGAGAGAAAAACTGTTGAGGTGGAAAGCGGATATGGTCATGTGAGAAACAACTTCAAGAATGGGTTCTATTGAGGCAAAAAAGTCAAAGCAATGTAAGAATTACTCCCGAATATAATGAAAGGGTGACATGCATTTATTCAAGCAGAGAACACGTGGGTCTCAAAGTGTTTGAGGGGCAAGAAATCACTTGGGGAGTTTCTGAACAATGCAGGTCCCTGAACCTTACCCCTCTCCCAGAGTCTGACTGGTTGGATCTCAGCCTGGCAGTGGTCATTTAAAAAGTGCCCCAGGTGACTCTGATGCAATCCGCAGACTACAAGAAGTACTGGTCGAGATCAGGGATCTCTATGGAGTACACGTACCCAAACTGAGCGTGCAAAAGAATCACTTGGGACTGCTACTTGTATTTCTCATGTATTTAAAATTTCTTTAATACTGTTTTATAATGCATATTTTAGTAAAGGTTATAAATATTAATAAATCAATGTAAGTATATTGGGGAATGAGCACAACTTCTTTTTGTAATAAGATGCATGATTTTAAAGGTTCAGACACTTTGCTCTAGAGCAGAGGTTTTCAATCAGTGTGCTGCAAGAATTTTTAAAGCATGTAATGCCTGACTTTTTAATCAGGGGCACTGACTTCTTTTCCCTGTCATTCAAATAAAAAAAATGACATCAGCCAACACAACAGACAAATGATGTGAATGACTCAAAATTATACCTACTCTTCTGTTAGATTGGCAAAATATATATTTTTTGGCGTGCTGCAGAATTTTAGTAATTAGTTTATGCATGCCATGGGATGAAAACGGTTAGAGATTGCTGTTCTAGGGGATAAATCAGTGATACAGTAGAAGAGATTCATATACAAGCTAGGATGTGAGAAGGAGGAAGAAAAATCCTCATGTGGGAGTCAGAAAGATACAGCTTTGAATCAGTTAGTACTTCTTAGTTGTGTGACTCGAAGTTAGTTAATTCACCCTTTCTGAGCCTTTTCTCCCACCTTTGAGAGAGACATAATAGTACATACACCCCCTAGCTGTTAAAATAGGCACTCTGGAAGCACTACCATAGTGGCTGGCAGTCTTAGTTTCTTACTTTATTTTTGCCACCAGAAATCTTGCATTTATGATGCCCTTTCCCCATGGAGTCCCTGTTTTGAAAGATTGGTTTACCATTGATATAGCATTTAATATGAATCAACAGTAATAATTCATATTCTCTCTCTCTCTTTTTTTTTATCTTAGTGAGAGGAGGGGAGGCAGAGAGAGATTCTTGCATGTGCCCGGTCTGGGATCCACCCGGCATGCCCACTAGGCTGTGATGCTCTGCCCATCTGGGGCCCTTGCTCCATTGTAACTGGAGCCATTTTTTTTTAGCACCTGAGGCAGAGGCCTTGGAGCCATCCTCAGTGCCCTGGGCCAACTTGCTCTAATCGAATAATTGCTGTAGGAAGGGAAGAGAAGAGAGAGAGAGAAGAAAAGGGAGAGATGCAAAAGGGGGAGGGGTGGAGAAGCAGATGGGCACTTCTCCTATGTGCCCTGACCAGGAATCGAACCCGGGACATCCCCATGCCAGTCTGTCTACCACTGAGCCAACCGGCCAGGGCCCTTATTTTTGTATTGAGTCAAAGCCAAATAAATTGCCAACTAGAACATATAATTAGTTTTAGAAAAAGTATTATAAAATAGAGGTAAAACAACTTCACACAACAGAAGCAAGAAACTTCAGATTTTGTTGCTTTTGTACAGCTTTATTGGGGGCAAGTATCAAATATCTATTAGACTTAAGAGTGTCTGAAGAGCTTGTAAATCTCTCATCTTACCTTTGAAGACTCTGTAGGCCAGTGATCACAAGTCACAGGCCACTAAACTAGAGGAGCTGAGGTCCCCTCTAAATCGACTTTACCATTCCATGCGAACATTAAGACTCCACAGAAATGGAATCCATGACATTATCTTTCACATTCTTTTTAAATTTGGGGCTTTAAAAATTAAATTTAAAAATTTGAGATAATTGTGAATTTGCACACAGAATGTCTCCATGTACCCTTTACCCAGTTCCCTGTGAGGACATCTTGCAAAACTATAGTACAATGTTACAACTGGGGCATTGACATTGATACAGACAAGATACAGAACTTCTCCATTAGCACAAGGATTCACCTTAACTTCTCATGCTACCCTTACTCCCCCCCCCCCATCTCTAACTGGGTGATCACAAGTCTGTTTTCCATTTCCACAATGTTTTCATTTCAGGAATGTCATGTAAACAGAATCACACAGTATTTATCTTCTGGGATTGGCATTTTTCTTTTCTTTTCTTTTCTTTTTTTAATTTTTTTATTTTTCTGAAGCTGGAAACGGGGAGAGACAGTCAGACAGACTCCCACATGCGCCCGACCGGGATCCACCCGGCACGCCCACCAGGGACGATGCTCTGCCCCTCCGGGGCGTCGCTCTGCCGCGACCAGAGCCACTCTAGCGCCTGGGGCAGAGGCCAAGGAGCCATCCCCAGCGCCCGGGCCATCTTTGCTCCAATGGAGCCTTGGCTGCGGGAGGGGAAGAGAGAGAAAGAGAGGAAGGGGGGGGGTGGAAAAGCAAATGGGCGCTTCTCCTATGTGCCCTGGCCGGGAATTGAACCCAGGTCCCCCGCACGCCAGGCCGACGCTCTACCGCTGAGCCAACCGGCCAGGGCCTGGGATTGGCATTTTTCACTCAGCACATTTACTTAAAGATTCATCCAAGTCACTGTGTGTATCATTTGTTCGTTCCTGACACTGTCCTTTATTCTGATCTATCTATTGAACTGCCTGATCAGAAACTATTTCTGCACATGAGCAGCCATTTAACTGTAAAAGGAAACTATTTCCAAAAAGATTTACTGAATTCTGTGATCAGAACTGTATTTTTAAAAGAATTTATCTTAGTATGTTGGAAACTCAGAAGATTTTTCTCTCTCATTGTTCTCCTTTTTGGATTAAAAAAAATGTTTCTCTTTCATGGTTTTAAAAGTCATTTTTTTACAACATTATTCAAATTTCTATCTTTCTGGAAAGCAGTTTCACAATGCATACCAAGAACCTTATGAAGTACTATGACTCAGGAATTCCACTTCTAGGGTTCTGGCCTCAGGAAATGAGTATTTGTGTGGACAAGGATTTGTATACAAAAGGTTTTGCTGTAGCATACTTTATTTTAGTAAAAAAACAAAACAAAACAAAACAATTTAACTGTGAATAAAAACCCAGGGGCTTAGTTAAATAAATGATATGAAAATTGCATAACCATATATAAAACATTTTTCATAAAGTAGGAAATGTTCATAACAATGCAGAATGAAAAGAGGGATATAAACTGCCTTTTCTACTGGATTTTAAGTTCTCCTGATTGACTAGTATATGAACAACACTCAGAATAGTCCCTAGGATGTTACTAAAACACACTATAAATATTTGTTCAATGAATAAAAAATGATCATGACAAACCAAAAAAAAATTTTTTTGACAGCTAGGTTACTAGGTTGCTGAAAAACTTAAAGTCATATTAAAACATTGTATTTTATCATCTATTTAATTTTGCATTATAATATGAATGCATATTTACTGTATAGAACTTTATCATATTGTGGTAAAATAGGGGGAGGAGTTTGGAATCATTAATCTAAAGACAAACATTATTAACATTGTGAGATTTTAATTTTCATTGTTTTATTATGCATATTTAAAACCAGTATTGTAATAGTCTAACGGTTTTACTCAATGCTTTCTCTTATTGTAGCATATGCATTTCATATCATAAACTCTTAACAAAAAACAGTCTGTTGGCTATATTTCCAACCATTTCTCTTTACAATTAATTATACAATTGGCTACTATTATAAATAATGCTGTATTTTGCAGTATTTAAAATTATTTTTAGCAGTACTTTACCATCACTAGGATTACTGAATCAAAAGATTTTTTTTTAAATGTTAAGGGTAAATGTACTGTCAGCTGAAGAGCATATAATAGCACATAGTGATTAAAAACATAGAAGTCAGTCCTGATTTTGAACTACGGCTCCTGCTTCTCTAAATGTAGGCAACCTACTTAGCTCTCTAAACTTTGCTTTCCTCTGTTCTAAAATGAAGATAATAGTAACAGCTCACTTACAGGGGAGGCCAAATATAACCCTTCCCAGAAAGCACTGTGCTCAATACCTGCACCCACCAAGTGTCTCAATCAGAGTTTATTAAAATCACCATCATAATCAAAAGTTGCTTCTTAGTATAATTTTCTCCCTTAGTATAATTTATTTTTCTATATGGCTTCTAATTTCTCCTTTATTTAAATTGCTCTGTGTATATGTGTTTTTATTTTTAAGTTGCTTCATATCTTCCTTAGCAGTAGGGATAAATTATACATATGTAAAAAAAATTTGAAGCCTTCCAGAATCAGTCATATAGCATATAAATTAGCATATAAATAACATTAACAGTTAATGAATGACATCAAGCACTGCACTCAGCTTTTTTTTTTTTTTTAAATCAAGTGAGAGGAAAGGAGGTGAAGAGACAGACTCCTGCATGCAGTTGACCAGGATTCACCTGGCAACTCCTATCTGGGGCCGCTACTATGTTGCTCGGTAACCAAGCTATTTTAGAACCCGAGGTGAGGCCATGGAGCCATCCTCAGCAACCAGGGCCAACTTGCTCATTCGAGCCATGGCTGCAAGAGGGAGATAGGGGGTGGGTGGAGAAACAGATGGTCGCTTCTCCTGTGTGCCCTGACTGGGAATCAAACCTAGGACATCCACACACTGGGAGACGCTCTACCACTGAGCCAACCGGCCAGGGCCTTGTACTCAGTTTTTAACATGAATTAACTCATTCAATCTCTACCATAAAATATCCCATTATAAAAACATGACAAAACAAATCCAATAGTCATAATGTAAGTTTAGCTATAAAGTTTCAAAACAGCTATCTGTACTGCTTCAGAATTCTTTTTAGATGACCATTGCTTAAGAACTTAAAACCCACAGTGCTATCAATTCCTCTTTAAACCAAATATTTTTCCTTTCAAAACATTTTCAAAGCACAGTGGCTGGAATAACCTAAGTGTTCGACAGTGAGAGAATGTTTAAGAATAGGATATGATGGAATATTGACCATCATGACCATGAGTAACTATGAAGATTATCAAAGCAATAGGCAAATATAT
Source organism: Saccopteryx bilineata (assembly GCF_036850765.1). NCBI lineage: Eukaryota > Metazoa > Chordata > Mammalia > Chiroptera > Emballonuridae > Saccopteryx > Saccopteryx bilineata. The sequence goes on from NC_089491.1 coordinate 28,611,442, forward strand.
ATGATCTAATGTGAGGTGAAAAGGGCAGAACAAATATGTAAGCATGCTCTGATTGTTATACCACAGAAATATAAGCCTGTGAAAAAACACTAGGAGGGAATCCATAAAACAGTAAGTTATTAGGGGATAGTGGTGATGCCTTTTTCTTAACTGAAATTTCCTTAGATATAATAAAATCCAATTATAATGTTATGATTTTTCAGATTTTAAGCGTAGTATAGAATAAATTACCTCTCCTCAGACACTTTGAAGGACAGTTGAGTCTCATTCCCCAGCAGCTCTTTTTTTAAAGGGGTTTCTATATAGTAATGATGACAGCTAACATTCACTGAGAACTTACAATGTTTCAAGCAATGTCTCAGGTACTCTACATGTATTAACCGGTTTAATCCTTACAACCCTAAGGGTCTGGCATTATTATTAATCCCAGTTTTATAAATGAGCAAACTGAGGCACAGAGTGGTTATGTACCCTGCCTCAGGTCACACAGCTAGCAGGTACAAAAGTCAGGATGTAAATCCAGGCAGTCAAGCTCCAGATGCAGCACCCCTAACCCCTGTACAGACTGTTACTTAATTCCTGACAGTTCAAAATACGTAGGAGAAACATAGGCAAGTTACACTTAACCACCCCGTGCCTCAGTTTCCCCATCTGTAAAATGAAGATAACAACAATAGATCTTCCTTTACAAATTTGTGGTGAAGATTAAATGAGCCCAATACATAAAGAGTATTCAGGAAAGTGGCTAATATAATATTTACCGTATATCTCAAGTAATAAGCTTGGTCCTACCTTGCCTAGGAATAGCATGAAATCCCCCACTGTGTTGATGGCAGCCACGCGCAAAGCATTCTCCACGAGAATGACGAAGGCATCCTTCGCTGAGGTGCAGAAGTTGGTGCTGTTGATAGCAGTGGCTGTGTATGCATTCTGGACAAAAGCAAAAACGGTATTTCCATCAATAAATGTAATCCCACTTTGTTAGGATATAAAGCAAGCATAATTAAGCATAGCTTGTAAAAATATTTCACAATTAAGCCCATGGCTTTGGTCAGGTAGAGATTATCATACAGTAAGAAGTATAAGAAAATATTGTATGAGATATTAAAAAAAAAAAACCTGATATGGTAAAAAGAACTTTTCAGTTGGCTTAGTATCAGTCCTCTAAAAATACTATTTATGAGAACACATACTCACTTTTCCAACATCCATTAACTTCTTCCTTGTCTTAGTCAATCAAACATAATCTAACCTTTCCGAGATGTCTCGGGTTCGTCACCGGGGAGTATCAGTGACGCATTATTACCATTTCAGTGATGCTTTAAAAGCTACACAAGTATGTAAAGCTATCACAGATTGCTGTGCTGTTTTAGCTGGAACACCGACCATCTCCTCCCTGGTGCGTTTTTCCATGCCGTCACTTCTCACAGCTCCTGTAGTGGAGAGCTGCTTGCTGCCCAATGCTTTATACCCCTCCACTCTGGAAGCAGGACCTGAACTCGCCTTTGAGAAGACAGCCCTTCTCCATTCCCCTAGCGTCTGAGTGGAGCTGACACCCCCTTCAACTGCGGCGGAGGGCAAAGACAGGCTCAGAAACTGGCATATATATTAACTAGTCAGAGCCCATGAAAGTAAAAGATATCCCCCTGGGGCTTCTGGGAAAAAGGAGTTTCCTGCCTCATCCACAGGTGCCCCAGGCAGACCAGCTCACTCACTCCCGTGGATAATGAGCTATAAGGGTTCGGACTGCCACGGATGTTTTGCTAAAGTAATGGGAGAACCCAGAGCTGCTGGAGGTCACAGTGTGAAACCAAGGGTGAGGCTAACACCATCGATATCAGAGCAGAGAGAAATCAGGTACTTGCACTTGGTGACAATGTTTTGCATCATGAGGAACTAGCCAGATCTCGACTTCTCAGTTACAGAAGCTAATACATTGCTAGGAATCTCTCCTCTCTCCTTCTTCCTCCTCCCGCTTTCTCAGTCTCTCTCTCTCTCTCTCTCTCTCTTTTTTAGGTCAGATTGAGCTGGCTTTCTGCCCTTGAAGTACTGAGTCCCAGATGACACACTTGCATTCAATTATACCTGCTTCTGCTGCCCCATGTCCTCTTTGACAGGCTCCTCACAGACTCATTTGTTTGTCCTCCTCCTTTTTACATTACATTTTAGACTAGCATCGGCATTTTCTGGGGAATGTGAATAAGGACTAGCACATCGACTATGTCTGAGTCTTAGGAAAGTATATGGATTTTGTAACTGAAACTTTTGGTCCTCCTGAGAAATTTCTGGTTTAGTGCTAACCTAAGGAATTATCAGCTGGTTCAAAATGTTTAAGTTGCTGGAGAACGCTGGAGGCGAGGGGCTTCCTTTTACAGCATCCTGTCTATAAGCTGCAGGCGCTAAGCTAGGGAGAGACGGTCTTTAATTCATGAATGTTCCAACTGAGTGCTTGTTAGCTATTAGGAACCTGGTACGGAGATGAGGTTTCACTCATCAAAAATTTAACCTGCCATTATAGGGCTAAATTCATTGGTTAAAGATGCAGAGCATTTCGGGGCCCAGGAGAGAGTACTGTACTGAGTTGATCACTACGGAAAATTCATCAGCTTCTTCCAGTAACGGAGCAGTAGGAAGTGATAGTTCCCTTCGAGAAACTCAGTGTGATTTTAATATGCGAAATTCCATCACACCAACTGAGGCAACTTATTATCTGAATATATTATGGTATTATGTCTGCAGGTTTTTTAATCTCTAAAGCTCACATACATGTTATTTTAAAGAAATTATACTATTTAGTGTTTCTTAGCATGTATTTGCTATTTACTCTTTTCTGTCATCTCAGCATTTCTTATCACTGAAAAAGGGAGCAGGCATAATGAGTTGATACTTCTCATCTCTTCCCTTCCTGTCTGTCTATCTCTTGCATGAAGAAAGAAGAAGAAGAAGAAGAAGAGGAAAGAAGAAGAAGAAGGAGGAGGAGGAGGAGGAGGAGGAGGAAAGGGAGGGAGGGAGGGAGGGAGGGAGGGAGGGAGGGAGGGAGGGAGGGAGGGAAGGAGGGAGGAAGGAAGGAAGGAAGGAAGGAAGGAAGGAAGGAAGGAAGGAAGGAAGGAAGGAAGGAAGGAAGGGAGGAAGGAGAAAGACAGCAGACACTAAAGAGTTAACCACCTAGCTGCAATGGCCCACATTTCTTTATCTTTGACAGAGTTCCTTTGAAACATTCTGCCAAATGCTTCACTGACATAAAAATAAACCATATGTTTGATCGTGTGCAAGATGAACTCTGCTGAGAAACGATGGAGAATTGCCCTTATCTGAACTAATCTCAAAAAGCCCAAACTAGTTCCCAGTTCCCACCAGATTCCGATGTACTCACTAAAAAAATAAAACAAAACAAACAAAAAACCAGAACCACTTAGCAATTTATGCTAAAACAGGGGTCCTCTAACTACTGCCTGTAGGCCAAGTCTTGCCTGCTGCCAGCTTTGTAAATCAAGTTTTACTACAGCACAGCCATGCCCGTTTGTTTGTATACTGTGTATGGCTGTTTCCATGCTACAATGGCAGAACTGAGCAACTGTGAGAGACTATATACGGTTCACAAAGCCAAAAAAGTATTTTCTTCCCCCATTCTAAGACACGATCAAAAGACTAATGACCTAGTTACTGTCGTCCCTTGGTGCCTGCAGGGGTTTGATTCCAGGATGCCTCATGGTACCAAAATCTGACCATGTTAACATCCCTTACATAAAATGGCGCAGTAAATGCATACAACCTATGCACATCCTCCTGTGTGTGTGTGTGTGTATGTATATATATATATTTTATTTTATTTTTTTGTATTTTTCTGAAGCTGGAAATGGGGAGAGACAGTCAGACAGACTCCCGCATGCGCCCGACCGGGATCCACTCAGCACACCCACCAGGGCATCATATATATATATATATGATGTTTCCTGAAGTATAAAAAGCATTATAATGTCTAGAATCAAAGATACTGAACAACTCATTGAAATCAACTACATATTCCCTGGCCAATCAGCTCAGTGATAGAGCATCAGCCTGGTGTGTGGCTGTCCCAGGTTCCATTCTGGCCAGGGCACACAGGAGAAGCACCCATCTGCTTCTCTACCCCTCCTCCTCTTGCTTCTCTCTCTCTCTCTCTCTTCCCCTCCTGCAGCCATGGTCTGATTGGAGCGAGTTAGCCCATGGGCTCCACCTCAGGCACTAAAAAAATGGTTCCAGATGGGCAGAGCATCGCCCTCTAGAGGGCTTGCCGGGTGGATCCCGGTCAGGGCGCATGTGGGAGTCTGTCTCTCTGCCTCTCCTCTTTTCACTAAAAGAAAAAAATAATCAACTACATACTGCCTTAAATCCCACCTCCACCATAAGGAAAGACAACTCTCTTATTAATTATGCTGTTCAACGCTTTGCAGTTTGAACATGACTTTCCCTGAAAGAGAAGACAGAAGGAAGTGAGGAGCCACACACCTCCAACCTCTCTCCTGAAATCAACAGACCAGCTGACTCCAGGAGCAGGACCCTTCACCTCCTACATCACCTACATCAACTATAAAAGCTTCTTTGTTGCCCTCATTCATTTCAGAAGCATCAGTTGATTGGAGAACTATTATTATTCCTCCTCTGCTGCTTCTTTCTTCTTTCCTGCCCCTGCCTTGCCCATTCCATCTAGTCTTAGAGCCAAAGCCCGTGTATTGCTAGTCATGGGAGGAGGCAGGAATGGTTTCTTTTCTCCACTCCTTAGGTCCAGGGTAGGCCAGGCTCATAGAAATTTGGTCTTCTTGGCAATATCCCTACAGATCTGTGCAACGCCTCTGTAGTCAACCTAACTGAAAATAGTAAGTGGATATTTTATAAGCTCCCTCCCACTGCCTGGGCAGTTAGATGAGCTGCATGTGACACACAAAGGTCAAGATGACCTCTTTGGGAAGAAAAATGTGCTACAGCTCACAGCAGGTTAATAAAACTTCCTCTGCTTCTGCGCCTCCTAGTCTAAAAGGCTTCATGCTGAGGTGCTCAGGAACTCTGCGTCCTCTGTAGCCTTCCCCATGAACTGCTCTCTGAGCTTTCTTCAGGCCACTTTGTTGAGATTTTTTTAGAGCCCACCCACCTTCTTTTCAGACAACCTGCCTAATTTTGAGCTTACTCACACGCAGAGGAGGCATCACTGATTACCGTTTCACCCGTGCCTGGCATCAGCTCAGGCAGGACATAAGCTTGAAACTACGTAATTAATGCCCAGAGCAAGATAAAAGTTGATCGCCATCCAGGAATCTTTTTGAAGTGATGCCACTTAGCCCAAGTGGTCACTGGTAGCATTTCTGTGTGGCAGGATTATAGTGAAAAAAGTAGTGACCGTGTGGAAGAAATATGTTCGAACAGAGGTCACCATGCAGGTCACTCAGGCCTGCTTGGCCATCTGTCCCAGAGCATAGCTTCCAGTTCCCACCTTTCCTTTCTCCACATAAGGAGCTAGAAATTCTCTGAAAGTTTAAAATCTTACATAATAACTCACTGAAGAAGGGCAAGCTAGACAGGAAGGGAAGGAAAAGGGAAATAGGCTCCATGCAACTCTACGCGTGAGTTGTGATAAATTAAGCTGGGGAAAAGACAATTAAAATGAGTTGAGGTTGAAGTCACCATTGCAGATACTTAAGTTAGCCTTTGTAATAAACTGACTACCAGTTGTTTAAACAAAAATTACCCCTTTCTTATTTTGAGTGAAGGATGGAGGGGACACAATGTCAAACATACGCCAGAGTTCAATTCAGGTCAGTTGTTAAGTTTTTACGCTTTTAGGGGTCATCAGAATTAAACTGCTCTTGCAGATCTTAATTTAGATTGTCTTTAAAATCATCACTTGTCTTAGTTTACAGCATGACAGATGAAAATTTGAGATGTCTGCATATTCTCTATAACAAACTATAATTTTGTGGTCTATATTATTACACAAAATGTGTATATAGATATTTTTTCTTTTTTCTATTTCTTTTTTACAAGAGGCACTGTAATTATCATGGCAAGAGCTAGGAAAACTTAGATTTGAAAACTTTTTCCACCTCTAGGTTATGTGATCTGCCATGAAATGCTAGTCTCAATTTTCTCATCTATAAGACAGAGGTAATGAGCCTGCCTTTTATAAAGTGCTTACTATAGTATCTGCTAGTGATGCTCAAAACATATTTTCTACAACTCCCACTCATACTATATAGAGAAAAGCTTTATAATCTTAAAAGCTTATCAGCCAGAGAGCAGATCCCCACCAGTATTAAACATACTATCTTCAAACTGTGCCAAAGTAAATCAAAGCCCGAGTAACGCAATGCCCAAGTGCAACAGATTCTGGTTGTAACAATCTCTCTACCTGTAGCGAGTGCTACCTGTTAGATTAGATACATAATCACCTTCATGTCACATTAAGATAAGCACCCATAGAAACAAAGAGCAGCTCACAGTTCACTCTGCTTATTTGCAAAACTCAAACAATTACGTTGTAAATAACTAATGGCTCATTTAAAAAATCTAAAACTCTTTTGGGAAGCCCGCTGTATTTCCCATGCAGTGTGGCCCTGGAGCACGGTTTGGGATTGGGAATTTCCTATGTGCCGCAAATGACTCTGGCCTACCCTCCCTTCCTATCAACACTCTTCTTGACTGCTATCTTCTACATTCTTTAAAGCTGAGCCAACAAACTAGTGGCCCATGAACGATGGACACTGTGTGGCCTAAAGATCTATTTGCTCTGGCTCACTCAGAGTTTGATTTTTCTTTTTTAAGAATTATAGAACTACAGCTAGAGTAGACAAATTCTCAGTGAAAATCAGAGATGAAAAGGTGGGAATAAAGGCCTGAGAGAGAAATGTCTCTCACGAGAGATGAACCCGAATGGCATTTTTAGCCAGTTATCACAATTAATTAATAACGAGACTTGGTAAGAATGTTTGTTACTTTTAAAAATATGAGTAATTCTTTGAACATATGTACCCTGATTTATTAATGTCACCACATTAAAATTAATATAAATTTATTTTAAAAAAATACAAATAAGATTGGAATAGAGATACTTGATCAAGGCATAACATATAACACCATGAGAAAAACACAACGCTTTTCCATTAAGCTCAATCCTTTTATCTTGGAAGAAGAAGCAACAAAACCTATCTTTGAAAATGAAGGTTAGATTTACTTTTTAAATATTTACCTGATTTAAATAATTTAGGCACTTTTCAAGACACCAAAGGCAACAAATGCAAGATTTCAGCACACATCGAGCACAGGCATTTTCCTGGGAAAGAGAAAAGTTCAAATAACTGTTAAAAGTCAAAGAATTCCAGGGGTCCCCCAACTTTTTACACAGGGGGCCAGTTCACTGTCCCTCAGACCGTTGGAGGGCCGCCACATACAGTGTTCCTCTCACTGACCACCAATGAAAGAGGTGCCCCTTCCGGAAGTGCGGCAGGGGGCTGGGTAAATGGCCTCAGGGGGCTGCTGTGGCCTGCGAGGCCGTAGTTTGGGGATGCCTGAATTAAACCATCCTAAAAAATACTCCAAATGCTAAAAAAATAAAAATTGAAAAAATAAAATCACAACCTATGTTTCAAAGCATCCACACCCACCCTTTTTTTCCCCTTAAAATATAACGGCTGAGTTCTTTTAAATCAGCTCAACATTTATTTAGGACCTACTGCATATAAGATGTAGGGAGGCAGAAAAGACCAGCCAGGAACTTACAGTCTAGGGGGAGGGGAAGAGTGCGGACATGAGAAGGTCAAACTCAGAGTGTGACGTAGACAGCAGTGCCGTGAGAGCAGAGGACAGAGAGACATGGTTCGGGAGTATGGTCTACCAAAATGCATGTTAGTGCCACAGCCCAGGATGGGAAGAGGTTCTAAGAAGGAAGGTGTGTGAGTGGACACAGTAGATGAGAAGCATAGGACACTCGAGGAAACCAGGGATGAGATGGGTTTTGCTAGAGCATGTGGAAGGCAGAAGTTATGGGGCCAGGGAGAAAGGACTAGGTTCCACTTTGCCAGGACTCAGGAGGACACACAGGACGTCACCGGGGGCTTGACTATGTGCAGAAGTGAGGTGTGGGATTGTGCCCACGGGCAGTCCAGAAAAGCGTTTTCCCCTTACCTTTCCTTTCAGCTGACTGTGAATGTACATAAGGATCATTCGTGGAATTTTGACTAACGTGATGATGAAAGACCCTTTGGCCACAGTACCAAGGTGGTAACGAATAAGGCGATTCACTGATGCCAGAATAGGTGTAAATGGCAAATTCCTTTTATCCCTAGTTTTAAAATAACCAAAAAAGACAAAACAAAGGTTAGACCAGGATGGACACACAAGAATGGGTTTAACATCCCATGCAATGAAAAACTGGTTCATTTTTCTTATGCTAGCTTTATGACAAAATGGCAAAGTCATATAGTACAACTAATATAAATGCTAACCGGTGCACCATATAAAATTAATGTTTCATCTCTCTACAGTAGTTTCATGGGATTCTTGTGCTCTAACATTTTAAGGTGAGTAAAACTGTGCTTTGAAAGCTCTTATTAGCAAACAGTTAAGGAGTGAATTGTACAAGCAGAAAATGGACCTTAAAATGATAATGATGTTCAGTCTGAACCTGGCACCTCATGACCGTAGAAAACAGTGAGGCCCACCGCTTCCACTCAGCCCTGGACTCAGGAAAGGGCGTCACCCAACTGTTCTGATCCAAACACATTAAAGAGCTTTATTTTCCTTTGATGGACTTTTAGACAGAGCAAAAGTACCGAAGGCATTACTACAAGACTTAGTGTTCTTGCTAAAAATAATTTACGTTATATCATGGTCTGCCACTCTGATTAATTTTTGAGCAAGTTTTATCAACTTTAACATTTTGTCATATTCACTTCCAATTACTTCTTGAAGAAATGACACTCTTATAAGTCTCGGTTCTGCTCCCTTCGGGCAGAATCACTTAGAGGATCTTAAGTTTCCTGACACGCGCGCGAGTTCTCACCTAGTAAAGTAGTATGTCACCACCGCTCCCGCCACGGTCATCTGCTGACACGCGAGGATGAACTCGCTGATCCAGATTAGGCCCACCACGTGGTACCACCACATGTACTGCAGAGGCCCGGAAACTCTGAACTCCACGAAGCCTTCGTCATTCTTTACAGGGCTGCCTAGGGAAAAGCAAGGAAGGGAAGAATAATCACAAAAGGTATAAACCAAAAACATGGCTGAAATAAATTTAAGGAATTAATTTAATTAATTTATTTTCCAACAATAAGTCCCTACACCCTAGAGACAAACTTATGCTCATGGTGCTATTTTATTAAGGGACAAGAACAATTGTCACTTGAAAAGCTGTGAAGCCAAACATTATACAATTCAGCATTCTGTTCTCCCCAAAGCCATAATATAGTGCTTTTAAAATGTGCTTTGAATACAGTGCTTACATTATCAGTTATTTAGCAAGGGCATAAATTTGCAAACGCTTCAAATTTTTTTCGGAGCTATTACTTATCTAATAATTACAGACCTAAATTATTAGCAAAGTATAGAAATTTGTATTCTATTCCATTTGTGAATGTGTGCTGACTAGTCAGAGAAACTGCATACAAGTTTACTAACCTTACACTACGCCTCACAGTTAATTCCACTTAGGTGTGACCTGTGATATTAAGTATGGCTACAGCAAATCTGAGAGTCTATGAACCGGATCATCACTAGGGGTCTAACTAGGTTCAGGTCACTTCCAAACTAGAAAATCCAAAGGAAGCAAGTTGATCTTTAGCTACAACGGGCCTCTGAGGCAACTTCAAAGTAGCACGTCATTCATTAATTCATCTTAGAACAGGTCCAAATGCCTGAGTGAGTAGAGGAAGTTACTTCAAATCCATGATCTCCAAACCCGGATGTAATTTCAAGCCTTACCTGGCTTATACACCCACTTTGCTAAGATGATCTAAAAAAATCATGATTAGAAAATGCACTACTGAAGAGCCACAGTAACTGCCAGTTCTGGTGGCTACTGGACTGTGGTCAATCAATGTCTGAAGAATTCTATCTCAGAATTCTGAGATTTTTTTTCTTTCTTTCTTTCTTTTTTTTTTTCTGAAGCTGGAAACGGGGAAGCAGTCAGACAGACTCCCGCATGCGCCCGACCAGGATCCACCCAGCACGCCCACCAGGGGGCGATGCTCTGCCCATCCGGGGCGTTGCTCTGTCGCGACCAGAGCCACTCTAGCACCTGGGGCAGAGGCCAAGGAGCCATCCCCAGCGCCCAGGCCATCTTTTGCTCCAATGGAGCCTCGGCTGCGGGAGGGGAAGAGAGAGACAGAGAGGAAGGAGAAGGGGAGGGGTAGAGAAGCAGATGGGCGCCTCTCCTGTGTGCCCTGGCCAGTAATTGAACCCGGGACCTCTACACAGCCAGGCCGACGCTCTACCACTGAGCCAACCGGCCAGGGTCCTGAGATGTTTTAAATACCTTAATGTAAATAGATCCATCACTAAGACAGAGAAGCAGCATGTCTTCTTACCAGTAGTGCCAAGAAAAAGAAGTGTCATGATCCAGTACACCCAAAACAGGACAAGGGCAAAAAAAGTCCAGAAGGGTTGGAAGACTAGTAGTGGCAAGTGGATGAAGACCTTGCCAGCCACGTGGAACAAGGCGATGGTGAGCGCGACACGTTTGCGCATAAACAGCATTATCAGGAACAGGATAACCTGCGTGGAGAGAATGGAGGAAGAGGTTCTCGTTACGGTTTGAAGCAGTGAAAACGGAAACTGAACAATGGTGGAAATCTTGACTGTAAGACCTCACGCTCTCAGGTGGAGGTTTCATTCTCTAAATTCCAGTAATACTTCATTGGTCTGTCTCTCCCTTGTAGCACATACCATTTTCAATTGTATATGGAAAATGCCCTTTCAAAGCTTAAATAAAAGGGTTATCAATTTATTCTTAAGTCCTAGAACTCTCCTACTTTCCCTTCTCCGCTCATTACGCATCAAAATGTGTTGTTTGTCAGATAGGATGAGACACTTTATTTGAATAGATTCCTGCTTTATCACATTGAAAAATAAGGGAGAGGACCACATGCTGTGGTCAACAAAAGTCCTGGAGGTATATGTACCTCACCTCCCAGGCTGAGCCAAGCACAGGGTCCGAGCTGGATTCGCCCTTTGTTCACCAGCCCCCTGCCCTCCCACCCTGGCACCTGGTATAGATAATTATGCTGACAAGATAACTAACAAATATTTGTACAATAACAAATATATTTTTGGTACCAATGGTATTGTGACGGCTTTATTTTTGTGTGTGCGTGTCTAATGCTCAATAAAAAAGCTTGGGATTATGCCTAAAATGGAAGGAGATATTTTTTTCTACCTTTTATTTTCAGAGGGAAGAAGGAGGTGAGTCCAAGAGATGAGTATAGATTATTTGACCAAACATTAACTAGTAATTTTACTGTATAGTGGCTGGGCAGTAAGGTTTGCCTATATTTTTGAAGTAACACTGTTAAAAGAAAAGTTTAAAAGGAAGAATGGGGAGCCTGACCAGGCAGTGGCGCAGTGGATAGAGCATCAGACTGGGATGCGGAGGACCCAGGTTCGAGACCCCGAGGTCGCCAGCTTGAGCGCGGGCTCATCTGGTTTGAGCAAAAGCCCACCAGCTTGAACCCAAGGTTGCTGACTCCAGCAAGGGGTTACTCGGTCTGCTGAAGGCCCACGGTCAAGGCACATATGAGAAAGCAATCAATGAACAACTAAGGTGTTGCAACGCGCAATGAAAAACTAATGATTGATGCTTCTCATCTCTCCGTTCCTGTCTGTCTGTCCCTGTCTATCCCTCTCTCTGATTCACTCTCTGTCTCTGTAAAAAATAAAAAAAAAATAAAAATAAATTAAAATAAATTAAAAAAAGGAAGAATGGGGAATAATTAGTAAACAAACAAGTGAAATGACATGAGGTGACTTATTTTTCAACATACTATAGTAAAGCTAACTCTTAAAAAAAAGTAATTGCATTATTTAGCGACAATAAGATATAGGTTCAACTAGTAAATAACAGTGTAAATATTCAAGGTGAAAATACTCTCCAAAAGCAGGCTGTACAGAACGCAATGTTGGATCAATAGCACCCATCAATTAGAGAAGCCTTTCATGGGACAGAGATTTTATCTAATGGAGATCAACATTAGGCATGTGACAGCGAGAGGTGAGAATCTGCTCCAAGAAGGAGGTCCTGTAAATAAAAGCACAGGCTGGACCGTATACTCACTGTGAATACTGTCGCTGAAATGGCATAGATGAGGAGGGCCCGAAGATTGTCTTCAGCTATCTGAAGCTGTTCAGGAATAATGGTTTCTTTGGGAGACTTTCTTTGCTTTGCGTACAGCCACCACAGGACACCTGTGCCACCTGGAGACAAAAACAATTGTTTCTGCAATAATGAACATATGAAAATGTGCAACAGATTCTCAGTTTTCTGGACCCTTCCTACGCATTATCCTGGGACTCATGCAACAGCAGTCCATTTGGCTGGGAGGTGCGTGGCCATCACTTTTTTGCCAGCATAAGGGGAGCTCCCATTGCTCTACTATCATCTTCCACGTTAGACACTCACAAGTCTTCCAGTATAGCCAATAAACTTCCTTCAACTGTATTTAACTTATTTTTTTTAAGATTTTATTTATTGATTTTAGAGAGAGAAAGGCAGGGGGGAAGAGTAGGAAGTATCAATTTGTAGTTGCTTTTTATATATGCCTTGACTGGGCAAGCCTGGGGTTTCAAACTGGTGACCTTAGCATTCCAAGTCGATGCTCTATCCACTGCGCCACCACAGGTCAGGCATCTGCGTTTATTATTGACTCTGAAGCTGGGAGAGATCTTTCATAGACAGATACAACCAAGAGAAAGTGGTCACAAAGAGAGCCTCAGCATCAGTTAAGCTGGGGAGCCGGCAGGGAGCAAGTAAGGGCCATACAAATGAGCAATGAAGAGAGGAAGGTAAAGATCTCCGCTGCTCTACTCATCACAGTCACTCCAGCACCGAGCGCCGACAGTCATGCAGTTGATAAAATATTTGCACAATGAATAAATGGAGATCAAAAGAGCTTCCCACCAAAGGTAGGAACAAAGACAGAAAATTTCTGATAGCAGGGGGTGCTCGAGATAGAAATTTTTATCTTCATTGCTGGTTCAGAGATCCCAAGAACTAGATTGAAGACAGAGGTATACCCTTGATTCAGTTCATTCAGCAAATATTTTGAGTGCCTAAGAGCATTTCCTGTTCTAGGGGTTGGGAAGAGAGCAGTGAACAAAACCAAGTCCCTACCCTCACCCCTCATGGAGCTTACACAGTAAAGGGGAAACAAAAAAGAAAATAGAGAAATTAGTAAAAACATGGCATGTAAAGTCTAAGAAGAAAGGGACAGAAGGCACTGTAATTTTATGTAAGATGGGTAAGCAGTGCCTCACTGGTGAGATGAATTTGAGCAAAAGAAGCAAAATCAGGGAGAGAGAAACCTGTGAAACTAAGAAAAGAGTGTTCTAGGCAAGAGGCAAATTCTAAGATGCTGAGGTAGGACCATGTCTGACAAAAGAGAGAGGAGGAGGCTATGCAATGAGCAAGGGAGTGAGAAATAGGGGATGCGAGGTGGCCGGGGAACAGAGCACCCGGTAAGGCCTTGTAGGCCATGTAAGGAAATGGAAGATTCAGAGTGGTGTGTGTGTGTGTGTGTGTGTGTGTGTGGCTGGGGAACAGTGCACATGGTAAGGCCTTGTAGGCCATGTAAGGAAATGGAAGATTCAGAGTTGAGGGTGTGTGTGTGTGTGTGTGTGTGTGTGTAGGGGAACAGTGCACACGGTAAGGCCTTGTAGGCCATGTAAGGAAATGGAAGATTCAGAGTTGAGGGGGGTGGGGTGTATGTGTGTGTGTGTGTGTGTGTGTGTGTACAAGATAAATGCCTGGGAAATAGGAAACTGAGCTGAGATTTATGCAAATCAACCTGACCTCTATCTTCACTCAAGTACAGAGTGAATGGGGTCAAAGGGAAAATTCATACCCTTATCTCTTGGCAGACACTGAACATGAATTTTTCTTCTATTGAAGATAAGTAGACAAATCCAAACAATCACAAGTCTAGGAAAAATATTTCAAAGCAAAAGAAACACTTCTATTTTGAAATCTTGAAGGTATAAGAAAATTATTTTTACAACGTTAATAGCCTCAAAAAAGAAAGAAAATACATTTTCTACAAAGAAGAATAAAAAGTTAAAAGAGAAAGGGTCCGGTTCAGAGAGCAGATATAGAATGAGAGAACAACGATGAAAGGATGTTGTTCACAGCAGCCACGGTAGATAACATTTAAATTTGTGCCAGGAACGATGCAAAAGACGCGACCAAATTTAATCACAACAATACCGTTAAGTGGGTATTAGCTCCACTTCACAAATGATGACACTGACATTTAGGAAAGTTATGCAACATGCCAAATGGCATATACCTAATAAGTGGCAAACCTGGGATTAAAATCTAGATTTATTATAAAAACTATACATCTGTTATGAAGTCAGTGTTGTGCCCCCCACCCCCAATTCATATGTTGAAACCGAATCCTGTCTGATGGTAGTTGGGGGTGGTGCCTTTGGGGAATGATTAGGTCATACGAGTGAAGCCCTTATGAGTAGGATTAGTGCCCTTAGAAAAGAGACTGCAGAGAACTCCTTCATCTCTTCTACCACATGGCAACACTGAATTAAGATGACCGGAAAGAGGCAGCAAGACCACACCAGACACCACTCTGCTGGTGCCGTGATCTTGGACTTGCCAGCCTGCAAAACTGTGGGAATGAATTTTTGTCGTTTATAAGGCACTGAGTCTATGACATGCTATTACAGCAGCCCAAACTGACGAATAAACCATCTAAAAACACAATTAAACCTAAGGGCTATAAACTGAAATAAAAAAGAAAGATAGGAGAAGGAAGAACTACAAAAAGATAAAACTGAAATAACAAAATTAGGTAGTCAAATGCAGAACTGATAGTGACGAAAATGGAATCAGTGATATGAAAAATAAATGTGAAGAGTTCTTCTTGAATGTAAAGAAAATGACAAAAGAATTGAAATAATAATTTAGAAGATGGTAACAGAAGGATGAACAATGACCTTAAGAAGAAAACCACTGGAACAAAAACAATAGTCAAGTAAAGAAATAAAAATGAGCCCTGGCTGGTTGGCTCAGAGGTAGAAGGTCAGCCCAGCATGTGGATTTCCCAGGTTTGATTTCCCGTTAGGGCACACAGAAGAAGCAACCATCTGCTTCGCCACTGTGCCTTCTCTTATTTCTCTTTCTTTCTCTCTCTCTTCCCCTCCCTCAGCCATGACTCAAATGGTTCGAGCAAGTTGGCCCTGGGCACTGAGGATGGCTCCATCATGGCCTTGCCTCATGTGCTAAAATAGCTAGATTGCCGAGCAACAGAGCAAGCCCCACAAGGGCAGAGAATCACCCCGTAGAGGGCTTGCCGGGTGGATCTCGGTCTAGGCACTAGCACGAGTCTCTCTGCCTCCCTGCCTCTTGTGTAATAGGGAAGGAAGGAAAGAAGGAAGGAAGGAAGGAAGGAAGGAAGGAAGGAAGGAAGGAAGGAAGGAAGGAAGGAAGGAAGGAAGGAAGGAGGGAAGGAAGGAAGGAAAGAAGGAGGGAGGGAGGGGAGGGGAGGGGAGGGGAGGGGAGGGGAGGGGAGGGAGGGAGAAAGGAGAGAAAAATTTTCAGAGTTGATACAGATTCCCCACCCCCAAAGAGATCATAGGTAAACTTAGTTATCATTCAGAATGAGACTAAAATTATAAATTACTATAAGGATAAATTAAAAATTATATAAACATAGCTGGCCGGGTACCTCAGCTCCCATATACCATGGTTGTGGGTTTGATCCCTGGTCAGGGTACATACAAGAATCAACCAATGAATGCATAGATAAGGATAAGTAGAAAAACAAATCGATGTTTCTCTCTCTCTCTTTCTTTCTCTAAAATCAATCAATAAAAATTTTAAATTATATAAACATCTAGGTAAGTGAGACAGGTTGTGAGCAAAGGAACAAAATTTATATTGGTATCTGGGCAAAGCAACAAAATTTATATCGGCATCCAAGTTTTCCAAAACAAAATACAGACACAGGGAACATCCCATACTTCAAGAATTTTACATGCAACAATATTCATATGCTAAGGCAAAGACAATCATAGATTATCAAGAGTTGAGAGTATCCACAACCCTCAAGTCCTTCATGAATAAGTTACTTGAATTCAGATTCCAGTTAAAACAAAGACGAACTGAAAACAAGACCTCAAGAATGGAACTGTATGAAACTAGGACCAGCAGCTCTCACTACGAGAACAGGAAAACTTAAACACAATTATAAAACTTTCTAAGGCAAAGGCGAGCAAAATTCGTTTAAAAGAGATGTCAAATACTATTTAAACTTGAATAATAACCTGAATATAAAAAGTCAGAGAGCTAACAAGGGCTAAAACGTGGGGCTGGGCAGAAGGGAACAGTGGGGGAAAGGGAGGAAGGTTGATGCTAAATTTAAAGGCAGTAGGGAAATCTACCCATACCATTTCATTGCAGCATTTAATAATCATAGAATTCGAGACTAAAGAATATTTTCTGAAAATGGGTAAGTTATTAACTGCAGATGTAAAAATAAAATGTGTGCTATCCAAAGCAAGGGTGAAAATGACCAAAGAAAACAGCTCATCCAGCAAAGACAGGCAAACAAAATAAGAAAGCATAAATTTAAAGAAGATGTATAACAGATGATTTGATAAAACAGAGCAGTTACAATTATAAGTGTAATGGGGGCAGATTCCCCAACTAAAAGCGTTTCATACTGAGTGAAAACTATTTTAACTAGATCACGTACACATGTGCATGTGCAGGAAAAAGGTCTGGATTTCACGTGCTGATGGCGGTGGACTGAGAGGAGGGGCTAAAAATAACCATACAAATTCAAAAGGCAAAAATAAAAAATCTTATTCAAAGAGAAGACACAGCATGTGAAAATAAAAGTTTTACTTTCCTTTTTTATATTTCTATTTTTCTACCATGGCTGGAGTTAGAAACCATGAGTAGGTATCACATTTATAACTGGGAAGGAAAAATTATTTAAAAGGAAAAATAGACAATAAACACAGCACAGAAAGTTTCATTACAAACAGTAAAACAAAACAGAAAACAAAATAGTATGACAATAGACAGAAAAAAATGAGTATTAAAAATTTAAATAACACACACACACCATTCTGCAGGAGCACTTTTCAACCAGAAAGAACTTCAACACCTTAGAATGGCTGATTCAGGCTTTTAAAAAGTGCCAGATAAAAAGGAAGGACTCCTTCCCTTGCTGGGCAGGGAACACTGGAAAGATCAACTGAAAATTAAAGAGCTGGTGGCAAAACAGCCTCAATTGCTGTCTTTTCTCTTGGGTTCTTCCCCTATCAATAATACTGACCAATATATAATGTTTTAGCCCATTTTAAAATAATCTCCATTTGCCAATGACCTTACCATTTTATTTGATGTAGTGATCTCACAGTGACTAACTTCAATGTAATCCCCTCACTAGTATTTTTTAGAGTTTAATTCACAAGCAGAAAAAAGGTTTTAAATAATCAAAGTAGTTCCAAATTGAGGGAGCATCAAAAGCAATCTTTCATTCTCAATTCTAATTACCGAAAAACAAAGAAATAATTGGCTTACCAAGTGAACCCAGTATGACCAGAATTGTTACGATCCACACAAGTACTCTTGATATATACCTGATTATCACCATCAGAATCATGGATAGAACTGCAGGGAAGAGAAATAGAGAACATGTAGAATATCATTTGAAAACACTGGAAAATATAAAGAGAAACTCTTTCAATTGTTTTCTTCTAGGGAAATAATTTGTTGCTATTGACAAGTTCATGACCCCAATTTAGGTAAAAGAGGAAAACTGGCTCCTTTTGCACTTTGACATTGGTACTTGGGCCACATGAAACCCAAGGCACCTAACTGTGGGTTTTATAAACACAGAAAAGAATACATGCAAATGCACATGATGACTCAAAAACTGTTGTGGATTCACCACAGGAAGGCATCAGAACTCACATGCAAACACATGCCAACACACAGTGCAGGGAATGACATGTCATGTTGGTGACCAGAAAAATTATCACACGTAGACAGAGATCAGTTAAATTAGGTGCTACACTTCCTTGAGTAACCTATGCATTATGGGACCAATTTCTCTGATGGTTGGTCAATCAACTATCTGGTATTTTATCTTTTTCTGGTTGTTTCTCTGCTGAAATTCCAAGAGATGGTCTGACCCTATGGAGTGATACCCTGGAGCCTACTGAAGCTGAAATTCCTCTGACCTTATTCCTTAGCTGAGGTCAGGGTCCTGATTGAGAAACTCTCCAAAAAGGAGCAAAGCTTAGTTTGAATTATTTAACCAACTCTTTGACCCATCCCCAGCTAAATTCCAACATGCTTAAAATTTTGAGTGAAAAATTAAAAAAAAAAAAAAGAAAGAAAATGGGAGGATTTAATCCTTTTATGGGAAAATCTGTTTCTGAAATCATAATTTGTTCATCTTTAATTATCTAAAAGCCTACTTCACAAACAAATGGACAAAGATTCTTAAACCTCAAAAGAGAACCACTCTAATAAAAAGATGGAATTCCAATGGCTTAACAACATTCTTATCACTATTTTTAAGGTCTAGATTTGGGGGGGGAGAGGGAGTATTCAACTATTTTAAAAACCAAATGATTTTTTATGTAAAACTAGGCTAATAATCAAGCTTCTTTGGGCCATTTGCAAAACCAGGTAAAGGGCTGGGATCTGTGACTAGGTAATCTTATTAAGGTGCTCACTTTTGCAATAAATGTACAGAAACTAACAACAGATGGGAACATTTCAAATATCAGAAATAGCTTTTCATGTGGATAGCATTATTTCAATTGAGTCAAGTACTAAGCAAAAAGAAAATACTTTCTAATGGTAAGACAGAAATAACAGCTAGTCTTCTCAATGACTCTACTTATTGTTAACAGGCATAAATATGCATTTTACTTAAATAATGAAATGGTTGTTTGGTTCCTACCAGTTTACTTCTTCCAGCTAAAATGGGCTATTAGTTTTTATATGGCTACATATAGTTCTAGGATAAGACAGGGAGTTTACATCTTGAAAATAACAGTTTTATTTGATTATATTACCTATTTATTGACGAGAAAACACAATGGCTAACAAGTGGAGAGTTCCTGATTTTTCCAGCAATACAGTAATATTATGAACTGCTGCAAGGGGGAAAATTAAATATTTTAAAAGTAATAAGAAATCTATGTTCTTTGATAGAAATATATATATAGATATGTGGCCTCTTTTTATAAGCAAACAAGCCAAAGATTAGACTGATAACTAAAAACAAAGGGGTGTTGATTTATTAAAAGAAGTCTCTTGCTATAATGTTAAAGGTACTATAGACTTAGCAACCAAAGTTTGGGAAAACACCAGTTTTCTCCAGTAAGAGAAGAAGAAAAGAAATGAGTTTCAGATATATATATATATACACACACACATATAACTATATATAATCTGAAACAATTATTTTGGCTATGGGAAGTGAAACATTATACAAGTATCCCCAGTTGTATTCATATTTTGGTTAAAAGACAAAACAGTCTTCTGCTGTAGTACTATGCAATAGCTAATAATGAGAAAAACAATTACCTAGTGATAATAAGCAAAGTCCCAATATAATTTCTTTGCTGGTCATTACTCCACTAATCAGCCTGTGTAAGACACTATTGTCACTGACAAAGGTGATCAGGGCCTCTGCAAACTTGGCATAGCAGGAAATGTTCACAGGAGCACAGCGATGGAAGAATGGAATAGGTGCACTGGTGACACAAGAAAAAAAAATCAGAAAAAAAATTACTCCTACTTAATATAAATGCCACATCAAACACACAAATGAAAGGTGAATATGACTGCAATACACTCCACCCTCCACGCGTCATATGGGAGCTAAGAGCTGTGAGCTTAATGCTATGAAGATGGCCGCCATGGACAGTGATGCAGATCTTACCACAAGCCTTATCAAAGAGGGTGGAGTGCATATTCCAACAGAAGACATTACCCTCCCCTTCTGAAAAGAAACACACACACATATACACACACATACACACATATAAAACTACCAAAAGCAAAACCAAACACTTTAATGCCTCAGGCTACACACCTGTCAATCAAGGGGCAGATGACGAAACTTACAAACATATACTTCATTGAACTGAAAATGACTTTTTGCCATAAGCTAGTAAAAAATAAAAACACACATGTGCTTTTGCTTGAAATGTGCCACCATTAATAGAACGTTTCCCCTTATCAGAACAGCATACAGAACCTTAGATTAAAATGTATTTGGGTACAAGCATGACTTAATACAGTATAATATGCAGCTATTTAAACAATAACCATGAATACTAATGTATGGAAATATGTATGATGTGAGAGTATAAGGGAAAAAGAAACAAAGATTTATATCTAATGTGATGATTGCATCTCTGTATAAAAGACATACATAAGAATGAGAACAAAAAAAAATAAGCAAATGAAAAATCATCATTTGGTTGGGTCATGGGATTTGGGGCTATTTACTTTCCTTTCATGCGCTGTTACTATGAGATTATTAGTGTCCAAAAGAGGTAATCTGTTACATCAGGTTTATACGGACTGCAATTTTTACTTGTGAAGGAACTGTGTGTGAACCACTACATTAATCAGGTTTGTTAGTAACACGGTTCTAATACTTTAGCTTCTAAGAGGACTGTATACATCTGATCAGTAAGAGATTTTAAACAGAGCTCTATGAATATGCCCTCTGTTGTGATTTGTTTGGATTCTAAGAGAACCTGCATGTGTGTCAATGCACGAATACCCACTTATGTGTGCATGAAGCTAAAATAGAGCTGTTGCTAACGTAAATCCCCCATCTTCAGAGTTATTTGTAGGGCTGTTAGTCACAGCTCCAACACAACATTTTGACTGGAATGATATGTGTGTTTTTATTCTTGGTTGGCACTGTATTTTGGTCAAATCAGTAGATAAGATTATACGGTTGAGCATTAAATTCCAAGGCTTCTAACCAGAGAAAAGAAACTTCGCATGACCACAGCAAAGTGCATACTAAGTTTCCTTCCTCAAAGGTTGGTAAATGAGTACCACTGGGAGTAAGACTAAGCAACGTCTTCTATATGGTTAGACGTCATGGAACAGTAAAATAATAGAATTTCAGATATCCAGCCTTACCTTAGTGATGCTGCGGTAAAGTGTACTCCAGAATGATGTGAAAATTTAACATGTGTTTGTTTATTTTAATTTGCCTCTTGTGACCTGTGGGTGTACTTGTATATACCTCTACAGTGATGTCAGCAAAATAGTTTTAGTGAAAGTTGATGCCAAAGATTTGCTATTTTGTCAGAAACTCAGAAAGCCAGAGCATTCTGAATGACGCTTGAATTACAGCTATGCCAGTCATTGTTTGTTTCACTGAAAGTTGTTTCACTAATGATATAAAAAGGTATTAAATTACAAACTACCTTTAAGGGAAATAAATTTAGTTAGAAATATTACAAGAAAAAAAATATGATTAACTGTAAATTCCTAAGTCATTGGAGGCTGATTTGGGAAAGAACCCTTTAAACAAGTAACTTTGTTGGGAACCGACAACTGCCCCCCCCCCCCATGCTGTCTAAATACTGTTCCTACCAGGTCAATGTCCACATGTAAGGATACCTAAACGTATTTTTAACTAAGGCTTCGCTCTCTAGCCTTCGAAACTAAAGTCCTCTCTGGTCCATAATTATGTACATCTTCACTTGCTTTATTTATTAGCTTATCATCTCTGATGCAGCCTCTGTTTAACTGACTTGCCTCCAGCCTTACACATAAAACATATCCACCTTAAGGATACTGACGTCTTTTTCTTATTTTCATTATCCACCAATGTTCTCGGTCCGGCTTCCTGTTTCCTGTTTCCTGTCATATAACCAAGGAAACTTTGCCCTCTGTCCAGAGATGGCCCCACCTATAGCTCCCATATCCTAACAGGATGTGGATGTATTTTTATAGTTAAAGAAGTACACATCATTTCTATAAACGAGTTACGACTGTGATAAAGGAAAGAAACCTGGACCTGAGTTCCAAAGCCCTGGGTGATTCTGCTAACATCACACAGTTACACATCACTCCCTCTCTCTCCTTCTCAGTCTTCCCATCTGTTAGCTGAAAGGAGGAAGTCCTCTGTCTTTCCTGATGTTAATAACAATCATAATATTATGCCCACCCAGAAATCAACGAGTCTAAATCAGCAGGAGCAGCAAGCCCAGTACCTTTAGTCTGTTTCTGCTTTTCAGATTTAGAATGAGACTAGATTATCAGAAAAGGGAAGGGTTCTATTGTTAAAATTTGAATCCTTCATTTTTTTTTTCATTTTTTTTTTCCTGAAGCTGGAAATGGGGAGAGACAGTCAGACAGACTCCCGCATGCGCCCGACTGGGATCCACCCGGCACGCCCACCAGGGGCGATGCTCTGCCCCTCCGGGGCGTCGCTCTGCTGCAACCAGAGCCACTCTAGCGCCTGGGGCAGAGGCCAAGGAGCCATCCCCAGCGCCCGGGCCATCTTTGCTCCAATGGAGCCTTGGCTGCGGGAGGGGAAGAGAGAGACAGAGAGGAAGGTGTGGGTGGGGGATGGAGAAGCAAATGAGCGCTTCTCCTGTGTGCCCTGGCCGGGAATCGAACCCGGGTCCCCTGTACACCAGGCTGATGCTCTACCGCTGAGCCAACTGGCCAGGGCCTCGAATCCTTCATTTTTTGAAAAGAGGAAATACTGAATAGTATCTCCTCTGAACTTACCCTTTCAAG
The DNA here is from genome assembly GCF_036850765.1 of Saccopteryx bilineata. Classification (NCBI taxonomy): domain Eukaryota; kingdom Metazoa; phylum Chordata; class Mammalia; order Chiroptera; family Emballonuridae; genus Saccopteryx; species Saccopteryx bilineata. The sequence continues at coordinate 28,634,444 of NC_089491.1, forward strand.
GTAATTTTTATACTATACATAAGCATGGCCAACTGAAAAAGAGTCCTTTTACATGCATCCTTCAAAGAAATAAAGCAAAATAACAACAGTCCCTTGCCTTATAATTCAATCTATGTCAGTTAAAAATAACCCTGACAGCTCTAAATTTGAAGGTTATAAAATTAGCAAAAGCTGATTAACTACATTTTTTAGCTGATGGTCAAAATGGTCAAAATCTGCTCTTACCGGTATGGCGTAACAGAAATAGAAGGCAAAAGAGAAGATAATATTTGGACACAGTCGTAAGAAATAAAATTAAATACTTAGCTTTAAAGGTAAAAGCACTAGATCCCCTTATATATCATTCTTTTTCTCAACTCTTCCCCAAACAGAAATAATTCAACCATTCCTAGTTAAGGCTTAAATTATCTTCTTATTAAAATATCTAAAGAATCATGGCATTAATATGATTATATTTTATCACTTAAATCCCATGTGACAAAATGAATTTGAGATGAGATGAGTTAGCTGATTTCATATACTTCTCAGAAAATAATTCTGAGAACCTAATATATGAGATCATTTCTATTTTAGTGACTAACTTACATGACACATTCTGCGCTTCTTAAGAGGACAAGCATAATGAATTCTATTTATAGTAAGTTCTACTACTTTTCGAAGCCCACAGAATATTGAATCTTTGTGAAGTCAATGTTGTTTCATTAGGAACTGATGCTGTTTCACATTATTGAAACATTGGTCAATAAGAACAAAACGAATTTATAATGAGTCTTTTAAAGACTTTTCAAAAATTAGCCACTCATAGGAAAATTGTATCTTACCTTGGCAATGATACTGTCCATTTGCATTTAAGTCCAGACTATCATAATTAATGAGTTCCCTCAAAATATAGTGACAAACAATGACTAATGTCTCTTGTCCATACGCCTTCATAAGAGAAGACAGGAGCTTATACCTCACACGATTATTTTAAAACTTCAAGTTATAAAACAAAAACCAAACACTATAACTGATAGAGGCAGACAACAGATCAGTGGTTACCAGAAGGGAAGGAGAGTGGAGGGAGGGGTAAATGAGCAAAGCTGACAGATGGAAACTAGACTTCTGGTGGCGAGCATGACATAGTACGCATGGATGTTGAACTATAATGTTTAAAAAAAAAAAACTTCAGGTTATAAATAAGCAATTACATATGATTTCTAATTAAAAGTTTTATTTAGGCAAGAACAATAAAGGGTTCTGGCAATAGCTCCCTAGCACAGAAAACACAGGAAAAAAGTCAGTCAAGAATCTAATGGCAATATGCAATGGTTTCATATATTTCAATTTATTTATTCTCTTCTCTTTCAGTACTGTACTTTCTGTCTCTCTCATTTAAACTAACTATGGTGTAGACTCTACAAGACCTTAGATACAAATTCTGATTCCCAATAATTAGTTGTGTGCCCCTGAATAACTCACTTATTCTCTCTTATCTTCTATTTCCTCATCTATAAATTGGGACACTATCCTTATAGGCTTTTGTGAGGGCTAAATAAGGTAATACATATGAGACGCTCAATATGGCAGCTGGCACACAGATAATTTGTAAATGTAAATTTATCTCATATGCTTCACTTTAAAAATATAAAGAGATAACATTATTTTTTCTTGGTTGTTAGTTTCTCATTTCTATATTATGTTATTCATTCCCCAACACCCGGTATCCTTTCTGGCATATGGAGATACCAAAATCAATATTTGATGAATAAACTGCATTTATGTCATCTGTTTCTAGTATTGCAATTCTCTCTAGCTATCCTTAGCCCTTTAAGCATGATAAGTAGCTAGTCTCCCTATTGCTACCATGCTTAGCATATTACTAATAGACAGCTATGAATCTGGGTAAAACATTGCCCTTTCCTAGGCATTTGTTTTTAAAATCCAAAAGCTCTTCAGAGCTTTTGGTTCCTTAGGGATAGTAACCATTTGGCAATTATGTCCATGGCACTAATGTTTTATTCAAAATTAGTTTACCATTGCTTTTCCCTGAAACAAGTACTGCCTTCAGCTGCAGAAGGTGCCTGGGCACCCAGGAAGGTTGGGGGCGAGGGGAGGGGGAGGCTCGAGAGGCTGAGAGAAATCATACTCCCACACCAAAAGCCAAGCACAGTAAGGTATGTGTAACACATATTATCTTATTTAATTCTAACAATTCCATGACAGAGATATTAAGTTCCCATTTTATATATGAGGAAACGTGGTTTACAGAGAGATGAAGAGGTTTGCTCAAGCTGCCAAACAGAAAGTGGTGACATAGAGTTCACTTCCAGGTCTGTGTGGGCTCAAAGTTCAGCTCTTTCTGTCCCACTAAGGTGCTTGTAGGAGGACAGTAAAGAGAGATAAGACAGATGCTGAGGGCCATTTGCCTGCATCACAAGTTTGCTTAGTGCTGGTCTTTTGGACATATATTTTTTAAAATTCACATATAAAAAGTCCTTAATCTTTTTAAGGACAGGGTTCCTTAAGGACTGAGACTAGATCTTAGCCATTTTTTAGATTTTGTATCAAATACCAAATTGTTTGCCTGTATTTTTTTTTTTTAGTGTGGAACAAGATAATGTCCCAAGTTTTTTACTAAAACAAATTTATTCTAATTTCTGATCCTTTCACTTTGTTTGCCAAATGATGATATTTATAAAGTCTTAATTTATCAACTATCAACTTCTTCTCCTTTATTTTTCCTATAAAAGGCTGAGTTCAGTGATAAGACACTTAGATTGTAAGGATCTTTAAATAAAGTATAAACATAGTATATGGTCAGTTTTCAGATGGTATAGGTCCATCATTGCATCTTGGATTAATAACACTACTTTGTTAGAAGCCAAGTCTGTCCATCTCTTAAATCCAAGCCCCTAACACTACGCTTTGTCTTCTGGATGCTGCATGTGATGTGTGTGTGTATGCGCAGCCAAGACTAAAACACCCCAAATAACCAAGAACAGGGAGTCCTCAATGTGGTAGAATCAGAGATCAGAGGTAGAGGACGATTTGCAGTATGCCCATCCCTGCCCCCCTTATATAATACAGTAGCAGAGCAACCTCATTCTCATTTTATAATACGTTATGCTTTTATAATATGTTTATGCCTTCAATAGTGATGCTGTACTCAAAAGTATGCATTTAAAACAGGCTTTATTTACAGTTCACTATCACATAGCTTTTCTTGATTTTACATTTGTAAGCTTTCTCCAGTGACTTTATTCTTTACTGTCACAGCTTCCATAATATTCTCAATTTTCACAAATGGAGTCTCCTTACTCTAAGCCCATAATTTATAGATCTATTTCATTTAGTATTTTTAAAAATAGTCCCTTTATTTTTATGTCCAAAGGCTATTTTAATACCAACAGCAACTTGACAAAACGAATAGCTGAAATCAGTTTAACTGATGTATCCTTTGTCTACTTTTCAACAGAAAGTTTACAATTCAAGTTAATAAAGCACAAGTTACACCCATAAGCATTCCAAAGGAAAGTAGACGTGAGTCTCAAAATTTTAACTAATACCTTGCTATAATAGACTGAGATACAATAAAAGTGGTTCAATTCAGTATTTCTGGAGAAGCTGACTCACATTATACATGGTTAGTGATACATGCTAAAAGTCCCAAGCTCAGACATGTTCCAAATCCCATGCACCTAATTCTGAGGATATATTCTACAGTGCTTAAAAATTTATTCCTTTCTTTAAAAAATCTATTCATAATTTTAAAATTTGCTTTACTTATAACTACTGTGAGATTTTCCCTCATCCTTTTATCCATTACATATAGTAGGTACTTAATAATAAGATGTTTGGTGAATAAGACCTTGGGTGAGATATGCAAACAGCCTATTCCATAGAATATGCTTAAAGGGTATAAGCCTGAAACAAACTACAGAGAATAATCACTGGCATATTTTTAAAATTTATAAAGTAAGTTATAAAATAATCCTCATTAGTATTACTAGGATTAATTTCAAAGAATCTTTGAAGGCTGTGAGACTTGGCTTCTAAGTTTACTATAGATTTTATAATGATGCAGCAGTTTCGTATACTTAAAAATTACAGCATTAAAAAAATGAGTCCCCCCCAAAAAAATTTAAAATAACTGATGAGAAAAATTGTTTGCCTGTATATTTTTTTAAGATATAAGTTACATGTTATTATTTCTGCTACAACTTTTAAATTTTTGATGTAAAAATATTGGACCTGGGCAACTGGTATTACCTAGTGATTTTCTTCTCAGAATAACAGATGAAGATTAAAATCTACCTACAAAAACAAAAGTCATAGTTAACAAAATACAGTAACATTTACCTCGCTGGAACTGGTAGTTTGGGGCAGAGAGCAGAAGCTTTTAAAGATGTATATTCAGAAGGCTTTAGGTTGTAGCGACACAGTGCTGAGCCTGTTGAAAGAAAAGCTGTATGTTAGCTAGCAGAGTCTGAATAAATTCTCTTATTAACGCACTTTAATTTTATTTTGTATGTGAATAGTCACTCAACAAATATAACTTTCAAACATTATAGAACATGACAGAATTAATAAGACCCTCATTTGGTCTATGGTATCAGTCCATCATTTAACAGGTTTCTTCTGCAGTAACTGATGTACAAATTTTATATGGAGGGTAGTAACAAGTACTAGAACTACCTTTACTGAGAGACTGTCTGCCATCTGAAAGGCCTCATTTATGTTTTATCTGTTTATATAATTTAATATATATTTTATTTAAATATATTTATTAAAGAATCAGCTTTCATTATAACTGACCAAACTTGCATTCAGGAATGTCTGCTAAACAATTTAACCAAAGAAACATAATAAAATTCTGCAGTTGAAGAAACCAAGAGTCTTTGCCAGCCTAGTGCTTTTAGGATTAAGCCAAGCAGCCCATTCCCAAGGCTGGTTCTGTCCCCCATCTAAGTTTCTCATCCCAAGAGGAGGGTTGGGAGGGACCTGTTCTCTCCTCCTAGTATGCTGAGAACTCTTAAGAAGTTACTGGTGGGGTAAACCTCTCCTCTCATCCCATAAATATTAATTATATCATTTACTACAATTCTATAAGGCAGAGTGGTATTAGTAAAACCCCTTTATAGAGAAGGAAATAGAGGCTAAGGGATAAGGCAAATAACTTGCCCAAAATGACACAGCTACTAAGCAGTAGAGGGGAAGTTAAAATTGAGGTTTCTCTGACCACAAAACCCATACTCAACTATATACGTTGATTCTCTTTTCTATGCTTTCCATTACTAACTATATAGAATTATTGTGTATAGCACACATGCATTCAGATACATTACTTTTTTTATTTATTTAAAAGGCAGGAAACACTGACTAAATAAACTGAAATAATTGATAAAACTAATATATTGATAAAATAATCTTCAGTTTTTAGGGAGTTTAAAACAGCTTAAACTCAATCCCTACATTGGTTATGCAACCATCTATTCCTCTGACTACATGACTAATATATATCTAAACAACAAAATTCAGATGAATAGAATCCACCAAATTGTTGATAAATCTTATTTTACTGGCCTGTTAATTTTTCAATAAACAACTAAAATATTGTAAAGCTCATTGTACAATCGCTATTGTTAACTAAGGAGATCTAGGTTACAGTCCAGCTTCACTGCGGACTCGCAGCTTTATTATCGTGTAAACTGTACATATTTCACTAATTGACATTTCTACCAGATTACTAGGTTTGGTCAAATACTTTCTTATTAAATACAAATAGGATAGCTTTCCATATGTATTATAGAAATAACAAACTTTTATAATGTAACAGCACAGAAAAAGTTTAAAATATAATGTAAAGTGAAAATGGCATGTTTTAACACTGAAATAATTATAGAAACATCATGTGAGGATATGGAAGAAACTAGAACAAAATATGGAAAAAAAGATGTGTTGGGACAACACAGTTGGAAATGATCCTATTTCATTTATATCTTGTCTGACAACAATCAAAGAAATCTTTGGAACACCACAAAACCTGTATTTACTTCAGTAATGCTGCCCCCAAACCAGCAGCCAACTTGTCAAGTGTTTAAATTATGTGGGATGTAATAGCATAACTTGCATAAATACATGTAGCATCTATTGTACATAAAGATGATTCAAGTAATTAACAAGGTAAGATATTTGTTAAGAGATGCTGGAAAGTTGCTGGCGCTGTTCTTCACGTTTCTTCAGCTTCTTACGTTTCTTCACCCTCAATAGGAAACTAAGGTTTTGAAATTGTTTTTGAGCATTCTTTTCCATTGCAATGACTTTTTAAGTTAGCAAAATATTAAAAATCTAACCCTTTTGAAATTAATCTTTCATGTGTGAAGATAATGCCACTTGATTCCATTTTGCGGCAGTGGGCAAGCAAACATTCCAGATTAATCCCTGCAATAGCTGGGAGTCCTATTATAGAACTGCACATGAGAAAAAAAAAAATAGCAACTGTGCCAATAACTGCAGAGCACCCAATGTGATCAACTTCCTGATCTGAATTGTCAATTTATTTCTTTCAGAGTCCAAGATGGAATCGATTTGCACAATATAAAAGGCCCTAACTAAAGCTCCTGTGTCAGAGCTGTCAAACACACCGCTTCATCTGAATTCAGTGAACGTAATCTCCATCCCCACCCTTTTCTTCATTTTAAAAAGGAGGTCAGCAGGTGCAACAGAGTTCAATTTTATAAATACTTTCCTAGGATAATGCTCAATGGAAGGATAATAGCCTTATCTCTGATGGTATTCTGGGACACAGGCCAGTACTAAATAGATCCTGTACTAAATAGATTAAAGGAAAAAGGTCTTTACAATGTGCTAGTCATAACAATCATAAGAAACCTATACTGCTTCCTGCTCCAAGGGTTGATGGACAGAGAAGCCTCAATGAAGAACATTAAAACAACCCAGCAACAGCAAACATTCTACAGTTGTTTTTCTTTTCATGTTTATTAGTTAATGCATTTTCAGTGAACATTTTTAAGGTAGCAACTCTCTGCTTGTTTTTTAAATAGTAGAAATATAAGCAATATTAGCAAGAGGTTTGGTCATAGGCAGGAAGACAGTTTTCTTCTAATGCAAAGAGCAGGAGGAAACCGTACTTGAGTAATGAAAAGTCTAAAGCAAAAAACAAAAAGCTTATCTAAACCATACTAGAGGCAATCCATGCAACTCGGCCAATGTTATTCAAATGCCATCAAAATGAATGAGCTAACTTTGGTATATAAACATTTATCTCAGTAAACAATTGTTATAGCCTCCAGAATGTTTAACTACTACAATTTTTCAAATGCCTATAATATTCAGTTATTTATTCTTTAGCTCAATATCACTTATAACTCACCTAAGAGGCTGTGTTTCCATCATTACACTCTAAACATTACAGATGAAAAAATATATAAGTAATACTTCTAAGGCCTTATGAGCAATCACTGGCAAATTTAGAAATAAAATTCTTTACTTCTGGGCTTCTTCTGTGTTATTTATTTCTAATAATTACAATCAGACAGGTATTCAATAAGCTCCTGGACAAAAGATGTATGTTCCATAGCATCTCCAAGACAGCATGTTTAAAAACAAAAACAAAAACCCAAACATTTCTATTACCCACTCTCCCAATCTGCTCTGCTTCCTCCCATGCATTTTCGATGCTGGTTAATGGCTCCACCATCCATACAATCCCCCAGGTGAAATACGGAACTCATCCTTTCTCTTCTTCAGCTACTGTCCTCCCACACCATTCAGACATTCAAGATACCAAGTCCTGACACTCAGGCCTGACGAGGTTGTCTCAGACCTTCATGATCTCTTACTGAGTCCAATAAACTACTCTCCCAAAGGGTTTCTCATCTCCATCCTGTACACAACCTTCAAAACAGTCTTCCTAAAATAGGAATTCGTTGTAGTAAAACCCTGTGCTTGGGATAAACTCCAAACTCTTTGGCTTCAAGGCCCTCCTTATAAGTGTGCCTCTATCTAAAACTCCAGTCTCATCTTAACTAACCACTGTCAATTGTTGCTATTTAATGAGCTTCCAAGCTTTTTTTTTTGCTTTTTTTTTATTAATTATTATTTTTTTTTCTGAAGCTGGAAACGGGGAGAGACAGTCAGACAGACTCCCGCATGCGCCCGACCGGGATCCACCCGGCACGCCCACCATGGGGCGATGCTCTGCCCACCAGGGGGTGATAATCTGCCCATCCTGGGCGTCGCCATGTTGCGACCAGAGCCACTCTAGCGCCTGAGGCAGAGGCCACAGAGCCATCCCCAGCGCCCGGGCCATCCTTGCTCCAATGGAGCCTTGGCTGCGGGAGGGGAAGAGAGAGACAGAGAGGAAAGCGTGGCGGAGGGGTGGAGAAGCAAATGGGCGCTTCTCCTGTGTGCCCTGGCCGGGAATCGAACCCGGGTCCTCCGCACGCTAGGCCGACGCTCTACCGCTGAGCCAACCAGCCAGGGCGAGCTTCCAAGCTTTTACACATGCTGTTCCCTCTGCTTGGGCTGTGTCCTTTCCTACCTGGTATGTGAGTGTGTGCTCAAGTTTGACAAGTATTCCTACAAACTACTCAAGCTTCACCTCCTCTGACTCATCCAAACAAAGCTATATACAGCTTAGCTCTATGATAAGCTCAGCATATTATTTCATAACTGGTTGGTTTTATATATCATTTCTATTTTAGAATGGGAGCTCTTTGGGAACCAGGACCTTATACCTTCAACATAATCTAGAACCCATATTTTGTGGCACAAAGATAGTCCTCAAAAGCCACATGTGGAATAAAATAGGCATCCTGATTTTAAAAAAAGAAAAAAATATCTATTTTAAATCCGATATTTTGGTGTTTCATATTATGTAAAATGTCCATATGCTTTTCATGATTCACTACAAAATATACTGTCTAAAACAAGATTTCTCAACCTTGGCAATTCGTTGTTGTAGGGAGACGTGCTGTGCACCAAAGGAATGTTAGCAGCATCCCTGGTCTCTGCCCACTTGATGCCAGTAGCCACCCCGTGATTCCTCACCCAGTGTGACAACCAAATATGTCCTAACATTGTCAAATGTCCCAGGGTGAGGATGCAAAATCACACTTACTTGCAAACCACTGGTATCAAACACCAAGTTATGTAAACAAAAATACAAAACAAAAAGTTGCTTAAGTCAGAGGCTCATGTTTCTTGCTTTAAAATTTTGTTTGATGTGCTATCACAGTAATACTTGCAGGGTTGCTTAAAATTAAGAGCAAAAGATTTCTTTAAAACCATGATTTTGAAAATTATAGTTAATAAAAAACAAAACCTCTCAATGCAGGAGTTTTCATTATGAAAAATAAATTGAATTGCCATTGCGAAGTTCAGTCAATTTAACTCCTTTCTCTAACTAGGAAAGCAAGACAATTTCAAATTTCTAATTCTAGTAACAAATGAAAAGTATAGACATCTTTGCAACTCCCAAGAAGCACTCATGAACCAGCTGGTGGTGTGACATCATGTCAGACACTATTGGCACATACTAGGCACAAAATAAATATTTGCTGAGTGAATTAATTTTGGACATCTATGTTCAAGACTTCTACTAGGTATGGTAGAGGACAAAGAGAAATTCAGCTGTCTACTATAATGCAAGTTCCTTAAATATGAGGACGGTACCTTGACTTTGTCTCTTTGGCACATACTTAATGAGTGCCAATTAATTATTTATAGAATGAGAAATTAGTTCAAACTGTATTGTCAAATGTAAGAATTTTTCCCACATATATATGTGTATATATATATGTGTGTGTATAAATGTGTGTGTGTGTGTGTATATATATATATATATATACACACATTTTTTATTTGTGACAGAGACAGAGAGAGGGACAGATAGGGACAGACAGGAAGGGAGATGAGAAGCATCAATTCTTCGTTGTGGCTCCTTAGTTGTTCATTGATTGCTTTCTGATATGTGCCTTGACCGGAGGCTACAGCAGAGCGAGTGACCCCTTGCTCAAGCCAGTGACCTTGGGCTCAAGCTGGTGAGCTTTGCTCAAACCAGATGATCTGGCGCTCAAGCTGGCAACCTCTGGGTTTTGAACCTAGGTCCTCCACATCCCAGTCCAACTCTCTATCCACTGCGCCACTGCCTGGGGAAGAATTTTCCCCACTTTTAACAATCAAATTTTCCTTACCAGTCTCTGACTTGGAGGCAATTGGTTGCTAGGGTTGATCATTTCATTCATTATAAATGATATCAAGTCCAATCTTTTGATTCACTGCACCAAAAAAGAATCCATACTAACTCTGTGGTTGTTATTACTGACTAGCTAATAATAATCAAAACTCTTGTTAATATTCTCAAATTTTATCCAAACAGATCACATAATCTATTAAGGTTTTCAATGGCAAAATAACGATCACTGAGGAAACACCAAGATGCATGGTTCTAACTCAATCTGAACTTGGGCCAAATGGCAGGTCACAAAGCTCTCTAAATTTACACAAACTATAGTACAAAGAAAGAGCACTCTTAAGTGGGAGTGCTTTTTTTTTACAAGCTATAAGTGGAAAAATACAAGCAAAAAGAAAATTAAATTTCTGCCCACTTACTACTATGTTACAGAAAACAAAATATATATTATAAAATAGCTTGACAGGAATAATGCAAAAGTTAATAAGGAACTCCATGTAAAATAGCACCCACTGAGAACATGCTGTCAGCCCCTGTCACAAGTTATTCTCATTTCTAAACTGCTGTTTAGAATTTAGATCACAAGTGGAAAGAACAAAATGGCATGCAGAGCATCTGGCACGGCGCATGCACAGAGCAGGTACCAAAAATGGTATGCGGAAACAAAACACAGGGCTTAAGTTTGACTGAGCTACTCAGACTTAGATGCCCATACTGAACAATGGGGCAGTGGAGTCAAGTGAAGGGTGACCTACCGGCCAGAGGGGGTGATCAGGCCAGAATCAGAGAAGGCAGAGAGGAGGGGGAGACCGGCCTGAGCAGGCATTATCTTCCCGGCCCTACTCCACCTGTGTCGGCTTGGCTGGGTGGAGACGGAAATCTCACGTAAAGCTGGAGTTAGCAGCGGAGGGGTAAGGATTCTCTTCCCTCCGACAATGTACATATTATTTGAGTTTTCAACAATAATGATAATAAAGAGGACAGAAACCTGTTCAATGGAAATTGAAGGAAAGGAAATTTGATGGAATTCACGCTGGGCTGAAAATAAGAACTCGGACGGGAGCTCGTGGCAGCCAGTTTCCGATTCTCCGCAGGGAATGAGGTTAGGAAAAAGGGAGACCAGAGGGCTTCAAAGAAAAAACGGTCTGAATAATCACTTGGAGAGTATGCGCAGCAGAGATGAATGAATAAATAAGATGAATTATTGAAGAGCTGAATAAAAAGAACTGATCTCACAGCCATTCTGGTTACAGTGAAGCTAAAACAATTTACCTGCTGGTGGCCACTCACATGGATACATATTGAGCAAAGGATACAGCTCATGGAGAGAGTGAGAAATTATTAAGTGGCAACAGAGATGAAGAGCGAAATTCAGTTCATCGTTCCTTCAAAAAAAAAAAAACATTTAAGACTAGCTACTATGTGAAGCCCTAGATTAGGGCTGAAATATTCTGAGATGGGTGGAGTCTAATCTAGCCCACAGGAAACTTACCCCCTACTGCAGGAAAATGATAAACAAAGAAGTTTAATGCTGAATCCTTGTGGTTATTTGGCAACTTTAATTTTTTAAAAGCAATTTTTAAATTGTTTTATTCCCTAGCATCATATAGTTATGGTATTTGTGTCATATGTCAATTATAAATCATGACAAAATATACGTTTGTACACCTACCACCCAACTCGTGTACAAAACTTATACTTTTATATTCATCTAAATTCCTCTGCTTGCCTTTCTAAGCATCCTGACATAACCAATCTAATTTGCAGCTATTTCTTCCAGTCTTTCCATTCTAGTTAAACAGACTACTATATAGAATGGTTCACACACTTAAGTGAGTGGTCCACACACTTAAGTTACTTAACAGAATGGTCCACACATTTAAGTGTCAAAGAAAATAACTCTTCCTTCTTGTCCAAAAAAACCCAAAGAGTTGAGGAAATATTTTATTTGTCTAATGAATGCATTTCCGTGTGTGTGTGTGTGTGTGTGTGTGTGTGTGTGTGTGACTGAGAGAGAGAGACAGAAAGAGGAATAAATAGGGACAGACAGGCAGGAAGGGAGAGAGAAGAGAAGCATCAATTCTTCGTTGCAGCTCCTTAGTCTTCTTAGTTGTTCAATGATTGCTTTCTCATATGTGCCTTGACTGGCGGGCTATAGCAGAGCAAGTGACCCCTTGCTCAAGCCAGCAATCTTGGGCTCAAGCCAGCGACCATGGGGTCATGTCTATGATCCCATGATGAAGCCAGCAACCCTGCACTCAAGCTGGTGAGCCCGCGCTCAAGCTGGATGAGCCTGCAAAACCTCAGGGTTTCAAACTTGGGTCATCCACATCCCAGTCCGATGCTCTATCCACTGCACCACTGCCTGGTCAGGCATGAGTGCATTTCTTACTACAGGAACCAATAGTTTTCCTTTATAAAAATATTAAATAATTTGTAAAGTAATAGTTCACATGAATAGATGGTTTTAAGTACTAAAAAGTACTTTTAAATATTGTCATGGAAACTTAGGACTTATTTTTCATTCTGGTAAGAAAAGCATTATTTTACCTTGCATTTAAAATTATCATTGAAAAGCTTACTATCAGTCTTTTTCATGAATGTTTTAATTGTGGTAAAATACACATGACAAATATTTACCATCTTAACCATGTTATAATGTACAGTTCAGTAGCACTATGTACGTTCACACTGCTGTGAAACCATCACCACCATCCATCTCCAAAATTCTTCATATCTTGCAAAATTTAAACTCTTTATTCATACACAACAACTTCTCATTCCTCTCTCCCGATAGCCCTGGCTGCCACCATTCTACTTTCTGTCTCTATAAACTTAACCGTTATAAGTACCTCATGTATGGGGAATCATACAGTACTTGTCCTTTTGTAACTGGCTTTTTCCACTAACATCATATCCTCAAAGTTCATCCATATTGTAACATGTGTCAAAATATCCTTTCCCCCCCAAAAAAATCGTGGTAAAAACATGCAACACTAATCATCAGAGAAATGCAAATTAAAACCACAATGAGATATCACCTCACATCAGTCAGAATGGTGCTCACTAACAATTCAACACACAATAAGTGCTGGCGAGGATGTGGAGAAAAGAGAACCCTCCTGCATTGCTGGTGGGAATGCAGACTGGTGCAGCCTCTGTGGAAAACAGTATTGCGTTTCCTCAAAAAATTAAAAATGGAACTGCCTTTAATCCCAGCTATCCCACTTAAATCACTGATTCATAAGAAGAAATGCACCCCCATGTTTAGCATGTTTACAATAGCCAAGATCTGGAAACAGCCCAAGTGTCCATCAGTGGACAAGTGGATTAAAAAGCTGTGGTACAAATACACAATGGAATACTAAGCAGCTGTGAAAAAGGGAATCTTACCTTTTGTGATGGCATGGATGGACCTGGAGACTATTATGCTAAGTGAAATAAGCCAGGCAGAGAAAGACAAATATCATATGATTTCACTTATCTGTGGAATCTAATAAACAAAGTGAACTGAGGTACAGAATAGAGGCAGAGGCAGGGTCACAGGGAGCAGAGGGACAGCTGTCAGAGGGAAGGGGGATGAGGGGACGGGAATAGAGAAGGTGAAGGGATTAGTGAAATTAAATATACATAACACTGAGATATTGATAACAGGACAGGAAATCTCAGAGGGAAGCAGGGGAGGGAGTTAGGTAGAGGGGGGCATGGGGGTGTAATGGGAGACACAGGGTGAGGGTGTTATATTGAGTGGAACACTTGAATCCATGTTAACACATTAAATTAAAATTAATAAAAATTAAAAAAAACCAAAATGGATTGTCTTAACCACTTTTAAGCGTATAGTATAGTATAGTAGTGTTAACTATCTGCACACTGTGCAACAGATCTCTAAAATTTTTCCATTTTGCAAAACTGAAACTGAACATCATCTTCCCATCTCCCCATCTCTTCAGCCCCTGGCAACCACCATTCTCCTTTCCAAGAGATTGACTACTTTAAATACCTCATATATGTAGAGTCATGCAATTTTTGTGATTGGTTTATATATATATATTACCTAGCATTATGTCCTTAAGGTTCATCCATGTTGTAGCATGTAACAAGATTTCCTTATTTTTTTAAAGCTGACTAGTATTCCAGTGTAAGTATATACATATTTTCTTTATCTATTCATTCATCACTGGACATTTAGACTGCTCCTAACTCTTGACAGAATAATGCTGCAATAGAAAGAAGCCTGCAAATATATCTTCAAAATCCTCTTGTCAATTCTTTTGGATATACACCAAAAACAACATTTCTGGATCATTTAGTAATTTTTTTTAAGAATTCTATTTTTCAGAGAAGTTTTAGTTTTACAGTAAAATTGAGAGGAAGATGCAGAGATTTTTTTCCATATACCTCCTGCGTTGCCTCCTGTCACCATCCCCCACCAGAATGGTACATTTGATACAACCGGTGAACCAATACTGACACACCATAACCACCCAAAGTTTATAGTTTACCTCAGGGTTCACTCTTGGTGTTGTATATTTTATGGGCATGGCCCAATGTATCCATCATTAGAGTATTTTCACTGACCAAAAAATCCTCTGCGTTAACACTATTTTTAATTTTTTGAGGAACCCCATACTGTTTTTCCATAGTTGATGCACCATTTTGTATTCCTACTGATACTATTCAAATTTCTTTAGATCCTCATGAACACTTGTTATTTTCTGTATTGTGGGTTTTTGTTGTTGTTGTTTCTGATAAGAGACACCCTATTGGGTGTGAGGTGGCATCTCACTGTGGTTTTGATTTGCATTTCCCTTGTGATTAGTGATGTTCAGCATCTTTTCAGGTCCTTACTATTCACCATTTGTATATATTCTTTGGAGAAATGTCCATCTAAGTCCTTGCCCATTTTAAAATTAGGTTGTTTTTTGTTGTTGTTGCTAACTTGTAGGGGTTCTTTATATATTCTGGATATTAACCACTTATTTGGATATTACCCTTTATAAGATTTGCAAATATTTTCTCCCATGGGTTGTCTTGCCACTCTGTTGTATCATTTGATGCACAGAGGTTTGGTTTTCTTTTAAAGGTTTTACTTATTGACTTCTAGAGAAAAGAGGGAGAGAGAAAGAGAAAGTCAGGGGAGAGGAGAGGGAAACATCAACTCATAGTTACTTCTCATATGTGCCTTGACGGGGTACACCCGGGGTTTCGAACCAGCGACCTCAGCATTCCAGGCCAACATTCCATCCACTGCACCACCACAGGTCAGGCAGGTGCACAGAAGTTTTAAATTTTGATCTAGTTCAAATGATCTGTTTTTTCTTTTGCTGCCTGTGCTTTTGTTTCATATAAGACATGATTGCCAAATCCAATGTCATGAAGCTTTGCTCTCTGTTTTTATCTAAGAGCTTTATAGTAGCTCATGCATTTGGGCTCTTGCATGGACTTTTAACAATTCTCTCTTATAGATATGGAAATTTCCCATACAAACCTAAATTATCTCTTAAAGATATTTCCCTCTGAAATTAATGATTGAGATCTATTTATTTGAGGTCAAAGAGCCTGTATATCTTCTAATAGAAATACAGCTGAAACAATATGTAGACACAGATAACAATAAAAATTACATGCTCTTTCCAAATCTATTTGCACCTCAAATAATAGAAAAATAAAAGGGGAAAAAATGATGCAAAAAGCACAGAAGAATTCTCTCAGTAACAAATGTAATACCGAAATTAAATCTTACTAGGTCCAATTTTATGTTACCAACCCAAAGAGCAATGTAGATTATTTTGAGAAATTCAGAAACTTCAACTTTGGGTTATTAAAATTTTAAATAGGTATTTAGGCCCCTATACCAAAAGCTTCCTCTATATTATAATTTTACAGTTTTTCTATATGCTTTTTAAAATTATTATCTTCTCCATCTTCCATTGCTGGGCTTCTTGATATTGCCATTATCATGACTTTTTAAATACCTAATCTGTTGACTCATTTTGCAAACAGCTGCCTCAAAAGCTTTTGCGTACGCCTGTAGCTTGGTACCAATTTAAGAAATCTGTTTTCTGAATAATGTTTATTCATGAATATGCTTGAACACCTACTTCGTGCAAGGCACTGTGGGAAATACAAGGCTGCAAAA
Organism: Saccopteryx bilineata; assembly: GCF_036850765.1. NCBI lineage: Eukaryota > Metazoa > Chordata > Mammalia > Chiroptera > Emballonuridae > Saccopteryx > Saccopteryx bilineata. The sequence continues at coordinate 28,650,784 of NC_089491.1, forward strand.
CTCACCAGAAGTGTCTTCTTAAAAGGGCCTTAATAGGCTATACTCAGTGTCATATCACTAGAAGGATACTGGCCTGGAGACAGAGCAGGCCAGCAGGGCGGCATGGGCGTTTCTTCCCTATGGACCAAAACAGCAGGGAACACAGCCAACAAGGAACTAGCTCTCTTCCGACCTTCCAGACAACATGTCAGATTCAAGGGCCCATGACACATATCCAGCAGGGTTCAAGAGAACATGTGAGAAGATCATCCAACTCTATATCATAGCTTTAAATGCCAGGGTAAGACATAGAGACTTTCATTGTATTATTTTTATCACTGATTTCTGAGCAAGGGATTAACATGACTGAAGCTCTAGGAATATTAATACGGCAACAGTAAGAAGGCGAGAAGCAGAGAGAGACTGGAGGAAGGAAGACTATTACATTCCATGGTGAAATAATATTACGATAGTAGTATCCAACACCTTTTTTTTTTTAGCAACGTACTACTTGCCAGGCACTGTTCTTACTATTTTTCATGTATTAACTCCTCATAACAGCACTATGAGGTGGTTTAGGTACATGCAATATCCCTATTTCACAGATGGGGAAACTGAGGCATGGTGAGATCAAGTAACTTGCCCAAGATCTCACAGCTATTAAGTGGAGGGACCAATACTGAACCCAGATAATCAAGCTTGAGAGCTCATACTCCTAAACCACTCAATGACACCATGTCCCAGAGTATACTGTATACTAGAAAGCCCGGCGGTCATACGAAATGACTGCTGTTCTAGATATTATAAATTGTAATTAAAATGATTTGTGCAAAGGTGTCTGCTAATTCAAACTGAATTACCCAGGGCAGGCGGCGAGGACGCCCCTTTGCTTAGTGCCCCACGGGGTTTCCCCCTTCTACTTGCTTAATTGCTTAAAGTAGAGTGCAATGAAGGAAACCACTGGCGGTACATTTCTTAAGAGCCACCACTAGCTCAAAAAATAAAGGTGATTTAAATATGTTTTAATCCTTTTTGCATTTCGGTCAGCATTACTCTGTCGTTTTTTTGCATTTCTCTCCTGCCTTTGTTCAAGGGACTCATTTTGTCGAGACAGGCTTTTTTGTCTTGCATCTGAGGCAAGCCTTGTTTCTCTATGCTCATCAGTCTCATTTTGCCGAGAAAGACGCATTTGCTCTGCGACTGAAGCAAGCCTTGTCTTTCTCTGCTCAGTGGTTTCTTTTTGTCGAGAAAGCCGTTTTTGTGCAGCTTTAGCTCCTTTTCTCTCCTCTTCAGTGCTGTATTTTCTAGGAGGCATTCTTAAAAGAAATTACGTTAAGACGTAGTTTTTACGTAAAACAGATGATTGCCAATGCAAACAAATGTTCACCTTCCCCCTGACACGCTCAATTTGCGTTCAGCCTTAAATTGTTTCAAAAGCAGATGTTTGCCAATGCAAACAAATGTTCACCTTCCCCCTGACCCGCTCAATTTGCGTTCAGCCATGGCAACTTCACCCCATTGGCTAGTACAGTTACACAAGCAACCAATAAGCTATCGGCGACAGACAGACACTTAAGCCGCATATAATAAAGATGCTCACATTATCTGCGATTTTAGAAAAACCCTCAAAGAACAATGTATCCGTCCCTAAGAAACCTGATAATGGCAAAGCTGACAGTTATGGTATCAGACTCAGCACCTCAACACATCTGAGGATATTATGTGGGAATAGAAAATGATATCTTGGTCTTGGCTGGTGGCTCAGTAGCTAGAGCATTGGCCCAGCATTTGGATGTCCTGGGCTCGATTCCCAGTCAGGGCACACAGAAGAAACAACCATCTGCTTCTCTCCCTTTTCTCCTTCTTCCCCTCTTTCCCTCCCACAGCCACTGGCTCGATAGGTTCATGTGTGGCCCCAGGCACTCAGGATAGCTCGGCTGATCTGAGCACAGGCCTCAGGTACTAAAAATAGTTTGGTACTTGAGCACTGGCCCCAGATGGGTTTGCTGGGTGGATCCTGGCCGGGGCACATGTGAGAGTCTGTCACACTATCTCTTCTTTTGCGGAAGGAAGGAAGGAAGGGAGGGAGGGAGGGAGGGAGGGAGGGAGGGAGGGAGGGAGAGAGGAAGGAAGGAAGGAAGGAAGGAAGGAAGGAAGGAAGGAAGGAAAGAAATAAGGAAGGAAAGAAAGAAAAAAGAAGGAAGGAAGGAAGGAAGGAAGGAAGGAAGGAAGGAAGGAAGGAAAAAAAGAAGGAAGGAAGGAAGGGAGGGAGGGAGGGAGGGAGGGGAGAAAAGTAAGAAAATGACATCTTAAAGAGCAGTTGATATCTCTCCATTAAGTGCCCACCAAGTGTCCAGTATTCCTCACCCATCATCTCATTTAATCCCTACAACAACCTATTAGAGGGGCATTATTTTAAATCTACAGTCTATCAGATGAAGAAATCTAGGCTCAGAGAGGCTACATCTTCTGTCCTTCATAACAGAGCCAGTCAGTTAACAGAAGCAGAATTAAAATCCAGTGCCAAGTGAATGCCATGCTCTTCCCACTATCTAATGCTGAGGGCATTTAGCGGTGGCAGGCACACTGCCATTCCATAGTGTTTCTACCCTCAGACAGCTAGCAGCCCCACCCGAATGACTACAGCCATGCTAGGATATGTATAGTTATATCCTGAGGCTGCTTCTCCACCCAGCTAGAAGTTATATCTGAGTCAAACCCTTGTGCTAAGACACTAACCTGTGCATTTGGGCAGGACTGAGGCAGCTCTGAGGTTTTCTACACACAAAATACAAATGTGAAACTTCATGGAAGTTCAAAAGCACAGGCTTTGGGGGCTATCAGTATGTGGCCTCCCGCAAAAAAGAGGTTAAAATATTCTCTGATGGGATGTTTGGGCAGTCATATGCAGCTAAGAACATCACCTGGAGGTCTGAAACCCAAGAGAACAAAGCCTAGTTCAGGAAATTGACTATGCTTGTTTTCTCAGCTAACTCCCATGTTTAACCACAGACCTCAAATATTCCTTCTTAGAAAAATGGTTAAGACATAACACAAAATTTAAAAGGCAAAACACAAAATTATATATACCATATCACTGAAAAATGGTGGAACTTTAGTTTTTACTTCATTAAAATACTATAATAGATAGACATTTATTACATTGTTATCCAGGGGTAACAATGTAATAGATAGACATTTATTACATTGTTATCCAGGGGTAAAAATAAATGTACTAGTCGAAATACTTTTAATTTAATACTTAGAAAGAAACACCCCTCCATACCCAATTTTACCTGGAGTAGTCTAGTAATTCCCAAATACTCAAACAGGATACATCAAAATCACCTTAGACATTTGTTAAAAATACAAATTTCCAGAGTCCAAAGACCTACTCAGTCAGAATTTTTCTGGGTGGGGCCCAGCAATCTGGAGTTTTAACAAGCTCCCTAGGTGACTATAACAATGTTTTTTAATCATGCAAGTCCAAAAGGACTTTCAGTTCTCTTTTCTTTTTAAGGCCCTTTTGATCCTTTTTTTAATACCAGGGCAAATTTACATTAGAATGCAAACATACATATTTAACAGTGAGAATAACTGACTGGGTGTAGACTCAGATGAACTCAACTTACCGTTTATCTCTGCAAACTTCTGAACATCACTCAGGGTTTTCAGTTCTTGTGTCGGACATGCTGCTACACACAGTGCTTCCGACTTGATCTTCCGGTTAATCAAGTCCAGATTGCATGGATCCAAAAAGAATACATACCTAAAGCATGGAGAAAAATACTGAGAGACTATTTCACAAAACATATTCTGGTTCACTGCATATCAAACTCAGCCTAAAAGCAAAAAACATCTATTCCATCTTCCTTCACGAATTTAATCATAGATGCTTGAGCATTTTGCAAATTTAATTGCAGATAGATTTTTAAAAGAATAGTTGCTTATAAATATACTGATAAAATCAGGGATGAAGGAATTATGGGAGGCATATTTTTCATGATCAATTTTTCTAATATTTAAATTTTTGTTATGTTTGTATTTTGTAATTAGAAATAATCTATTTTAGTTTTTAAAATAATTGATTTTAGTTTTTATTTTTTTGTCAAACTTGTACTAAAAACTTACTGGAATATCCCAATACTGCTATAGAACATGAATTGTAGTTTATATGTATGTAATCTTTAGTTAATGAATATAGAATCATGTATAAAATGTCTAATTATAAAATAACATGTAAAACTTTAGCTAGTGAATACATGAACATAAAAATGCCTTATAAAATTAAATTATAAAGTTGAAGACCAGAGGGAAATATACCAATTTTTTAACTACAGTCATCTCTGGGTGTTAGAATAAAGTAATTTTAATTTTCTTTACTTTTTAGACTTTCCATTGCCTAGAAAGAATGAAAATTACTTTTAAATTAATAACTATAATAGACATTATTTATTAAAACGGTCCGTTTCATATAATCCAAATAATCCACAAATTGTAAATTACCCCTTTTGTATACTGCATATTTATATTTTAGAAAAAGGAAGATCAGTTAGAAACTACATTAAAAGGTTTTTTTTAATGTTATCAAGTAAAAGAGGTGACAAATATTGCAGATGTTACTACCATTTGCTCAAAAAGAAAGTAAGAGCCAAACTTTGTTAACTGAGATCGGCAAAGTCTAATACTACTGGCTCAAGCGAGGAAGCACAAGCAGCAGTGTTCTCATGCATGGCAACAGCTAAAGAGCCCCCAACCCTGGGCTCAATGCTGCTGGGTCCATGGATAGTTCCATAAAATCATGCTTCTGCCAATAGTCTTTCTCATACTGTTAAAACTCTGTTGCTATACAGACTATGACCCAAATTAGGAAATATAACAAAATGTAAGAATTAGGTGAGAAAACTAAAAAGCAAAAATATAGAGTCAATTTAAACCTATATAATTTTATTAAGCAATGTTACCCCCAATAAATTTAAATAAAAAATATAAAGTCAATACATGTGTGGGGACAGACAATATAAAGGGATACTAGAAAAAAATTAAATTAAAGAAAAGGACATGTGTGTATGTGTGTGGGGGGGGGCAGAGAGGCCTTGGCAGGTGTAGTAAGTATCACTTAACATCACATCCTTCAGTGAAGCAGGGGTCTGGGAACTCAGGATGAAATGCAGATATAAGCTACAAACCACCAAACTAAAAAGCAAATAACTTTTTTGTACCCCTGTTAGTGACTCCAATACCATTAATGCTCTACATAGATAAAAGGAAAGAAAAGAAGTGAGGCAGAAAGATGTGGTTTGGAAGTGGGATTCATGGACTGCTCCTGTGGCTGATGACAAGAAACCAGCGCACAGAGAAAACTTTTTGGCAGCCCTTGTGAGGACACAATCATTGCCCTTCGAACTCTCCCTGCATCTGTCTCATACATCTTATTCAGCATGCCCATGCCTGGGACCTTGTGTAATGAACCACACAAAGCCAGCCCCTGGCCAGAGAACACTCAGATCCTTGAGGAAGGTGTCATAAAACCTTTGAATTATTTACCACCATGACTAATAATAATCTACAATCAACAATAAAAATAAAAATAAAGGTAGCCAACATTTATCAAGTACTTACTATGCACCAGACACTATATTAACCCCTCCCTTTTTTTTGCCTGAAGCTTTTATTTTTAAATTGAATTTATTGGTAGACAATTTTAAACAATATCCTCAGGAAATACACTCAAACACATAAATCATTACACTCAAAACCATCACATATCTCCACTGTCTAAGAACACAGTCAACTCCTTACACATTTCACATGTTCAAAGTCACATTCATGTAACACATGTGTGCACACACACACAATGTTTTAAATTATTTATAGGCATTAGATTCCGATTATATTAACACTGATTAGATGTTTGGGTGCCAGAAACTGACACACTCATTACTTTATTTGATCCTCACAATAACTTGACGAGACAGAAGCCATCACCATCCCGTAGAAGACAAAACTGAGACCCGGAGGGAGGAAGTACACCAGCCCCTAAAGCTAACAGGTGCCAAAGCACAAGTTCAAATCAAGTCTTTCGGATTCTGGGTTCCATTCTGCATCCAATCTACTCTATTCTCAAAATATTTCCTGCAAACACAATGAATAACTTTAACTGTTCTGTGTTAACTTTGCTATTGTTTCCAGCATTCTAAAGTTTATCCAATTCATGGTAACATCTTTTTAAGTAGTCATATTTTAACTAATTAGTATTTAGCTAAGTATTTCAGAGTAAGAAAAGTGCTTGTATCAAACAAAGTTATGATTCATTAAAACCACATTTTCTTGCGTTTTGATCTGAAACAGGGGTCCCCAAACTTTTTACACAGGGGGCCAGTTCACTGTCCCTCAGACCGTTGGAGGGCTGGACTATAAAAAAAACTATGAACAAATCCCTATGCACACTGCACATATCTTATTTTAAAGTAAAAAAACAAAATGGGAACATACAATATTTAAAATAAAGAACAAGTAAATTTAAATCAACAAACCGACCAGTATTTCAATGGGAACTATGCTCCTCTCACTGACCACCAATGAAAAAGATGCCCCTTCCGGAAGTGCGGTAGGGGCCGGATAATGGCCTCAGGGGGCTGCATGCGGCCCGCGGGCCGTAATTTGGGGACCCCTGATCTGAAATGCCCTTACTCAGGCAAGAAAATCCTTACGTTCAGTTTTCACTTCAAACAAAATGATGTGGGAATTTAATTTTTTTGGAATTAAACCAATACCCAACTCTCAAATATGCATTACATTGGCAGACCAGATTATTATAACTAACAAATCTACAGATGAGTGTTTCCCAACTGAGAGGGTGACAGTCACCAGGTGAGAGGCTATGAAACATTCTAGAAATGTCCCTTAAGACTCCCAGCCTACCTCACTCTGCCAGCAGGCAAACAGCCAGGAGAGGGATGGGGCATATGAATTCTGAAAATGCATCTCAGGTTGCTCTTCTTATACACCTTGACCCCAATACCCCCTCTTTTCAGGGTAGGGACCCACTGTCATAGATAACCCATAAACCTAAGTTAAAAGTACATTTTCATTGCTATCTTCATCAAATAAATAGATCTCACTAACCCCATTAATAACTTAAAAAACAACTTTGTTAAAGTTTCACATCCCTTAGGAGTTGGAATGAATAAAATACCAAAAGTGAAAATTAAGGAAGACAAGCAACAAGAAGAAACACTCCAGAAACTAAGCACCTAGATGCCTGCAGGCACTGGGATATACAACCTGCACACAGCATGATCACATGACATTGAGAAGACCATACCTGCAAAGAGAATTGCAAAACAAAACAGCCTAAGCAAGCTTTGATCTCAAAACATTAAGGGGAATGAAGAAAATTCTTGGACTAAACTATCAAGCAAACATTATACAGCAGGGGCCGGGAACCTATGGCTCGCGAGTCAGATGTGGCTCTTTTGTTGGCTGCATCTGGCTCGCAGACAAATCTTTAATAAAAAAATAATGTTAAAAATATAAAACATTCTCATGTATTACAATCCACTCATTTCCTACCACTCATGTTCATGGTTGCGGATGGTTGGAGCCAATCACAGCTGTCCTTCGGGACAACACCAAATTTTTATTGGATAATGTGTAACATACATGGGTCATTGTATGGCTCTCATGGAATTACATTTTAAAATATGTGGCATTCATGGCTCTCTCAGCCAAAAAGGTTCCTGACCCCTGTTATACAGGATGGCAGTTAAGGTACATGAATATATATTGCAGTCAGAATAATAAAGAAAAGACAAAAAAAATAAAATAAAATAAGAAAACAAACAAGAAAAGGAAAAAACAAAGAAATAACATACTATAGTTGAGGTGGTTTCTGGGAATTATTGAAGGGGAGAAAAAAGTAAATTCATCTTAAATTGAAATTCCTGAAATGCAATAACAAGTTATTCCCAAAAAGGCAGGAAAGGAGAGATATCTAAATAAAATGTTTATCTATGAAGTGGACTCCAAGGGACAAATACACCAAAGATGAAAACAGGGCAATGAGACAACAAAAGCTCAGGACACGGGACAAGAGGCACAGGAAGGGTGACCTTTACAGCGGTGCTCAGAGCAAGAAGATAACACTGAATAATCTGATGCAGATAAAGATACTAGAGAAGGTTCAAGACTAGAAACTAGTTTGAACTTCTAGGTTGCTTTCAATTTCCTCATGGAATATAGAGCAAGGTAAAGAAAAGCAAGATTTACCAAGAATTTACTCTGGGCCAAAAAGCATCTTAGCCACTATCCTCATACATCCTAATCTTTTATTTTTATTTTTTAAAGTTTATTTGACCCAAACTGACAACATGCCAGAAGCAAGATTTCCAAAACAGCCTAATTCAACAAGAAGGAGCCAAGACTTACAAATTGGGTAACTGACTTGAACCCTGAGGAGACTCACTCCCTTTCCACCACAAGCCATGCCAGTTCAAACTGGAAAGTGAGAATAAAATGCCGTGGAAAGTCAGTTATAGACCTATCAAGCCAGCTGATTAAATTGAGTCAATCCTCTAGGACTCCAGAGCAGGTGAAGCCCTTCCTGGACATACAGGGCTGTTCTCTCTGTGGGATGAGGACTAAATAGGATGGATAGGAAAACCATTCATTCAACAAACAATACAAAGTGTTTACGAGGAGCCCACTCCTGGGCAAGGACCTGGGAATATAAAATTCATAAAGAATGCAGTTCTTGAATGTAGGTAACTCACAGTCCAGAGAAGAAGAGACAAAAGTACAGAGTTGCCTGACCAGGCGGTGGTGCAGCGGATAGAGTGTCAGACTGGGACACGGAGGACCCAGGTTTGAGCCCAAGGTCACTGGCTTGGGGAAGGGATCACTCGTTCTGCTGGAGCCCCGGTCAAGGCACATATGAAAAAGCAATTAATGAACAACTAAGGAGCTGCAACAAAGAACTGATGCTTCTCATCTCTCTTCCTGTCTGTCCCTATCTGTCTCCCTCTCTGTCTCTGTCACAAAAAACAAAAACAAAATACAGAGTCATTTCAAACTCGTGTGCTCTGTGGCCAGGCTGAGAGGGCAGAGGACACAGTGCAGTCCTGCTCAAAGGCTAGGGGGTTAAAGGAAGCATAATGGAGCAGAAGGCAGGATCTAAGCCACAGTTTGAAAATGAGTAGGAATTTTTGAGACAGGCAGGAAAGGGAGCATTCTAGGCAGAGAAAACTGCGTGTGTAACAGCATGGAAACATGAAAGAGTTTCACTGAGAAACTGCAAATAATTTGATAAAGTAGACTACGGGATGGAACATCAAAGAGCTATGTGACAAGGAGAAGCAGGGGACAGAAGAGGTGGCTGTCCTTAGAATCTAGAGGATCTTACCAGCTCTATCCCATTAGGCAATGTGCTTTCCAATGGCCGTGGCACAGTGATGGGCAGGCAGAGCCAGCCCCTTGGGTGGAAGGCCAGAGAGGGTAAGGCTGGCACCAGCAGCGCTCCTCCGGAGACCAGCCCTTGCTACTGAATTGCCTCCTGCTGCCATGGCAACTCTCTGCGGCAGGGCTTTCTGGAGCAAAAGGTGGCAAGCAGATACTAGGTCTGCTGGACACCTCCTGCCGAATTTGGCTGCTCTCCCCTCTAATCAGGGTGGCAGCACGAAAGCAGGGAAGCTAGCGGGCACATCCCTCCGTCGCCTTCTGCTTTTGTGATTCCTGACGCGTGCTTTCCCCAGAGGGGAAATAAACACGGAGTCCGGTCACTTTTCCAATTATTACCTTATATCAATTTACAATTTATAGCCCCTTTCTATGGAGTGTGGTACCATCGGTGAATTATACCAAAAGGGAAAGCATGACGGCCTAGCAGAGGCGTCTGCTATTGCTCAACAGACTGCAGAGAGCTGGGATCTGTACGCCACCCACAGTGGAATCTGGCCAAGAGAAGGCCTCTTCCACCCCATGTGGGCATCAGCTAGACAGTTCCAGTCACCTTTCGGGATGGCGCCCAACTGCCCACGAAGGGCTATGGACAAAGACAGAGCTTGGGGGCAGGCACACTCACATCGTTAAAACCCGAACTAACCCAACCCAGCTAACTGCAACACCTAACCAACAACAACTGGGCAGGCCCTCCACTTTCTGGAACGGAGTTGAGGGGGAAGAGAGGAACAAGTTGAGAGCAGCAAGTTGTCGTTAAAATTGTAACTCTGGACAGTGGCTGAGAGACGTGTACCGCGTTCACAATGCCCCAAGACTGTAGGACAGTCCTGAGGACAGAAGAAAAGGGCTGAGGGGACCTGTGGGAAAGCAGACCCAGGAGGTGGGGGGCTGTGAGGTCCCCCTTTCCCACTGCCTCCCCAGTCCTAATGAGGAAAATGCAAAAAGAATCCTGAGAAAGAGGCAGCAGTTGTTAAAGAAAGCCCTAAGCAGGCACCTCCCCAACCTCCGAAGAAGTAAGTGAACCCCAAACACCACAGTTACCTTCTACCTGGGCATTTCCATAGACCTGGATTGACAGGTAACCGCCAAGAAGGCAAACTTCCATGAGCTTTCCTGGTAAATTCATAGCACTGAGGGCTGAACACAACTTAAAACTGGGGAGGAAACCCAGGGATGAGATTCAGGCACCTCCACTCAAAGAACGTTTGCCCTCTGACCGCACCTCCCAGTGGTCTTTCTGTTCAAGTACTCTGGCACACTGTCACCTCGGGGACCTTGCATTTCTATCTGCCTGGAATGTCCCTTTTCCAGAGAAGCAGCACAGCAATCCTTACAGCAATCCCTCACTTGCTTCAAGTCTTCACTCGAAAGTCACCTTCTCAGTGAGGTCCTCCACAGCCACCCATCTAAAATGCCAACTCTCCCCTCTGACGTGCCTTATCCATCGTTCCTGCTTTATTTGTTTCTCCTCAGCACGTACACTAACACGCTGCATGATTCACTTAATTTATCTATTATCTGTCTCCACAGGCAGAATACCAGCTCCCCAAAGGCAGAGATATTTGACTGTCTAATTCATCACTATATCCCCAGATCCTAAAATAGTGCCTAGGATAAGGAAGAAGCCCCTTTCCTATTTGTTGAGTTAATAAACAGACGGTAACTGTGTAAGATTTTGCCAAATGAGGCAGAGTCAGATGGAAAATGAGGAAGAAGATGTACTAGGTAGAATGAAATACTCTTGTTCACTATCCAACAGAAATTTATCACCATCTCTGCCAGGTGCAGGGCTAAATAAGCAATAGAGATACCACGATAAATAAGACTCACACAAACAGAGGTCTCCCTTCCCAGCATTTACAGTCTGGAGAGTAGAGAGGCAATTAAAAAACGGTGTGTCAATGAAATAGCAGAGAAAAAGAGGACAGCAGAGGATGCATCAAAAGGGCCCCATGAATGGACAGTCGGGATAGGAGTCCAGAAGAAGTTCAATCTAAAGCCGGGACCTAAAAATGAGTACGACTTAGCAAGGTGTGGAGGGATGGAGGTGGGAGTAGGGAGGGAACAGAGCATGTGACAGCTTATAGAGTGAGAGAGTGGCACAACTGAGAAATGGAAAATGTCAGGATGGTTGAGATGGACTGTGATGAAAGACATGGATGGGTGGGCAGGCAAGCTGAAGCCCAGTCATGTGGGGCCTTGTAAATGGTACGAAAGATGTTAGAAAGTCTGGAATTCACTCTAAAGACACTGGGAAGCCACTGAGAGTTCACCAGTCGCAACATGGAGGCTGAATTAAAGGCAAGCAAGAAAGTAAGGAGATTGCTCAGGAGGCTACTGAATTTCTACCGAGAAATGATGACTTGGACTTGAGTGGAATGGGAATAAAAAGGAGATTTCAAAAGCATTTAGGCACAATTTAAAAAGATTTGATGACTAAATTATATGTGCAAGGAAAAGAATAAAGGAAGAATGAGACTGAGCATCTGATTTAGATGAGGGTGGCTAGGCACTCCGGTGTCGACTGTTGTTTTAGTAAGATGGGGGATCAGGAGGAAGAGTAGAGTGTCAAGGGATAAAGACCATGCTCAACTTAAGACAACTTGAGTGTGGGGTGTCTGTGGAGCGCTCAAGTGGACCAAGACAGTTGGATGTAGTGTTCTAGCGTGCAGCAGAGATTTGGGAATATTAACCAAGTCTAACCACACCCTAGGCAGGCATGAGATCATCAAAGCAAGTACATAAACTGAGATTCTTATACTGGGTGAAAGCTGTGACCCTTCTGAAACTGCAAGTAAAATTTTATGTGCAAATTCACATGCATTTTTCTAGATAGACTTCATCCTGTATAGCTTTAAAAAAGATTATCAAGGGCCCTAAAGAGATGAAAACTAAAAGTAAAGTAAGACAAGCAAAGAATCAAAAAGATACTAACATTGCCAAACAAAGGCATGAAACTGGAAATGCATGGGGCAAACATGCTTCTCCTATTTAGCTGTAGCAACTCTGTTCCTTATACATGTACTAGAAAGGAAGGTAGAGATAATTACGGTACCAGAGTGGTAACCAAATGTCAGACATCAAATTGAGTTCCTCATTCTAAAATGAGAGAAGAAAGCAAATTAAAACACCTATCAAAAATATTTCACGGCCCTGGCCGGTTGGCTCAGCGGTGGAGCATCGGCCTAGCGTGCGGAGGACCCGGGTTCGATTTCTGGCCAGGGCACACAGGAGAAGCGTCCATTTGCTTCTCCACCCCTCCGCCGCGCCTTCCTCTCTGTCTCTCTCTTCCCCTCCCGCAGCCAAGGCTCCATTGGAGCTAAGATGGCCCGGGCGCTGGGGATGGCTCTGTGGCCTCTGCCCCAGGCGCTAGAGTGGCTCTGGTCGCAACATGGCGACGCCCAGGATGGGCAGAGCATCGCCCCCTGGTGGGCAGAGCATCGCCCCTGGTGGGCGTGCCGGGTGGATCCCGGTCGGGCGCATGCGGGAGTCTGTCTGACTGTCTCTCCCTATTTCCAGCTTCAGAAAAATGCAAAAAAAAAAAAAAAAATTTCACAAGAGCTACAAGAAAGGAAAAGTTTTCTATTGAATCTAGTGAACTGAAAGAACACCCCTAAATCCACGTTCACTGTCAGTAATACTACGTAGCCAAAGGGGGAGTCTCAAAACCACCTGTTCCAGCATTTACACTGAGAAGTATCTGCTAGACGCCAATAGCCAGAGATTGACTTTTCTTTTTAGTTTAACAACTTTATTGATATATAATTTACATAACATAAAATTGATCTATAAATTGTACAATCCAGTGTTTTGTACAGTTCAAGTCAATGTTTTTTTTTTGTTTGTTTGTTTTTTGGGTTTTTTTTGTATTTTTCTGAAGCTGGAAACCGGGAGAGACAGTCAGACAGACTCCCGCATGCGCCCGACTGGGATCCACCCGGCACGCCCACCAGGGGGCGACACTCTGCCCACCAGGGGGCGATGCTCTGCCCCTCCGGGGCATCGCTATGTTGCGACCAGAGCCACTCTAGCGCCTGAGGCAGAGGCCACAGAGCCATCCCCAGCGCCCGGGCCATCTTTGCTCCAATGGAGCCTTGGCTGCAGGAAGGGAAGAGAGAGACAGAGAGGAAGGAGAGGGGGAGGGGTGGAGAAGCAGATGAGCGCTTCTCCTGTGTGCCCTGGCCGGGAATCGAACCCGGGACTTCTGCACGCCAGGCCGACGCTCTACCACTGAGCCAACTGGCCAGGGCTCAAGTCAATGTTTTTAAGTGTATTTTACTGAATTGTTCATCCATTGCCATAATCTAATTTTAGAACATTTAGTTACCCCAGAAAGAAACCTCCTACCCATTAGCAGTCACCTGCCCCGTTACTCCTTTTCCCTAACTCTCAGCCCCGGGCGACCACTAGTCTACTTCGTCTCTATAGATTTGCATCCTCTGGGCAGTTCATGTTAATGGAATCATATATGCGGTCTTTTGTGAGCAGCTTCCATTATTTAGCATAATGTTTTCAAGGTCCATCCATATGGTAGCACTTATCAGTATTTCATTCCTTTTCATGACGGAATGACATCCCATTGTATGGATGTACCACATTTTGTTTATCCATTCATCGGCTGGTACGCATTTTGTATTGTTCTCCCTTTCTGGCAATTAGGAATAACGGTGCTTGGAACATTTTCATACAAGTCTTTGTATGGACATGTTTTTATTTCTCTCAGGTAGGTATGAACGAGTAAGACTGCTGGGTCATATGGTAATGATATGTTTAACATTTTAAGGAATGGCCAGACTGTTTTCCAGACCAGATGCACCAATTTTATGCTTCCAGCAACAATGTATGAGGAATCCGATTTCCCTACATCCCTGTCAACATTTGTAACTATAGGTCTTTTTATTACAACTCTACTAGTGGTTGTAAATTGGTAACTCGCTGTGGTTTTGCTCTGCATTTTCTTGATGACTAAAGATGTGGAGCATCTTTTTATGTGCCTATTGGTCATTCACCTCTTTGGAGAGAACCTTTTCTTTGGAGAACCCCTGCCCATCATAAATTTCTTTTTAATCTTTGAGAAAGACAGAATAAGGCAAGACAGGTACTAGATAATATCACAGCATTATGAAAAAATTATGTTACAAGAGAAAATAAGGATAAAAATAAAGAAAGAAGAGCACTTAGGAAGTATAAGAGTCAAAGGACTAGAGGAAAAAGAATGGCTCCAATGGGTAAAGAACATGCAAACTGGACAGAGAGAAGGCTATGGTAAGAATGGGGAATTCAATGATTAGTCTGAATTGATTTTAGAGGTGGAGCAAATAAGGGCAATGACAAAGACTAGGCTGTGACCATGGAAGAGTGAATCCTGGAAGCCCCCTGAGAAGAAACTCAAACAGTTCCCAAGGCCAGATCAAAAATCAATGAGACAGAAGATGTGAAAGTGCTTTTGCAAACTACATAAATGCTAAGCTGATTAAAATAGCTGTGTTTGCCCATTTGGGTTAAAAAGGGAAGAAGTTTGATAAGTAACTTTGAAACTTATTTTGGAAGATGACAATAATGAAGATGATTATAATAAATAGCAGTTAACATTGATGGTTCCAGACAATGTGCTAAGGAATATGTATCACTTATCATAATAATCTTCCAAAACGCTGCAGCAAGTAGGCACAACTATTATTCTCATGTCACAAATGAAGATCTATATGGGCCAAATATGTTATTGTGGTTTTCTCCAGTGTGAATGGTCATTGGTTATCTACTGGATATACCCTTATAGATATATCCTTAAATACATGAAAAAGCTTACCATCATATTATAGAAAAACCACAAATACTATTCCCATTGTATTGCTTTTGTCTTTGTATCAGAGAATCAAACTTTTTGACCAAACACACCCACCTTAGTACTACTTTTTCCTCTTTATTGCTTCAACAATGTACAAATGATCTCTTCTCCACAATAAAGCTAAATACGTTATAATGTTTGCTTTGCAATATTTAACTCATCTGAAATTTATTTTGCATGGTATGAGATTAAAATAGATCTGAATGGAGTTTTCTTCATATTATCATTCAACAATGTTTTTTATTAAACACCGACTGCTTTCAGTTTTTATTTTACTTTATTACTCGTATATTAAACCACTATTAGTTTATTTCTGATACTTCTATTTTGTTTCCATCATTGTAGTTAATCGACATTCAGGTAGCCCTGTTAATAATATACTTTGGAATAGGTTTCGGTCTCAAATGGCAAAATTCCATTTGTTCCCCTCTAGGCTACACAACCATTAATTAGACAATGACAACTATAGATACATAACCCTACTCAGACAATGAGTAACCCTTCATCCCTATATGTTTTGTTTGGCCAGTACAGTAATTGACAATTATTTAAAAACCAGAAGATCAATAGGTGTTATGGTCTGAATCATGCCCCCCTCCAAATTCATATGTTGAATTATAACTTCCAAAGATGGTGACATTAGAAGCCTTTGAGAGGTGATTTGGCCATGACTGCGGAGCCCTTGTGAATGGGACTAGTAAAAGAGAAGTTCTAGTAAGATACCTATCCCCTTCCACCATGTGAGGAACCAGCGAGAAGGTGCCAACTTGAACCAGAAAGAGGACTCTCATGAGACTGTAAACATGGCTGGTGCCTTATTCTTGCACTCTCCACCTCCAGAACTAAGAGAAATACATTTCTGTTGTTTATAAACCACCAACTCTGTGATGTTTTGTAACAGCCGCCCAAAAGTCCTAAGACTTTTGGGGGTCATGTGTACCCCTACTCCTTCTGCCAATAGCTTTCTTCTAACCTCTCTTGAAAAATTAGCATCAGCAGGCCCACCAACCGACATGCCAAAAATCAGCTAGAACTGAGAAGCAGCTATCTCCTTTGATGGGGCACATACATATAAAACTCAAAGTGCCCAACATTTGTCTATTTCCAGCCCGTGTGATTCACAGTGTCTGCCTGGTGGCCTTTGGATTTGCAACCTCTGGTGAAACCTGCAGCTTCCCTTTCTACCATCAAAGCCAGAAAGTTCACAGGTAATTTGGTGTTCAACTTCAGTACCTACACTTAGCCTAGACTTCTGGTCTAATCTCTTCTCTGCTTCCTGGCATGGCTCCTGATCTTTTATCCCCATTTAACTGTCTTACAACAACTGCACCTAATTCTAATCCTCTCAAATTATTCAGTGAACAAGAATAATTTTTTAAAAGGTTTCCCTCCTGAAGTTCTTGTCTGCTCCTTTGCTCTGTGATTTATACTATCAATCAAGTCCAATTTAACATCCTATTTAATGATTTATGCTTTTTGTGTTCTAGCTAAGAACTTACTGATATATCCCAAAATCTCAAAGATATTTTTCTATTTTCTTCTAGAAATTTTTTATTAAACACCGACTGCTTTCAGTTTTTATTTTACTTTATTACTCGTATATTAAACCACTATTAGTTTATTTCTGATACTTCTATTTTGTTTCCATCATTGTAGTTAATCGACATTCAGGTAGCCCTGTTAATAATATACTTTGGAATAGGTTTCGGTCCTAGGATCCTATTGTGATCCTAGCTGGTATAGTATTAAAGCCATAAATTAACTTTGTTAGTATTGTCATCTTTATTATATTAAGACTACTCAGCAAGGAGTAGATTATGTATCTTGTACATTTGTTGTCCTTTCTATTAAAATATTATCATTCTCTGTATTTGACCCCATATCTTGTTAGATTTTATTTTTTAATAAAACAGGTATTATCTTTTTCATTATATTTTGCCTACTGATAAAATAAATGACTGAATTCAGTTAGTCTTATGTTTTATCACCCATTTAAGCATCTCATTTCAAGGTAATGTTTTTGTTTAATCTCCCAAACGCACAGGTTATAGTCCTTTGTAATTGGTTAATAGAATTATTTTTCTCTCTCCTGACCTACACACATTCCACTTATCTCTTTTATATGATTTGTTGCAACTAGTTATTTAAAACAATGTTATAAAAATGTAATATCCTTATTGTGTTTAATTTTGGATAGACTGTTTTTGCCATGACTAGAAATTCCATCAGCTTTCTTTCATGCCCTCAGACTTAGAATCTCTTTTGACACAAGTGTCAAGGCAATCCAATGGGGAAGATAATCTTTTCAATAGAAGATGATGGAAGACTGGATTTTTGTACGGAAAAAAGATAAACCTTGACCTCTTCACACCCTATGCAGACCTGAAACCAAAATGGATCATAGACATAAACATAAAGAGCTAAATAAAAAATTTCTAGAAGAAAATAGAAAAATATCTTTGAGATTTTGGGATAGATCAGTAAGTTCTTAGCTAGAACACAAAAAGCATAAATCATTAAAAAGACACATTTTTGTGCATATGGTTTTAAATGTATCTAATGGATAAATTAGATTTCATTGAAATTAAAAAACTTGGCTCTGGTTAGTTGGTTCAGCAGTAGAGTGTTGGCCGGCATGTGGAAGTACTGGGTTCGATTCCTGGTCAGGGCACCAGGAGAAGTGACCATTTGCTTCTCCACCCCTCCCCCACCCTGTTCTCTCTCTTTCTCACTCTTTTTCTGCCTCATTCCCTCCTAAAGCCACAGCTCAAACAGTTTGAGCAAATTGTCCCCAGGTGCTGAGGATGCACCATGGCCTCTCCTTTGGCACTAAAAAAAATGGCTCAGTTGCTGAGCAACAGAGCAATGGTCTCAGAAGGGCAGAGCATTGCCCCATAGGGGGCTTGCCTAGTAGATATCGGTTGGGGCACATGTGGGAGTCTGTCTCTGCCTCTCCACCTCTCACTTGGAAGGAAGGGAGGAAGGGAAATTTAAAAACTTCCATGTCAAAAGATACAATTAAGAAAATGAAAAGGTGTCTGACCAGGCAATGGCAGAGTGGATAGTGTTGGCCTGGGATGCTGAGGACCCATTTTGAAATCCCAAGATCACTGGTTTGAGCCCAAAGGTCACTAGCTTGAAGCCCAAAGTCGCTGGCTTGAGTCCAAGGTCACACTGGCTTGAGCAAGGGGTCACTGGCTCTGCTGTAGCCCCTCAGTCAAGGCACATAGGAGAAAGTAATCAATTAACAACTAAGGTGTCACAACAAAGAGTTGATGCTTCTCACCTCTCTCCCTTCCTGCCTGTCTGTCCCTGCCTGTCTCTCTCTCTCTCTTGCTTAAAAAAAAAAAAGAAAAGAAAGTGAAAAGACAAACATAGATTAGACAAATATTTGGAAAACATATACCTGTCCAAGGTCTTGCATCCAGAATATAGGAAAACTCCTATAACTTTTTAAAAACAAATGCTAATTTGTTTTTAAAAAGTAAAAAATATCTGAATAAATACTTCCCAAAGGAAGATATCTGGATGGTCAAGCACTTAAAAGATGTTCCACATTACTGGTCACTAGAAACACGCAATGTAAAACCACAATGATATATACCACTATCCATACACTAGAGCAGTTAAAATGAAAAAGACTGACAATACCAAGTGCTAGTGGGGAGTTGAAGCAACTCGAACTCTCCCACTTTCCTAGAGGTGGTGCAAAATGGTGTCGCCACTTTGGAAAACAGTTTGGCAATTTCTTAGATGGTTAAACACACTCTCACCATAAGACTCAGCAATCCCAATCCTAGGTATTCACCTAAAGGTAACGAAATAAACATTCATTCAACACCATATACACAATTTTTCAAAGCTGTGTTATTCATAATAAAAAAAATAATTGTTTTAAATGTGGAAATAATCCAACTAATGGTGAACAGATAAACAAAATGTGAAACACCCACAATGGAATACTACTCAGGTATTAAAAAAAGAACAAACTACTGACATATTGAACAACATGGATGAATCTCAACAAAATGATTATGCTATGCTTAAAAACCACCCAGATGTAAAACCACCATACACTATATGACTCCATGTAATGAAATTCTAGAAAAGGCAAAACTACTCTGACAGAAAGCAGATCAGTAGTTGCTTGGGGACAGAACTGAGCAAAAACTCACTACTCCGGGGCAAGAGATAATATTTTAAGGGCAACAGAGAGTACATGATTGTATACAGTTACCAAAACTCAAACTGTACACTTAACATGGATAAATTATTATATGTGAATTATAATTTAAGAAAACTGTTAAAATAAAATACTTTAAGTTTCATCTAAAAAATATAATTTAGCCTGACCTGTGTTGGCACAGCAGATAGAGTGTTGACCTGTAATGCTGAGCTCACAGGTTTGAAACTCCGGGCTTGCCCGGTCAAGGAGCATATGAGAAGCTGCTACTACTATGAGTTGATGTTTCCTGCTCTCCCATCCTCCTATCTCAAAAATCAATAAATAAAATCTTAAAAATAATAAAAAATAAAAAAAACACATACTTTATAAAATCCAACTTAATCTAAGGAGCCCCAATGTGTAGTAAAGAGTTTCACTTACTCAGAAAGAGGTCTGTGCTTCTAGGGGTTTCATCTCTAAGCCTTCCAGGAGTCTTTATTTGCCTGGGGCATTGGGTCATGGCCAAGAACCTTACAATGTGATTAAGGATAAGGGCAGGCCACACAAGATAGAACTTAGGGTACAGGTTGACCAATATAAGAAAGATCAGCAATGTCATGAAGACTGGGAGTTTTGAATCAATCGGTATCAGCTTGACAAGAGGAGCTTGGAGACTGAATAAGCCAGTAGAGACTGAATAAGCCAATACTGTATAACCCTGAGTAATGGAGCCCCAACAAAACCTCAAAAAACGGAGGTTTCGGTGAGCTTACCAGTTGGCAGTACACCATGTGTATTGTCACACATCAATGCCAGGAAGATACATGCCCTGGCTCTCAGGGGAAAAAAACAGCGGAAGCTCTGCCCTGTGTACTTCTTCCATTGACTGATTGTAATCTGTAGCCTTTCCCAGGAATAAGCCCTAACTGCGAGTATAATAATTTCCATTAGTTCTGAGAGGCTTTCTGGCAAATTATCAAATCTATGTGTTGTCTTGTGGACCCCTGAACTTGCAGCTGGTGTCAGAAGTGAGAGTGTGCATGTGGACTGCACGTGCTCTAACTTCTCAGTTGCCCTCAACTCTCATATCTAGATAAACAGAAATACTATAGGTGGCCAACCGGTGACTATAATAATCCATAGTTGAAATAGTTAATAATTATCTAAATCTATGAGCTTATTTACAGTGACAAAACCTTTTTAGAATCTGTACAGCTGCCTGGTTAACCTCAAACCAAATCAAGTAGTAAGACTCTGTATTGAGCACAGGTGAGCAGCTGTTTCACTTAGATTCGGCACAAAGAAAAACCAATCATTCCATCCTTGTCTTGGTAAATTACATAAATGTCATCTAATTGTTAAGTATCTTTTTATTCCCCTATTTAGAATCTGCAAATCATTTCGACTTTGAACTCCTGCATTTTCTAAGGTATGCAGTTGGATCCCTTGTTTCAAACGGCTAGCAGTATTATCCTAGCAAGTAGTATTCTAGAGGTAGAATTATAATTGTGACACAGATGTTACCCTTGTAAAGACGTTAAAAAAATTTAGGCTAAATAGTGGTGTGGTTACAAAATGAAAAAAATGTTTTCCAAATATCCTTCCAGAAATTCACCTTCTAAAAATATAGCTGTCATTTTTATAGCTTCTAACATTTGCCATGAAAGAAAAATCAAAGTTTAAGAAAAAGTGCACAAGAAATTTCCATTTAGACATCACAAATGTTACTGTTTCCAAATACTCATAAATTTGTGGGAAAATGAGTCCACAAATGCAAGTTCAAGTGACTCTCTACCGAGGCTGGTCGTTCACATGTTGAGCCAAAGTAGGAGAGGCAGGTTCATGTTGGAATCACAGTTATTTGACAGGAGGCAGAGGGGACAGTGCTTTTCCTCAAAGCAGAGCCAAATTAATCAAAGGCTTAGAGAATCCCCATTTGTTCAGACTTACCCTTGAGTGTGGGAATATGCAAGTGATCTACTGGGCTGCTGCTGTGAAGGGTACCCCAAACACTCTGTAAAACTCAAGCATTAGCACAGTGGAGAAATGTACCACCTCTACTCTCCTAAGTCTCTACAACTCCACAAGACAGTCCAAAGCTCCTTCCTGTTTGTGCCTGTTTTCACTCAGCTTCAGCATGGCCTACAGAATTCCAACCTGTAGACTCAGCCCATGCTGTTTTTCAGCCAACAAGAATCAAGCTTGGCATTCTAATCCAAATCACATTACCACTAGAAGTGGACTCTCGGAGCCACTGCGCAAGAATCAACAGGACTGTTCATGTGCGCCCTCCTTCCAGAAACATACTTTATTTGATTGTCCCCTGCTAGAATGCAAGTTCTTCTCTGAACCCCCACCTAATTGGGACTCTTTAAAACCCTACTTGGCCCTGGCCGGTTGGCTCAGTGGTAGAGCGTCGGCCTGGCTTGCAGGAGTCCCGGGTTCGATTCCCAGTCAGGGCACACAGGAGAGGTGCCAATCTGCTTCTCCATCCCTCCCCCTCTCCTTCCTCTCTGTCTCTTTCTTCTCCCGCAGCCAAGGCTCCACTGGAGCAAGGTTTGCCCAGGCGCTGAGGATGGCTCTGTGGCCTCTGCCTCAGCGCTAGAGTGGCTCTGATTGCGGCAGAGCGACGCCCCAAGATGGGCAGAGCATCGCCCCCTGGTGGGCATGCCGGGTGGATCCCGGTCGGGTGCATGCGGTAGTCTGTCTGACTGCCTCCCCGTTTCCAGGTTCGGAAAAACAAAAACAAAAACAAAAACAAAAAACCCTACTTAAAATGACTCTGTCCTTGAATCTCCAGTCTTTGGCTGAGAGATTCTTCAACCCACATGGGCAATTTAGAACAAAGAGGCTACAATGAAGAAGAGGAGATCAGAGATATTAAACATAAGAAGGATCTGACCTACTGCCATTAAAGAAAAAGAACTATGACACACAGAATACGGCTACAGAATATATAGGCCACATCTAGAAGCTGAGAACAATCCCTAACTGATAGTCGGCAAGAAAATGGGACCTCAGTCCTACAGCCACATGGGAACTGAATTTTGCCAACAGCCTAAATAAGTTTGGAAGAAGATTTATTTCCCAGAGCCTCTAGTAGGCAAGTCAGCCCTAACAACACTTCAATTTCAGCCCTCTGAAATCTGGAGGAGGGAATCAGCTGGGCTGCACTGTGCATCGACCTCTGACTTACAGTACTCTGATGTTTAAAGCAGTGGTCCCCAACCCCCGGGCCACGATCTGGTATCGGTCCATGGGCCATTTGGTACTGGTCCGCAGAGAAAGAATAAATAACTTGCATTATTTTCGTTTTATTTATATTTAAGTCTGAATGATGTTTTATTTTTAAAAACTGACAAAAACTGACCAGATTCCCTCTGTTACATCCATCTAAGACTCACTCTTGACACTTGTCTTGGTCACGTGATACATTTATCCATTCCACCCTAAAGGTGGGTCTGTGAAAATATTTTCTGACATTAAACCGGTCCATGGCCCAAAAAAGGTTGGGGACCACTGTTTGAAGCCACTTAGTTTGTGGCAATTTGTTACATACAGCAGCAGTAGAAACTAATACTATGGTTGTCCCAATGCTACCACCAATCTGCCTTATTTTCCTTTCCCCATCATCTTGCTTTTGGGAAGCCAGGAAATTAGAAACACCAGCTTTCAAGAAACAACACTTTTACAGGACATCCCACATTGCATTGTCAGTTTTATCTGTATATTTTGTCTTCCTTACTTGACTGCAATCACTTCAAGGACATTGACTCTGAGTGCCTTTTGTTCTTTTTTTTTTCATTATTCAATAAGATATATTGATTGTAGGAAACTTAAAAAAATGAGTATAAAAGAAAACTAAAACCATCTATAATCCATAATTCAATAGTTAACCACATTGTTAAGTTTTTATGTCATTCTATACTTTTATATGCACATGTACATTTATAGATATGTAAATAAGAATCATACAATATACTGCTTCTTAGCCTATCTGCTATTAATAATGTTATATGGCTATTCCATGTCAGTAGACATAATTCCATACCACCATTTTTGCTGTGCCATGGTACCTCAGACTGGGCCAGGTCCTCCTCTTAGTACCTCTCTCATGCCTTTATACCTCTTCCTTCATAACACTTCTGTCAGCTGTAATATCGTGATTGCTAGTGACTTTATTAAGTTCTGTTTTGCCATAGGTTATAATTTCCATAA
The DNA here is from genome assembly GCF_036850765.1 of Saccopteryx bilineata. Classification (NCBI taxonomy): domain Eukaryota; kingdom Metazoa; phylum Chordata; class Mammalia; order Chiroptera; family Emballonuridae; genus Saccopteryx; species Saccopteryx bilineata. The sequence goes on from NC_089491.1 coordinate 28,674,453, forward strand.
GATAAAAGAGTATGCCTATTTTGCTCAACTGCATAATCTCCAGTGCCTAACCCAAAGAAGATGGCCAAGAAATATAATTCATGAATGATTTTTTTTTTTTTTTAATTTTATTGATTGATTTTACAGAGAGAGGAGGGGAGAGAACAAGAAGCATCAAGTCCTAGTTGCTTCACTTTAGTCGTTCATTGATTGCTTGTTGTATGTGCCTTGACCGGGCAAGCCCAGGGTTTTGAACCAGCGATCTCAGCATTCCAAGTCAATGCTTCATCCACCATGCCACCACAGGTCAGGCTCATGAATGATTTTAACCAAACCTCTTTTTTCAGCCATTTAGATTATCTACTATTTTATTATGCTGAACAGAGGTCTCTAGCACACAGCAGATTTTCAATAAATGTCTGCTGAGGAATAAAAATATAGTAATAAACAGAATTTTCAGGAATGGGTCAAGATAGTCATTTAGTAAAGAGTACTTTGATTTATCATCTGGAGGAAAAGAAATAAGTCTTAGTCACATAAACACGAAAAACCATATTACTTACTAAAAGGATCCTCAAAGTAAATATTTTAGCAAATTTTACCTATACTTTCTAGTTCTTGTTCTTTTTCAAACAGGGACAGGTATGCATGGTCAACAAGATTTGAAAACTCTCTAAAATGTCTTCAAAAGAGGTGTGTTTTACATATTAATGAAAGAAAAATGTTCTTCCTAAAACAGATGATTATATTGAATGGGATAGGCCCAGAAAGTTTGACAGTTTTTTCATCAGTAATTTAAATAGTGAACATATTCTCCATATTGGTATATCACATCAACCCCCTAAATAAACCTTTATAAAAGTTCATAAACTAATTAGCAATCATGGGGTAAACTGAACCAGACACTAAACCTACAGAGCTCTGAGCTCTAGAGAAAGTAATTAGTGCCACTATGTCCTACTCTATATTCTTGTAGCAATTATTCAAATAGTTTCCCAAAACAGTAATTTGAAAGAATATGTGCACCCCTATGTTCACTGCAGTGTTATTCACAGTAACCAAAATATGAAAGCAACCCAAGTGCCTATCAATAGATGAGAGGGTAAAAAAGCTGTGGTACATCTATACAGTGGAATATTGCTCAGCCATAAAAAAGAATGAAATCTTACCTCTTGTGACAGCAGGGATGGACCTAGAGGGTATTATGCTAGTGAAATAAGTCAGTCAGAGAAAGACAAATATCATGTGGCTTCACTTATATGTGGAATCTAAGGAACAAAAACGAGCAAATAGAATTGAAACAGACTCTTAAGACACAGAAAACAGGCTGATGGTTACCAGAAGGGAGGTAGCTTGGGGAACTTGGGGAAAAAGATGAAGGGATTACGATGAAGTACAAATTGATAGTAACAAAATAACCACGGGGATGTAAAGTAGAGCATAGAGAATGTAGTCAATAATATTGTAATCACTACAGATGGTGCCAGGTGGGCACTGGAAATATTAGGGGGTGGGGGGGGGGAACGCTGTGTAAAGTATAAGATTGTCTAACCACTATGCTGTACATCTGAACCTAATACAAAATAATACTGAATGTAAACTGTAACTGAAAAATAATATATTTTAAAAAATTAACTTAAAGAGTTTCTTTAAAATAAGACTATTGTCTACTAAACAATTATCTTTCAAAAAGTGACAGTATCAGTTTAAGCTTACATGTTTTCCAATAAGTGTTTTCAAATTTAAATACATATAATAAAAATATCCAAATGTAAAATGAGAATAATACATTTCATCATTAAAATTCATATTCTTTATCTGACAGAGAAAGAAACAAAGATTGCCTTTAAACTATTCAAAGCCTCCACAGATTAATATATTAATTTACATAACCTGCCCCTTCTTCTTTGCATGTTCTACCAAAAGTTTCCTTCACCTTTAAATGTTGGGAGGGAGAGGACCCCAAAGTGACCACAATGGGATAGCGCCTCACCATGTAGCTCCCCAGAGACCTGGGTCCGCAGTGCGAAGAGCACCAGACTGGGCTTGGAGAGCAGAGTACCAGGCCTGAAACGGCATCACTCATGTGCTCCGGACCCCATTGTCTTCACGTGTAAGATGAAGGGGCTCGGTGATCTCGAGGGCCCTTCCAGCACAAACAGTCTAAGCTATGGATTTCTGGGAAATGAGACGGTTAAAGAAACGAGGTAAAACTCACACTTTGATTTCCCCTAGATACTCTGCTAAAGGTTATGAAGGAAACAGAAAATGTCTCAAGTAAAATATCCCCCACAGATAATACTCATGCATGCCATCAACCTCTTTGGACTAGAACTTCCTGTTAACACCGTTTATCTGAAATCTGAGAGGTATTTAGGATCATAGAGCCTTTACCAGTGATTGGAATTCTAACTGGATTCCTCAGTGGAAAGGCAAAAAAATATAGAAGAAAGTTAGATCTGTACAAAAAAAGAGATATCTTTAGAACCTCTACAGAAAAATCAATATTGATAAGTGAGACACAATGGGAAAAATTTTTTAGAGTATCCTCCACTCGTCGTCTCCCCAGGGACCAACAGAGCCAGATGCTTTGCCCCAGCATAGTCCCATGTCTCCTAATTCAGGTATCGTAGAACTACAAGCACTTCTGCCTTATCCAAATCAATATAGAAGATAGAGGGGTCTTCCTCTCTGGCAACAATTACTATAATCATCATCATCAACTGTCCAAAAATTGACACATACACTTTAAGTCTAGCTTTATGGTTTGGAAAATTGTAGGCAATCTAGCATGTGGCAGAAGAGATGTTTTTGGAACTGTCAATCAGAGTTCAACATATATTATTACCACCCTACTCCCCAGAACCAAAAATACTGTCTGGAAGCCATACTCATGTCCTATAGTCCCATCACCACCAATCACCACTGCTCAGCTACAAAACAAGTCATTTTCTTCTCTGGGCCTCAGCTGGCACTCAGATACTTGATGGGATGTTTTCAGGAGGCTACACGTTAGGTAATCTTAAAGGTCCCTTTCATCTCTGGAACTTTATGGTTTTAAGATAAATGAGCTTTTCTAAGTTCAACCAGCCTTACAGTCTCATTTAAAGCACTGTTTCTATGCAGAAAAGTTTTATACATTTCAAGCAACCGACTTAAACATCAATTTTGGGAACATAATCTATGAAGATGTGCACTTCCTGTTTCTCACAAAATGCCATCTGCCATTTTCCTACATAACCTTATTACTATAGTACATCAATTATCAGGTCAAAAATATTATTTGGAGAAAAAGAGCACATTAAAATTAAAATGATAAGAAAACAAAATACTGCTTTTACTACTAATAGGATTCTTAATAGTCATTCTGGTATCTTAAATTGTCTGGTTAGAACAGGTCAAAGGCCTCTCCTGACTTTCCTCCTTCCTATTTTATTGCAATTCAAAAAGCCCTTAAGTAGTAACTTTTGGGTGCTCAAACCTGGAAGTTATATAAAACAAGGTGTTCCAGGGAGACAGAGCTGGGGCAGTGTGGCAGACAGACTCTAAAATTTCCTATGTCCTAGAATTTATGCCCTTGTGTATTCACTCAACTTGACTTTGGGTGGGACCTATGACTTGCTTCTAAACAACAGGAAATGGCAAAGGCGACAGGATAGCGTTTTCATAAATACATTATAGAAGTCTGTAACTGTCCTCTTGCTGGCAACCTCTCTGTAGATGCTCTCCCAGGCTGCCTTTGAAGCAAGCCACCGTATGAAGAGGTCTATGCCGTCTGGGAAGGCCCACACAGCATGCACTGAGGGTGCCCTCCCGCTGACAGCCCGGCCAGAGTTATGGCTCTCAGCCCCAACAATCCGCAAGGACTGTGCTGCCAACAGCTGTGGGCTTGAAAGGGGCACTTTCCCAGTCCAGCCCAGCCCTGGCTAACACGTGGACCGCAGCGTGGGGGAGGCTCTGAAGCAGGAGATCCCATTAAGCCATATCCAGACCCCTGACCCACATAAACTGTGAGAGAGCCCATGCAGCTACATTTATTTTTAAGCCACTAAGTTTATGGTAATGATAATTACAGTAATACAGGTAGAAATATAGGCTATAATTAGAGAACCACGTAGAGGCAACAGAAAAACACGTGTGAAATAGGAAAGTGCAGGTAATAAAAGAAAGATCATTATGGGATAAAGTTAATTTTGAAATATTTCATAAAGAGGCTAGTTATGAGACCTACCTACGTCTTTCAAGAATTCAGTGGCAGAGAGGTAGAGGACACAACACACAGGTAGGCTCAACTGAGTATCAATACCACCACACTGAGGACCAGTGAGAGAAGGATGAAGAAATAGCACGGGTCTGAATCAGGGGAAGCCTGGAACGGCAGGAGCTGAGTGGGCTCGGTTTTGATAGTACAGGCAATGATACTAAAAGAAAGGCTCTTGAACAGGGAAACGACAATAAAGGGATTTAAAGAACTTAATCTTATCACAGTATAAAGGAGAGAGAGGATTAGAAGTAAGACCAAGAATAGATATGCTAGCACAACAGTCTTCATGAGAGGCCAACCAACACAAGGGGAGAAAAGCTCACGCTCATGAATAATCAAAGACAAACAAATTAAAACTCTAAACCACCATTTTTTGGTTGGTCAAATTAGTAGAGAATAAAAGACTAGTAATACGAGCAAAGATAAAGCAATCTCAGACACTGTTGGTGGGAATGTAAATGGAACAGCTTTTATGGAAAGCCATTCAACAAAATGCATTAATAATCTTAAAATATTCATATCTTCAGACTCGGTAATTCACTTTTTAGTACATATTCTAAAAAGGAAATAGATTTATTTACCCATTCCACAAACATTTAATTGAGTGTTTGCTATGTTCTAGGTCAGGCATGGCCAACATACGGCCCGCAGGCAGAATCCAGCCCCCGTAATGAGTTTATGCGGCCCGCGATTAACTTTTTAATATTCTCCACTACTTTAAAATCTCAGCTACTCAGAAGCGGAGGTGTCTTTGATTATTGGAAATCAAGATATTTAAGAAGATAGTGATACGTGGAAAATAATTCCATGTGTGACTAATCTAGGGTTAACTTCCAATAATTGGTCCAATGGATTCGTGATACTTCTTTATTTTTTAAAAATATTCCATTATAAAGATTTACAACTTTTGTACTCGTCTGTACTCGATGTGAACTGTTTGACATTTAGTGGCGATGTGAAACCCACATTCTTTTAGGCGGAGTTTGCCAGTGCACACCCAAGGTCAAATAATTCGTTATTTTTGTGGTCAAGTGTGCTGAATCAAGTGGCATTGTAGCATAGACAATAGCTGCAGTTGATAACTGAAAACGTGTCTAGGCTGTTTGTAAAACGAAATAATTGTTTTATTTGCAATATAACCCCTTCAAGCTCATTCTATTAATTAAATATTGTTTCGATTGATTGTGATAGTTTGGATATTTATATGGTATGTAATTATATTTGTATTAAAATATATTTTGATTAAAATAATGTATATTAAAATTTTTTTCACTCACATTTATTCATAAAAAATTACATAATAAAATTTTGTTTACTTAAATTGTTTTTTTGTTTTGTTTTGTTTTTTTACAGAGACAGTCAGAGGGAGGGTCAGATAGGGACAGACAGACAGGAACGGAGAGAGATGAGAAGCATCAATCATCAGTTTTTTGTTGTGACACCTTAGTTGTTCATTGATTGCTTTCTCATATGTGCCTTGACCGCGGGCCTTCAGCAGACCGAGTAACCCCTCGCTCGAGCCAGCGACCTTGGGTCCAAGCTGATGAGCTTTGCTCAAACCAGATGAGCCCGCGCTCAAGCTGGTGACCTCGGGGTCTCAAATCTGGGTCCTCTGCATCCTAATCCAATGCTCTATCCACTGCGCCACCATCTGGTCAGGCAAACAAATTGTTTTTGTATTTAACATTTTTTTAATTTTAATATTTCGTCTGGCTTGTGAAAAAAGTTTTCTTTCTAATCTGGTCCAGGGGCAAAAACTGTTGGCCATGCCTGTTTTAGGTACTGAAGGGATAGTAACAAAACAGACCTCAGCTCTGTTCTCGTGGAACTCAGAGAGACAAACATTCAGCAAATAATCACAAAATAAATGTATAATTACACATATTACAGGACACAATGAGAGAGTATTTAAATTGTGAGATCAAAAAAGACTTCTTTGGAAGTATTAGTTACACTGAAAACTGAAGGATAAATAGAATTTAGCCATAGAAAGAATGTGAGAAAATTTTTTTCTAATAGAGAAAACAATATTCATGAAGGCAAGAAAGAGCTACTATATTCAAGATTTTAGAGGATTCATTCATGAACTTATTCAAAAAATATGTACGGAGATCCTAGTAAGTACTAGGTACTGGGGCTGAGGATGAGGGATAAGAGAAAGTGATCAAGGTCAAGCTGAAGTTATAGCAGACAAAAACAGTGTAAAAAAATTCGATAGCTATGGAAGAGACTGGTACTTATAATAAATGATATATGAGGAAATGAGTGAAAAAGGAGAAAACCAATGCATTTAGCCAGGCAAAAAAAGAAGATAGGGTTAAGATAATAAACAAAGATTTTCTGCCTCTTTTCAAATCCAAACAGACTTACCTGAGAAGCATATGTTCAAAATGTACCATTCTTTTTTTTTTAATTGCCATTTATAGATAGAAATACTTAGATGTGTCAGCACTAAAATGAGGCAAGTAGAAATTAAAAATAAATTTTAAACATGTATATATGATTCAGGGCATCTCTGTACTATTTCCTCTACAACTATCCATGAATGGCTCTTGACTATGCTAAGCACTCAGAAAAAACTAACCACTTTTCCGGAATAATAGCTGACTCTCTTTGTAAGAGGTCAAAATGTACAAAGAATAATCTGAGGATTTGAAATTAAAAATTGACCACATAAACCCCTATTAGGTTAAGTGTGAAGAGTGACATTTACACAAACCCATGGTGAGAATGTGCCTGGAGTCACCAGCAAGTTATAAAGGGAGCCATAAAAATAATTAGAACCTCCTGCGAGCAGCAGACCTGAGGGAGCAGGGCCCTTTTCCTCCTATCTCCTCAATTATCTAAATGGCAACAGTTGATGTTTGGTGCCTGTCAGCAGCGTGAAAGAGTAAAACAACATTTGGCAGCACGGACAGGAGCTACACACACAAAAAGATATGTGGAATTCTTCACCTTTCTGTAACTTCTAGATGAGCCTAAAATTATCTCAAAATAAAAAAAAAAGTAAAAGCAAAACATATGGGTCGTCTTGCTATAAGAAATAATGCAAGGCCTAAGATTTGCGATAATTTCACGAGGCAACTGAAAAGGATAAATGAAAAACAATTCTTTACCCTCTCAGAGTCCAATTTTCTCTTCTCCTGCCAAGGGACGCAGGTGCGCTCAAGAGAAGAGCTCAAGGTCTGCGCTGGATATTCCACGGCCCATGAGACTCTGAAAAGCCAGGTCAGTATCGCTGAGCTTCCGCTACTCCGCCTCACAGAGTGCTGTTGACTACGGTGTGCTACACAAATATTCTGTACTATTACTTCACATTTTATTTATTTGAACTTTATTTTTCCTTCATTAAATGGAGGGCTATTGCTGAAACATGATTAACTATTTGTATTTTTTTTTTTACGTTTGTGAAATTACCAAATTAAACTTTAAACTTCCCAGTAGGGACCCAGATTTAACCAACAGATTTCTCTAATAATAAATAACAGTTATGACATCCCGGAAAATGTTTCATAATAGAAATACAGTCTAAAAAATGTTTTTATCTATTAAAGCCTTTTCCATAAAGTTCATTAATTGAATTGGTTAACCTGTTACCTTAAAATCAGTTTGGTTAATTCTGAAGCCCTGTCTTTATTAGACCTGTCTAATAAAGCTTGATGGGGGCATAAATATATAATTTAAGCAAATATACGATTTCATACATAAAATGATTGATAAAGTCTGCTTTCCCCAGAGACATTAAAAATGAAATAATAGCTCCTTTGAAGAAGAAAAAAAAAAAAGGCAATTAAGTCAGGAATTTCACGAAATCCAAAAGATAAACCTTGAGAACCCCAAACAAATTTCGACATCTAACAAAGCAAATGCGTCCTCTATAAAGCTGGATTGATGTGTACTTATAAATTATGCATTCTAAAATGTTTCATTATAACTTTAATGTTTCAAAATCCATTATCATCCCTCTATCTCCCCATCAAGTATAATCATAGGAAGAAAATTGTCATGCTATTTTCTGGGTTAAAACTTAGTGTATAGCCTAAGCTAATGCAAAACAAAGTACAAGATCAACCCTCTCAAATCAAGCCTTTACTCATTCAAACCTCCAGGTACCCCATTTCAGCACGGCAACTAATTTTGTTTCCTGGAAATTGTATTTATAGGCCAGTAATAATTCAAGTGGACAGTTTTCTTGTTTTAGAAATTAACAGGAGTCATATAAAAATAATATTCAGTAAGATATCTTTATAACAGCAAGAAAAGCAGAACTTTCTCCCCCCACTTCAAAGTTTCCATTGTGTTCATTCAGCAACATTCTACTCACTTCCGGTGGGTGTGGTCCATGCCACTGTTTGGTATTGCTTCCAACTTTGCATTTTTCTGCCCACAGATATTTCCATAGCTGTCGTATCCTGACACTAGTCTCGCTGCTGCACCTGTTGCTACTGAAAAGCCACAAATAAATCCCTAGGGGGAAAAAAAACAGAAAAAAAAACATACAAATAAACCATTTCAATAGCAACAGTCACTACTTGATACGATAATGAGCTTCTTTTGTCTGTTGAAGGGAACAAAGAGCTATCTTTCCTTGTTGCAAACAGTATTCCACTGTTTTCCATGGATTTCACAGAAGCAGCACAAAGAAATCCCCTGGGAAACACTATTTACTACCATAACAAAACAAATCTCTAAGCTTTTACATCATGTGATCATCTTTACATTTTATCATAACAACAGCAGCTCCTCTGTATTGAACATCTGCTCTATGCCAGGCTCTGTACTGGGTGCTTATCATACATTATAGCTAATCTTCACGATGAGGAAACTGAAACCCAGAGAGGTTCAATAAGTTTTCCAAGGCCACAAACGCTAGTAAAGATCAGAGCATAGGATGAAACCCAGCTTTCTTCATTTTTTAAAAAAAGTTTTATTTGCTTGTAAAGGAGTCCTATTAAATGAACAACAGCAATGGATGAAAGAAAATATTTCAAAGAACTATAGGTACATAGGTTTTGATTTATCACTTCAGTGCACACAACACTTGTGTTTGCTTCCAGCAGTAACACAAGCCAAAGACTTACAACACAAAGCACTGCCCGGGAGAGTCAAGGAGAGGGAGGCACTGGGTGTGTGTGCCACAAAGGGCACTCTTGTCATGGGAACAGGCTTCATCACAGTGCCAAAGGCAAGCGGTAGATGCCTCAGAGCCACATGATGCTTGCTAAGTCAAGTACGTACATGCTGACCAGAACAAAGCAATTAAAGCCTATACTCAAGTGCAGGCTATGGGGCACAAGAACAGGAAGTAGGGTGAATCACTACCAAGAAACTGATTGAACTGGGAGAAAAGATGGGGGTTAAGAAATATTCTTGCAATGTGGTCATTACAAGCTTAAGGGGTTTTTTTTTGTTGTTATCTTTGTTAAAGTGGCTAATAAAGGCAGAGATTGTCCCCGTTGACCCATTAAATGAGCAGCACTAAGTAGCCCTGGTAAATCTCAGGCCTGCAGTGTTAAGCACTACACTCATAGGTCATACTACAGAGAAAAGTATTTCCCTCTTAAACATACTTTCCTAAACAGACAAACTATTTTCTTTTCTAAATAACCCCTTTATTTTCATCACTCAGGTAAGGAAAGTAATGGAGTGGGGGTGGGGGTGAGAATAGAGAGTATAACTCTAGCTAGTAGAAACTTCTTGAAACTACACTCTGTAAGAAAGTGGAATCAGAGACTGTCCCTGATTTGCTACTTTCTCGCTCTCTCATTCTTGTCCAGTTACTTTAACTTTCTGTACCTCAATTTATTGACCTGTAAAATGGAGATAAAGGTAGCTCGTAAAGCTGCTATTAAGGATTAAATGAAATAATCCCGTACAGTAAAATAAGCAGGGCCTGACCTGTGGTGGCGCAGTGAATAAAGCGTCGACCTGGAAATGCTGAGGTCGCCGGTTCGAAACCCTGGGCTTGCCTGGTCAAGGCACATATGGGAGTTGATGCTTCCAGCTCCTCCCCCCTTCTCTCTCTCTGTCTCTCTCTCCTCTCTCTGTCTCTCTCTCTCCTCTCTAAAAATGAATGAATAAATAAATAAAGAATGCATATATAAGTGGAACAACAAAATCAATGTTCCTCTCTCTCTCTCTCTAAAAAAAAAAAAAAGAAAAAAAAAAGATAAGCAGGTAAGATTCCTGCTTGGCACAAAGTAAGAGCTCAATAAATATTAGCTATACTGCTGTTAGAAATGAGAACATGCTGGAAGGGAAAGACCAGGCATTTTGGGGTCAGATAAACCTGCATTGATCAGTGGAACATGAATGAATCAATTTTCTCCTTATGTGAACTTGGGGCAAATTTGCTTAATCCTCTGTGCCTCAGTATACCCATTTATAAGTTGGGGCTAAAACCACTTACCACAAAGGCTGCTATGGGAATTATATGAGATAATAACATGTAAAGCATCTGTCTCAATAAATGAGAGTACCCTTGTGTCTCAAAGCAATAGCTAACTGTGAGGACTAGGATTAGGCACAGCCTGGTCAGTACTTTCTCACTCATCTTCCCCCTGTAGCCCCTCCCCCCTCTCCTCACTTCTCTGAGGAGACTGCAGGGCAGTTAGCCCCAGCTCAGAACTTCACACCAATACTAAGACAAAAAAAAAGAATATTTCATCCCCTAGATACATACCCATGTACAAATCAGCATGCCATTTTTAGCATATTCTTGAACCTCAAAACAGGAAACTCGACCACTGAACAAAAGATGTAAGTGGAGATGACTATTAGGAGATTTAATGGCTAATCCTTCCAGTACGGTTCTTTAACAAGAAGCATCCTAGAGCAATAGAAAGGGAACCCAGAAAGGCCTGGATGCAAACCCTCACTCTGCTACTTACTACCTGTGTGACTTCGACTTTGATCCAATTACCTACTCAGACTGTTTCTTCCTCATCCCTCGCACAGAGCACTGAGGATTTTTATCCGTGGTTTCAGTTACCCGTAGTCAACCGTGCTTTGGAAAAATTAAATGGAAAATTCCAGAAGTAAGCAATCTATAAGTTTTAACTGGCATGCCATTCTGAGTAGCATGCTAGTACCTCACTCCTCGCTCCATCCCACCAAGGACGTGACTCATCCCCCTGTCCAGGGTATCCATGCTGTACATGCTACCTGCCCGTAGTCAGTTAGTAGCTTCCTTGATTATCAGATCTACTGCCATGGTGTCATAGTGCTTATGCTCAAGTCACCCTTATTTTGCTTAATAATGGCCTCAAAGCGCAAAGGTAGTGATGCTGGCGATTCAAATATGCCAAAGAGAAGCCATGAAGCACTTTCTTTAAGTGAAAAGATATGTACATATAGGAAACAAACATAGTATGTGTATAGGGTTCAGTACTCTCCACGGTTTTAGGCACCCCCTGGGGATCCTGGTAGGTATCCCCGGTGAATAAGGGGGAGGGTTGTAATATTTATTTCACAGCCTAATGATAAAAACTAAATGTGGTAATGCATTAGCCCCTAGCTGGTCTGGTACGTGGCAGGTAATCGATATATGGTAGCTCTTAGTGGTAAATTTGAGTAAGTCACACTAAAGAGGTTGACAATGGTACCTGGGGGCTAACCAAACACCACCTCACTTCTCTCTTTTACAACAAAAATTTCTAGGGGGATAAAAGTGAGAAATAGTGTCAGTAACTTTGTGATTACACAGAAATGTTCAGACCACAATTACAATCTTCTGTCACTACTTGTCTAAAATAGCAAGGCCCTCACATAGTAATTAAAAGGTTATGTTCTTCTTTCACTTTTCACGGGAATTTTCTTCCTATGCTTGATCAGTACTTCATGTTACAGATTCCTATAAATGCTTTCTGATTTCCCTTTCTGATTATTTTTAACTGTACTGTTGGACGTGTGGTTTTGTGGGGTTTCATTTATCTTATTTATCATAAGCCACCTCACATCCCTCTGGGATGCAGACCAAGTTTAAACGATACATGTCACAGGTATACGGTCAAATGGAACACTGACATATTTTCACATAGGCCATGTAAAAGAAACATCTTAGTAGCTTCCAAAAGCATTAGAATAGAGGGGGTGAGAAGCATCAGGGGAGAGAGGAAAGAGAATAGTGAGATAATAAGCTAGAAAGAAACCATGATTGTTATTCCAGGGACTTTCCAGATGGTACAAGGTTCGATAATGGGGAACTAGGCCAAATCTAATTAAAAATACAATCTCTTTTTAAAAAATATTCTGAAATCCAAATGAGAGAAGCAATATAGTTTCATATGAGAAAAAAAAAAAACCGTGGCACATGAAATTAAAACAGGGTGAGAAACTTTGCAGAATACACTCAACAAAATAATGACTGTGAGAGGGGGAGGATGAGGGTGGTGGGGGGGAGCATTCAGCAGAAAGAAGCCACAGTAATAAAGCCAATGATAAGGGGGATGAGGAACGCTTTTATAATACTATAATAGGGAGCAATCACTGGAGAGAAAGTAAGCTTATTAGTAAGGAAGAGAACCATGGCTAAAATCTTAAAATGACTGAGTTCTCGAAGTGTTTTCAGAAGTGTTATTTTAAGAGAGGAGGGTCAGGCAAATCGAATCACAAACAGGAGATGACTCAAATCAGATTAGGCATAGGGGGACGGTGGGCCACAGGCAAGATCTGGCAGCTGGTAAGTACCTGTTGCTAAATGTAAGAAAGGACAACTGGCTCAATAATGAACTGTGCTCACTTCCCCTTCATATCCCAAGGTTTAGTTCACTTTAAGAACTTTTGCTTAGCTTCATTTATTATTAAGCCAAAAAAGAAAAAAAGACATATTTTATTTCACAAGCAGGTTGAATTTCACACCCAGAGCCTTGACTGTGCAACCGAGCAAGGTGGCAGCCTTAGTTTAGTTCTAAAACAAGTCAACAAAAACATGATGAGGAGAGGGAGGGAGAGTACGGTGCGTAAGATGGCAAACTGTTTCCAAGTAAAACGATGGGGGAAAGACATGCTTACAGCCCTTGCCCAGGAATTAGTGAAAGGCAGTCCAGATTCTTTATTTTCTTTCTCAAATACCCTCTCCTTTAGCTCTAGATAACCCTCATCTCGGTCAGTGTTTAGCATCAATCTCCTAATAGCCAGTTTGTCAAACCTGGGAGTCACATTTGGCTTGTTCCTCCTGAGAACCCTGGGAGAAGGAAGGCCATTAGACCCATCAGACAAAGGAGGATTAGAATGCGCAGTGCTACTGTTTAAACTAAAAATATTAATTTAAAATGTTTGACAACCTGCTAGATTTCTGGATTTCTTTAAAGTTAAAAAGGATGCATTACTCTACGAAAGAGGAGAGTAGAAGACAATGATGAGGGGAAGTCTAGGAAGTACCTGCTCAATAAGCAGTGGCTAAGTACATGCAAACACACGATGTCATGCAAGGTATAGAAGGGTTATAATACATAAGGTTTACCTTAGAAGAACTGAAATGTCTCCAAAGAGAAGAAATGAATGGGGAGTGAGGAAGCAAAATCAGGTAGGCCCAGTTTCACAAGCAACTTAAGTAATAAAAACATTAAAAGAAAACTTCACAAGGAACACTGGGAATCAAACCCAGCTCTACTGCAAATACTCCTTATGATCCTGGGCAAGTCACTTAAAATTCTCTGAGCCTCAGTTTCCTCACTTGTAACAAAGACTGGACCACATTAATCTCACATTATGATTTCTGCTCCCACAATTTTATGAATGTAAGGGAATGTAGGAACAAATTAAAATTTTCCAGGGTGTACTTGTGGAGAGAAGTAAGTATAAACCCATTTGGTCCACTACAGTGACTGAGGGGGAAAAAAAACAAAAACATGAGTACACTAAAAGCAAAATAGATTTAACTAAACTGGACACTTAAAAATAGTTAAAATGGTAAATTTTATGATAAGTCTATTTTACCTCAATTTTTTTTAAAGGCTCCAGAATTTAACAGAAAGTAGGTAGTCATTGCATCGGGTAGCCTTAAGGGAGTCTTTGGTGTGCTGTTCTTCCTGCCTTATGATCCTGGCCAAGCACAGACAGCACACAGGTGACAAAATACTGCAGTGAGTCTTTGAGTGTCTCACTTTGGGCTGCTATCAACAACAGTTAATGAGGTAGAAACACTATGCTCTGGGAACTGCACTCATGCTATAAAATAAAAAAGGTCCTTGAAAGCAGTCGGAAGGGACAAACTGTGCAACGATGTCTCTGAAAGAAATCCAGCTCTAGTCCAGATCATTCTCCAAAATGCCAGCTCTGCATTTCCAGTCGCTTATCCTCACCCATACACTTGTGTGTCACAGTCCTCTTCTCATCCCTGGCTTTGCCAAACCATTCCCCTTTCCTGCACATACCCTATCTCCTTTTGGAGCAGCATTATTTACTAGACTGCACATATAAGATACGAAGAGGATGTTTCAGTTCTCCTCTCTCCACACTTCTGGCCAGCACCCTCGCTTCCTAACTCTATACTAGAGGGAGTGGGAAGGCTCCACTGTTTGCTCAGAGTCTGAAATATTGATTAGACCACATATCAGTGGCGGGTGAGTTATGTCTTACAGGCCCACATTCTGAAAAGCTTTTTCTTTTGGTCCCAGTTCCAAGCACCCAAAAAGGATTATCTCTTGAAGCCTCACCTTAGTACTCTTCTCTCCTGTATTCAAGGGTTGCCACTGTGCAATCCAGACAAGTTATTTAACATATCTGGATGCCTCTGGTCCCTTATCTGTAAGATGGGAAGGATGATGATAATGTCTACTTCAGTGAGCAGTTTTGAAAGTGAAATATGTTTCTGTGTCAAGTGCAGAGAACAGGACCTAGTACATAGGAAGCAACAACAATAGGGATAAGTTTCAGGGGGTGTAGCTTTCATTTTCCATGCTAAAAACTAGGTGTATTTAGCATGCCTCCCCTCTTCCCCTTCTTTTGATAGCAAATTGATCTGGGCTATTTGGTCAAGGTGGACCTCTTTTTTCTCTTCTTCATTTCCCTTCTCACACAGTCTTCTCCCTGACATAGAATGAAGTTAGGCCATCCAAGATGGAAAAGACCTTTAGCCTAAGCTTTATTCTACAAGTTATTTTTACAATGCAGCACTTTATTGGATATAACCAGGTGTCTGCTCAGCTACTAATAAAGGAATACTTTGTTTATCCACCCCATTCTTGTTCTCTCTGTGTATACAAAAGCTCTAGTTTAGAACCTATAAGAAGGTAACACAGGATTTGAACTGAAAAGCCCTACCCCGAACTCCTAACACAAGAACCTCTTAGTCGCTCTTAATCTGTCTCTCACTTGCCTGCAACATTGATGACACCAAATTCTATTTTTTAAATCTCTCTCCTCATCTTATTTCACTTCTTATCTGGACTGACCTGGGCTATGGCATCAGCCCCCATGGTTCTGCCTGAAATCTCTTCATCCTTTCCAATGGCTTTACAAGCATTTAACACTGACTACCAGGGCTGTCTTTCTTAACACACTCTTATAATTTCTTTCTTAAAACGCTTCAGTGGTCCATCAGTGCCTACAACAGTGGGTCTCAACCCTGACTGAGCATGAGAGCCACAGAGATGAAATCAGAACCATTAAGGTGGGGCCCAGGAACAAGTATTTCTTTAAAAGCTCCCAGTGAATTAGAATGTGCAGCTAGGGTTGAGAATCTTTCCCCCCCTACTTTAATGAAAAATAAAAATCAAGACTACCATATTATATGTAATTTTCTAGAGCAGGGTAAGCATATGTTCAGTAATTGCAAAACATCGATGATGAAAGTTCACGTTGAAGGACATAACTGTCAAGAAGGCTAACAGCAGTTTACTTTGAAAAGGACTCTGAATTCTAGACAATTCAAGCATGAAAAAAAACCTTGAAAGTCACGGAAGAAATAAAAGAGAAGAACAAATATTTACAAGGGAATGAACATGGATAAGCATATTTAATGGAGAGGATGAGCGAAAGATGCATAGATCTTAAACTGTTTCAGACATGAGCACAGATCTGCAAGCCGAGGCCGTGAATCCAGCTGCAGTGTGAGAAGCAGGCAGCAAGGCGACTGAGAAAGAAGACTCGAAGAGCGGCAGCTGCCGGGCCACAGTGTGAAAAGAATCAAGGCAGAAAGTTCCAGTTTTTCTCTACCTTTGCCACAGGTATATTCTTAGATACGCTAATATTTACCTCCACTGTACCCTGTTTGTAAACTGGAGGAAATACCTATCTCAGGACAATTGGGAGAATTTAATGTGATATTAAGGTGACCGATCGTCCTCCTGTAGGGAGGACAGTCCTTCTTTTGTAAGTTCCGTTCTCCCTCAATAAGTGTCCTCCTTTTTGATATTGGAAGACTAATCTGTAAATGTCCGTATTCGATCGATGCAGTTGATCCATTGCATGTGATGTGACGTATTTGTATCTAAATGAGTACTTTTTTCTTACAATTATTATTAAAAATTAATAGGCGTATAAGCGTAATTACAATATAGAATATTACAAATGTTTTTATTATGCATTTATATTATAGTGTATTATTGTTGCAGTGAATAAAATGTTTCTTTTATTTATGATATTGTTTTCTTCAATTTATTTTTGTCCTCCTTTTCATTGTAAAAAAAAGTTGGTCACCTTAGATAAATACATAGATGAAAGCCTCAAGCATGAGTTAATGCTCAAGGTTTCTTGACTGTGTTTCTCTCTAAAGTACTAACAGAATGAGAACGAAAGGGGAAAAGAAAACCTTAAAATAAAAATGCACATAAATACTCGGAAGACAAACTGAACTACTGCTGTGCCAGGAGGGCGGGCCACAGAACTTGGAGATCTCTCCAGCTCCACACAGCAAAACTTGGTGATAGCTCAACTCAGGGAAGGAAACCCATTAAGAGAATCAATTCCAAAACGAATAACCCTGTGCCTGCATTTAAAAGTACACACAGTGGGTCTTAATTATCATCACACTAAAATCAACATTATATTAATTACCATTGCACTAAAACATTTCAGTAAACAAATAGCTCCTTACTCTCAAGTCACTCCCAAGTCAGCCTATTAACATTAATGGCGGCACTTTCCTGAGCTATTTTAGCACAGAGAATCAAAAGCGCCTTGGGTGGCAGGTCCACGTTTTGATAAACATAATTTTGAAAGGTCAGCTGCTATTGGCGCCACGGTTAACTTCACGGTGGGGCCAGGCTGCGGACTGGTTCTCCTCCGCACAGTCCGAGCACATTCAAGCACGCTGCGTTTAAGCTGCTGCCCCATTCAACTGAGCAGGCTTGGGAACACTATCTCGGAAGTCCTAAATGAGGAAATGGTATTTTGACTTCTCTAAATAAACTAGGTGCGCTGAAACTGAGCTGTCTATTATCTTTAAAATGAATACTCCTTATTTTGCTGTATTTATTCTATCTTATTAAAATGTGCCGCTTTCTTTTCCGTGGTGCAGGGGCTGAACTGATACCTACAATTAGGTCTAGGAGCCGCGATTAGGTTTGTTCTGCGATTCGCAAATGGCATTAGCCAGGTGGGCAGTTACAGAGAGACACAGAATGAGATTTTCCTAAAGAACCTCAGTGTAACGTATGGAAAAAGGGAGTTTAAAAATACTACGCGTAGTGCAGAAAAGGCGGTCTGAGGGCGCATATTGTGATTTGCTAGTGAAGATTAGGGGAGAGAGCAATACTGTTTGCACAGTGCCCTTGAGGAAGAGGGATCAAGGTGGCAGAAAGAGCAGTGGCCCAGAAGTGATGAGACGGGCTCTGGTCCCAGCTCTGCCGTTAGCTAGCACTGTGGCCTTGGGCTGGTCATATCCATCTTTGCATCTGATGTTTTTAATCTGCAAAACAAGGGTGACGAACCAGATGAGGACTTCCGAGTCTTTTCTAGCTAGAAACATCAGTTAGCTCTAAAACAGCTGTTTCGTATCTTTTTTCCCCCAGCCCAGCCCACAGACAGTGACTCTAAAGTCCCTGAAGCCTGTAGCAGAAATCCCTGCAGGGCAGAGAGGGTGTGTAATTAGGATAAGGATGCTATCAACCCTGCACCAGGGATTCTGCTCCTGCAACTTGTACACCCAGGGGAAAGTCACCAGGTTCCTTGATGTCCCCTGAGAGGTGCCACTCATTGCAGTAGACACAGCAGGCAGCAGGGCCTAGTGTGTGCAGGAGGAGGAAGAAGCAGTGAGCAACCAGCCTCCCATCTAGAAAGAACTACAAAATGTCAGAACTGGAAGCATGGTGATACTATCCATCGAAACCTCTCATTTTATACAAAGGAACACCAAGCCCCTGAGAAGAGAACTGACAGACACAAAAATAACCAGCAGGTCTGTGTAACCGGGTTGGTTACATACTCAGGACTCTTGACTCATGGCCTGTACTCTGCTCACCCATCCCATCAAGATCAGAATACACAGAAATTTATATCAAATGATCTGGCTTTCTGAAATGAGCTAGTTGAAGAAATAAGTCTTCCAATCACTCCTTAAACTTTGATCTGTTTTCATGAATTCATGAAATAAAATAAAATAAAAATCAAAGAGTATCAAGTAGTATCAGCAAATTGTATGGCAGAAAAATAACTTGCTTCAGTGGTCACCTACGCCTTCTAGGTATATAAGCAATTCAAGAGGAATTAAAACTACCTAAGTAAATAGCAAGCTCCCTTTTTAAACCAACTCCCCATCATTCCCTCGGACTGTGAGCTCAGGTTCTGAGCACCTGGGCGTTTCCTTACCATCCCAATGCAGAAGAGGAGGAAAAGCAGCAGCCACGGTATGTCTGTGCAGCTACGCTCCTCCAGAGGCTTCCATTCTCGCTTGGAGCTCTAATGGAAAATATAAAATGAGAAAGTGGCAAATGTTAAATTTAGTTACAATTAGGAAAGCACATATCTATCATTTATGCCCACACCCTTCCTTTGCCCAACAAGTTTCTACAAAACCTTGAAGATGCAACTTCAATGTGTCACCATTTTCTTACTGTGTCCAGATGCCAAACTTAACTATTTAGAATGTGCTTTCTATATGTTCTCTCCTAGAAAGGAAGCCCCATTAAAATAATTTCCTACTCAGAAGTAGATTCTTCTAAGTCTTATAAAATTCAGGGAGGAAAACTAAATTAAGACAATTTTACAGACAGATCTGGGCAACTCTGAAATCACCATTCATAAATTCCCATGCTGCTTCTGGAAATGTCTAGAGTTTCTATATCAACCACTGAGTCTGCCTAACTAACGAACCAGAGGTGTTCTAAAAGTTAATTTGCAAAGTACTATATTAGACTAGAATTCTGATTACATTCTTTTCTTAGAGCAACTGTCTTAGGTGCTCAAGTCGGCTCACAAATTCCTTTTAACCAGAATGTAATTGAAATAACACTCTTGAGCTTTGTGATGAACACGAATCCCCGAGCCTCATAGCGGCTCCTGGAAACAGTTCTGCAGAGATGACAGAGAGAAGGTCGCCTTGGAAAACCTGGGAGAAAAGTTCCTGCAAAAAGAAGGCTGGGGTCTCCAGTGGCGTCCATGACAAGATCCAGGGAGCGGAGCCCTGTGGGAAGGCTTGTCAGGAGGAAGGGGGCTGGAGATAAGAGGCCTGCTAGTAATCATTAGACTTGGGAGTGCGAGAGGGGGGCGCCAGTCCTCACACAGGTTTGCTCAGCTTTCCCTCCCTCCAAAAACAACAGCTTCTCATTTGATAACTTGATGAAAACTGAAGCTGCATTTCTTGGAAGGTAAGCATATATTTGCATAATTTTCATAAGTGTTTAGGGAATTTAGACTCCAGGTTAAGAAACTCAACCTTAAAATACTTGCCTGTCAACACTGAGGGCAGAGAGTCTGAGGTCCAACCACGTTGACCTGACCCCGTACGTGCTCACTAAACAAATGCCTTTTCCTTGTTTAGTGCCTCACACAGTTCAGCTGTTCAACAACAACACCCCGCCGGCCTTGCTAGCTCCCAGACGCCCACACAGGAAACAAAGGAGCACTAGTTAGTCATGGAAAAAAACCCTTACCCCAAGACTCCGGCACTAAAAACCGAGAGTGAGCAGGCAGCTTTTCTGCAGAGGAATACAACACTGTGGATAAAGGATGAAGGATTCTGCTCTCTCCCTGGGTCTGTCATTAGCTAGCTGCATGACTTCAGATAAATTGCTTCATACCTCTGGGGGGCAGGGAGAAATTAGACTGGATCTCGTAGGTTCCTTCCAACTCTAAAAGTCTATGATCGGGCCTGACTTGTGGTGGCACAGTGGATAAAGCATTGACCTGGAAATGCTGAGGTCACCGGTTCAAAACCCTGGGCTTGCCTGGTCAAGGCACATATGGGAGTTGATGCTTCCAGCTCCTCCGCCCTGTCTCTCTCTCCTCTCTTTCTCTGTCTCTCTCTGTCTCTCTCTCTCCCTCTCTGTCTCCTCTCTAAAATGAATAAATAAAAGTCTATGATCGGGAATGCGGCTTTGTGAAAATTTTTATGACAAGAAAAAAACCTGCAAAAATAATTTGACATCATTCCCAGTGTTATTCAAATAAGAATGTATTATGGGGCTGTGTTTTGGATGACAGTTGCTCACAGTATGAATTAAGAATGTTTCTTTATATTAAATAATTTCAATCTTGAATAATACCCATTACTGTAAAATTACTTAGAAATAGAATTTGGACACCTCGTTGAAATGCATTATATTTACTCAAAGGTAATTTCCAAAGCAACAGCTACTAATATACCATATTTGTTTAACTTAACAAACATTATGTATTGAAGGGAGGGGCTGGATGGAGGGCCTTAGATGGATTGAGCACTTTCTTTATCCACAACTATTTTCTAGTATTTTTGCCACAGACCAACATGAGGTTTTCAACGCTTTAATTTTCATCTATAACATAAAGCAAGTGAGATCAGCCTTGACCAGAAAAAAAAACAACCCAGAAAGATCTGACATTTCAGCAATTCAATTCAAGATACTGTGGGCCACTTCCGGGCCAAATACACAGAAAATCATTCAGTAGGGACGAGAGATGGAGAGGGGTTGGGGGTTACACACAAAAGACAGTGACAGAGTGCAAAGGAGAGAGGAAGAACACAAAGGAGGGGTGGTCACCTTCACTCAGATAAAGAAAAGCTTCTCAGGAGAGGCAGCGTACTTCACAAGGCTGTTCTGAGGACTGAATGTGAGCACCTGTCACGGGTAAGCACTAATTCTTGGTTATTAGTCTTACTCTTTCTTCACCACTTACTTTTCAGTTAACCCTCACCCTATTGTTAAACTGTCCTTTTACTTAGGTGAACCTTTCTACTACAAGGAATGAAAAGAATATATAGAATATAAAACTTGCCTTTCCCCTGATATTAACTAAACATTTGACTTAATGGTGGCAAATTTCATTTTAGCTACTGTTTAATGCTATCAGGTATTGATTACTATTCCCAAAACTTTACATGTTATGTATTCTACAGCTCTCTGATGTAAGAATCATCCCTATTTCACAGATACGGAACCTCAGGCTCAAAAGTTAAATAATCAGCTCAAGGTTTCACAGCTGTGCAATCAGAATTTGAACCCACGTCTGTGACTGCAAAGCCAAATCTGATGAGAATATCATTCATTTGAACCAGTCAGTAAAGAGCAAGAAACTCCCTTAGTTGTTTTTTTTCCCCTCAGATTGCAAAATCTGGCCGCCAATCCAATAGCTTAAAATCCTATAGACACAGGGAAAAGTGAGGTGTTTTATGAACTATAAAATGTCTCAAACGAATTGGGAAACCCAACAGATGAAAATTTTTAATGATGCTTTAACAGATTTAACCAAGTGGCAACTGGATTTAATGCTGTCCATTTCTTCCTATTAAAATCCACACAGACCTGGCAGAAATAAATGTTTTGCAAAAGAACTTTTTAAATGTGATTTTTACCCCTTCCTCAAATTCTATATGACAGTAATGCAGGCTGTCAATAAGCGTTAGGTCCCTTTTGCTTCACAGAATCATACAATTTAGGAACTAAACAGGACCAAAGCAATGACACAGTCCAAGCCTTTCAGTAGCAGTCACTGAGACTCCGGGAAGGGAAGAAGGGACTGACCCAAGGAACCTCGTTAGATCCCCAAAACAATTCTGTTAGTTATTTTTATATACTCCCCATTTTTTACTTTGTAAAAGAGAAAACCCAGGTTCAGTGAAAATGAGTGGATATCTGCTCCTGAAACCTGACTCATCAAATTCTGGCAGAAAGATGGAAAGTATAAGAAAGAGTTAAGGAAATGCTAAAAAATAAAAAAAATTTTTAAAAACCATGGTAACAGGGATGAAGAATGCATGGTCAGGCTCATCAGTAGACTAAACACAGCTAAGGAAAGAATCAATAAACTCAAGGATAAGTCAATAGAAATTATCCAAAGTAAAATACAAAGCAAAAAAGTGAAAATTTAAAAGAGTATCCAAGAATTATAGGACAATACCAAATCATCTAACATATGTGCAATTGGAATCTCAGAAGAAGACAGAATAGGACAAAGGAAATATTAAATGAAATAATGATTGAGAACTTTCCAAAATAACAAGAGAAATCGAAGCACAGGCCCAAAAATCTCAGACAGAATCCCAAGTAGGACTAATTCAAACAGGATTAACACACCCATGCATGGAAGAGTGCATACACACACAACACACCCTCCACATATTATATTCAAACTGTTGAAAACCAAAGATAAAAAGATCATTGTTAGGCGGATAAAATGTATTATGCTCACTTAGTTAAAGATGGTGCTGCTCACGTGGAGGCCGTTGCCCAGGTGATATTAATGTGTGTCTCTGTGGGCTGTGGGCAGGCAGAATCCTTGTAGCCTGGGGCTTGGTTTTGGGATTGGGCCTTTCCCACCCTTTTTGATGTGGGGTGGTACAATCCCATCATGTCTCTGATAAGTGACTTTGTATTAGAGACTTCCCTATTTTGTATATTGGATTAAGGTTTGGATTTCTACACTATAAAATAGGGGCAGAACAGGGGCTTGCGCTCTTGGTTCCTGAGATTAGTATTAGAGAGCAGAGAGCAGAGAAAGGCCACGTGGAAGAGGCCAGGAGAAGCAGCCAAGATGGCAGAGTGTTGAGTGAGAAGCCAGTTAGTGCAGAGTTTGTGCAGAGAGAAGGAAGGAGATGGGGAACAGAGGTGAATAAGTCTGGTGAGCTAGAAACCTTTGATTCTAGAAAACTCGGATAAGTCAGTAGCTTTGTGAGCACTGAATGTGAGTGGGTTTGGAGCCCAGTGTGTGTTTTTACTTGCCCGCCGGGTGCAAGCTAGAATTAAAGCTAACGGCCCACCAGTTCTTGGCTCCATTGTTTCTTTACCAACTGTCCGAATCCAATGCGAACCTGCATGAGCCAGGCAGCCGTGATGGTAGCCCTGGCTTCTGGCTTTACAATCATCTTGATGGCAGCAAAAGGGGAGAAAAGACACATTATATGGGCTCAAGCCAGCGACCACGGGGTCATGTCTATGATCCCACACTCAAGCCAGAGACACCACGCTCAAGCTGGTGACCTCGGGGCTTCAAACCGGGGTCCCCAGAGTCCCAAGCCAATGCTCTATCCGCTGCTCCACTGCCTGGTGAGGCCATACATTGTAGTCTTTTTGCACTTATACAAGGTTAATAATGTAGAAAGCAGAATTACTATTTCTAATATAGTAGTAGACTATAAAAAACATTTTAAAACTCTAGGTCAGACTACAGCTGACATCCACCTCATATTTTGTCTTTGTAAAGCCAGTAGCCACGGCCACCATCACAGCCACCTGGCCCATGCAGGTTTGCATTGGATTCAGACAGTCGGTAAAGAAACAACGGAGCCAAAAGCTGATGGGCCATCAACTTTAATCCTAGCTTGTATCCGGCGGGCAAGTAAAAACACACGCTGGGCTCCAAAACCCACTCATTCAGTGCTCACAAAGCTACTGATTTATCTGAGTTTCCTAGAATCAAAGGTTTCTAGCTCACCAGCCTTATTCACCTCTGTTCCCCATCTCCTTCCTTCTCCCTGCACAAGCTGCACAAACTGGCATCTCACTCAGCACTCCGCCATTTGGCTGCTTCTCCTGGCCTCCTCCATGTGGCCTTTCTCTGCTTTCTGCTCTCTGCTCTCTCCTCTCTAATGCTAATCTTGGGAACCAAGAGAGAGCAAGGTCCTGGTCTGCCCCACTTTATAGTGCAGAAATCAAAACCTTTAATCCAATATACAAAATAGGGAAGTCTCTAACACAAAGTCACTTCTCAGAGACATGATGGGATTGTACCACCCCACATCGAAAAGAGTGGGAAAGGCTTAGTCCTAAACCAAGCCCCAGGCTACAGGGATCCTGCCTGCCCACAGCCCGCCCCCAACACACATTAATATCACCTGGGCAATGGGTTTCCACGTGGGCAGCGCCATCTTTAACAAAGTGAACATAATATATTTTATCTGCCCAACAGTCTTATATTCATATCCTTAAAGTTAGGGGAGAAGAACGTGTAACAGCTTCACTACATTTTAAAAAATGTAACATCTTGCCCTGGCCGGTTGGCTCAGTGGTAGAGTGTCGGCCTAGCGTGCGGAGGACCCAGGTTCGATTCCTGGCCAGGGCACACAGGAGAGGCGCTCATTTGCTTCTCCACCCCTCCGCCGCGCTTTCCTCTCTGTCTCTCCCTTCCCCTCCTGCAGCCAGGGCTCCATTGGAGCAAAGATGGCCCGGGCGCTGGGGATGGCTCTGTGGCCTCTGCCTCAGGCGCTAGAGTGGCTCTGGTCGCAACATGGCAACACCTAGGATGGGCAGAGCATCGCCCCCTGGTGGGCAGAGCATCGCCCCTGGTGGGCGTGCCGGGTGGATCCCGGTCGGGCGCATGCGGGAGTCTGTCTGACTGTCTCTCCCTGTTTCCAGTTTCAGAAAAAAAAAGAAAAAAAAAAAATGTAACATCTTTCTACATTTTTTACATCATAGATAAAAAACAAAAAGCCTTCCATAGTATCTCTTATAGAAGTCAAAGCACACATAGTATAGGCAACTATGTCATAGTCTCCACATTCAATATGAACCGTAATAGTTAAACCCAAGGTCTTCCAGTGAATTTGATATGCTCTACAAGGGGAATTTATTTTTAGGAAATCAACCTGTAAAAAAATTTTTTCTATACTTTTATATCATTGCTAATGTAGGTACAGCTGCTATGTAGATGTAGTTGTAGATAATAGTAATACACAAAGGTTTTGACAAGTTTTAAACTGTCCTTTTACTTAGGTGAACCTTTCTACTACAAGGAATGAAAAGAACATAGAATATAAAACTTGCCTTTCCCCTGATATTAACTAAACATTTGACTTAATAATGGCAAATTTCATTTTAGCTATTGTTTTAATGCTATCAGGTATTGATTACTATCCCCAAAACTTTACTAACTAAACATTGAGCTGATTATTTAACTTTTGAGCCTGAGGTTCCATATCTGTGAAATAGGGATGATTCCTACATCAGAGAGCTGTAGAATACATAATGTATGTAAAGTTTTGGGGATAGTAATCAATACCTGATAGCATTAAAACAGTAGCTAAAATGAAATTTGCCACCATTAAGTCAAATGTTTAGTTAATATACATGTTATAACCAGTTAGGTCAAATCAGGTGTCACTGGAGGGCATCAGATAACAGGGTAGGGCAGGGTGGGCCAAGGCAGGGGACCGATCAGATAGGAAACGGTCTCACAGATGTAAATCTACTTCACAGAAATAGGCAGCGCAGGAAGTAATGATTAGGCAAAGCAACAATCCAGCTTTAAGACAAAAAGAGTCAACTAGGTCTCCAACATGGAAGTAGGTTCCAAAATCCAACTAGTCAGAAGACACCCAGGTGGTATCTAAAGGCAAAGACAATGTTCCCTGTCCTCTTTTTGTACTCTGAACTTATTGTCTGTATGACTTTCCCCTAATTAAAATAGAGGTACAAAGCTTCCCAAAAGATCTTTATAGTAATCTAATAACAGTATTACCTAAGGCTATGAATCTTTCCTCTGTACACCAGATTTTATAGCCATGGTTTAAAAATGGAAAATGTACTACAAAATGGTTACAGTCAATTAAACTAAGAAGTTACTCGATTTTCAGACAATACTGTTCAAATAAGACCTGATCGTTTTTCAAAAACCGAGCACTACCCAAAGTATTTGAGATTCAAAACCAGGACGGTAAGTCCTTGCCCTCAGTTGCACTCCGATTTAGCAAGGCAAACTAAACTGTATGTTATGAATAATGCCAAAATAGCAATGTGTTAAAGTATGGCAGGAATAGAGATGGGGAATCATTAAGCAAACATTTGTGAAATCTGTTGAAATGATATCATAAACCTTTGAAGCAAACATTGAAAAAGAGAATGTGTTGTGCCCAGAACCTACTAAAAATTCTTGCTAGCTATGATGAGGTGATATTGACTGCCAAGGAAGAATGATTCCACTCAGAAATGCTTAGTAGTAAACAAATAGAACATTAGGTTGTTTTAAAAGAAAAAAATCAGCCATTTTTCTTGCTGTTTCCATTGAGATTCCTTTATACTAAGAATGTTATGGCTGCTCCAGTTAGAAAGGGACCTTTCGGTCTTGGAAAACAGGAACCATAGCTTCCTTTGTTTTCTGACACAATTAGCCACAGGGCTATATTTATGAAGCTACAAGAATAGTATTTTCATGTTGAAGTCATTGGTGAGATTCCAACAAACACTGAGTTAAAACCATCTGACCACATGCATCTACCTTTGCTGCAACCTGGCTGGGCCCCCTTGTCATCTCTCCAGAGTAAGCCAGAGAACCCATTTCTCCTGCATTCAAGGCAACAGTAAATGGCAACCTGGGAGGCTGGTCCAAAGGAAGCTAACTGATGTGTGCAGGCAGTGTTAAAAGAAAAAGAGAAGAGGACAAACCAGACTCGATTCCAGGAGCATTTGAGCCAGAAAGTCACAATGATAGCACTGCTCACACTTGTGTGTTTTTGTCAGTTTGCAAGTGTTCATTACTAATAAGTACAGATGCTTAGAAATTTGAGTAGACTCAAGATTATTTTCGACCCATGCTTACAGGCCTATGGGTCAGGAATAAAGGAGAATTAAACTGCTTGGTTGGGAATTACAATGACATGAAGCCTACATCGAATGACAAGCATACACACGCTGGTCCTTGTGTGTGTGCCGAGCTCTCTGCCATCCAGGGCCATGCTGCCTTTCCCCGACTCCAATGGAAAGCCCAGCTCTGCATGTGGAGGCCAAAGTAAGCTGAGATGTGGCCTCTCACCCAGCACAGATTCCCAGAAAGTATCCTTGGAAAGTGTGTGTTAATTTGTTGAATCATCAAAACCCAACCACCACCCTCCCCTCTAATTTTTTCTTGACCATCACAGTCTCTACTTCCTGGGTAAACAGACTTCCTCCAAAACAGTCTCACAGTTCTAGGAGCTCTGCTGTCATTTTTATTGTCCCAATTACTGCTTGGCACACTCGGAATGCCTCTAAAGTTGTCACTGAGTGCATCTCCACAGTCACTGCTTACGGAGACATTTGTGTGATTTAAGTACATACATGGAAAATATTGGCCTATCTTTGATGACTTTATTTTGCTCATGCCCATCTGTTTTACGTAGAAACCTCCAGTATTAAAGACAAATAGTCATATAGTCCAAATCCTCAAAGCTCCCACCAAGGACATACTGCTTCATTAAATTCCCCAACATGCTTTTATTTGTGCAGAGTAGTAACAAAAGAATAAAAGAGCTGATGTGTATCATTTTTGCCACAATTTTCAATAGAGTGAGAAGACCTGATGAAGTTGGGTAGCAATAAAACATGGAGGCTTTCAGCCTTCTGTTCATAAGCACCTGCTAATAAAATCTTGTAATAGGATTTTGAAAGACATTGCCTGTCCTTTGGGAAAGCTCTGTCAAGGATTTGCAGTGTAAAACTACTTACAGTTACTACAAGTAATCCGTTTCACTTGCTAAGCCTAGTGATGGCAATTCATACTTGAAAGGTAAAAATAAAAGCATGATTTTAGCAGGAAATTAAAGGTAATAAGATACATCGAGTGGAAAGATACAGGCATCTGTGTCCAACTGCTTTTCTTAGTTCATGAACTTTATTCTAAATCAAACATTCATCTGTTTAAGGAGAAAGGGGAAGTGACACCTAGAGTTGCTTTATAAGTTATATATTTATACAGTGGTAGAAAGATCATGGGGAGATATGGTGCCAGTGTCTTCACTCTCTTCCTCTAACTGCCTCAGAAATCATCATTGTGGGCCTGTTAGAAAGATATCCTTACATCAGACATCTCGGTGGTTGTCATTCATGCACATCAGCACGTGATAATTACTGAGTAGAGGCCAAGTTCATCCTCTTGCAAAACAGTGCTAAGCTAATAGCATCTTTTACCTCCATTATCAATGAAACATGATCAAAATTATATAGGCTTGTCTGCAATCCCCAAACAATATTTTAAATTCATCTTCTGAATCAGTGGTGAGCAGTATTTTTAATTTTAAATTACTATTGAAAGTTTTCTTTAACATTACACCGTTGTTATGGGCTTCATTTTTCCCGATCACATCCTACAATTGTCAGAAATTCTTCAGTACTTGATGATACCAAGGACAGACTGATATGACCAAAGCTCTACTTTGCACCTCCTGCTGCTACAATAGAGCCATCTGAAGATAGCTCATGGAGTTACTGACTTTTCCTGTTATACTGTAACCATTTCTTTAAAGCAGGAATTCATAGGTACTTAATGTAGGATTCTATTCCAATCGTTCCATGATGGAACAGGTAGAAACTGATTTATGAAGACTATACTAACTTATGAAGAAGGAACATGAAGATTACACTGATCGTAACACAGCTAATGAATGGGTGAGGAATTCAGTAAATTTGTTTTTCAAATTAAAATCAGATACTGTCTTTGCTAATGAAGATGTTTTAGTCCACAGCAGTCTTGCACAGAAACTAATATATGTTCGATTCTGTGGCAAAACCTAAGAACTCACAAGTAACTACATCCCCATTATTGTTAAAAAATAATTTAGGAACCCCCCCCCATCAAAGATGGATTAGAGTTTCTTCCTTTATGTTCCTATAGTGCACTATGAATATACCACCATCATTTTGCATTATAACTATTTGTTTCCCCAGTAGATTATGAACTTCTTGAGAATAACAATAATGTGTCTATTTTTCATTTAAATCAGGAATCAACACTATTTGCAGTAGGCATTGAAAATAATTCTTCAAGTGAAAGCCTATTCCATGCAAAACAATGTATACAGAATCTTCCCCTAAGTGGTTAAACATATAATGGCCATTCTTCCCACCTTACTCCTTACTTGGGGGTAGGGCCTTGTGGATTTTACTCACTGCTATATCCCCAATAGATGAACAGTGTCTGAAACAGGCTCTCAGTAAATTTCTTTTAATGAGTGAATGAACAAGGCTAGGTCTCTTACCATGGGAGCAAACATCCTTACTGCCTCTCCTACGCGATGTCATTTCCCTAAAAAGCATTCTATTGAAGCAAAGGCTATCTTTTTCCCCATAGATATTACATAGTATGGCATTTCCCAAAGATGTTTGTGAACAGGTTCTATAAGAAAAATAAATTCCAGATTGAAGTATGTTTTGGAAATGCTGATTAACAAAGTCTAGTCTTTCAAGCAGGACTTCTCTGTGACCTATTATGAGACTCTCCAAAACTTATTTGGTCCTACACCCAGCGGGAGACATGAACACAGTGCCAACTTCTCTCACGGTGTATTTCTGGAAACCAGATCATAGGGGGTTCATGGTTAGGATGATGACGTTCCCACTTTCAGAAGGAAAGGCTGGCAACACTGGTTAAGATTATGCTGAAACTGAAAGCAATATAAATTAGTTAGACACCTTACTTAGGAAAGTAATTTGATGATACATTTCAAACACCCAAGTAAATAATCTAAAACATTCACACAGCTGTGTCTGAGATGTACAATACAGTGCTATTAGGAGAAAAATTAGAAATTAACTATCCAATAATATAAAGTAGTTAAATATGAAAATGGAATGTTAAGCAACATAATAATAATTCTACAGACTTTGCATAGTAACATAAAAATGACTATTATAAAAAGTTGTTTAAAAACATGCTATGAAATTATATCCATGCTCTGTTTATACAACTATGTAAAAAAGTATAAGCAAATGTACAAGCACTGGAAAAGGACAGCACAGTGTTTAAATAGTTTGACTTATAATGAATTTGCCTCATTTTGATTGCCAATAATCCTATTTAATTATGGAAGAAATAAAAAAAAAAGAAAAATTCTGACTCCCATTTTTTCAGATGTTTTTTCTACTTCCTCAGTATACTGTCAGCTATAAACAGATGGAGTTTCAAAACCACCAGCAAATGTTTAAGTGATTCTCTCTGACACTTATTGACAGGAGATCAGAACACTTCAGACTTCCCCAGAGGGCTGTATACTGAGGATCACCTAGGCAGGAGCAAGACTTCCCCTGAAGAATGCAGAGCCTGACCAGGTGGTGGTGCAGTGGATAGAGCGTTGAACTGGGATGCAGAGGACTCAGGTTCGAAACCCCGAGGTCGCGAGCTTGAATGTGGGGTCATCTGGTTTGAGCAAAAAAACCACCAGCTTGAACCCAAGGTTGCTGGCTCCAGCAAGGGGTTACTCGGTCTGCTGAAGGCCCGCGGTCAAGGCACATATGAGAAAGCAATCAATGAACAACTAAGGTGTTGTAACGCGCAATGAAAAACTAATGATTGATGCTTCTCATCTCTCTCCGTTCCTGTCTGTCCCTGTCTGTCCCTCTCTCTCTCTGAAAAAAAAAAAAAAAAAAAAAAGAATGCAGGAGAGCTGGCAACATTAGAGCAGAGGACGCTCTAATAAACATGAGAGAGGTAATGTCCTGGTGCAGTGAGAGGGGGGAGCAGAATCTGGGTCTGAATCCTCGCTCCTCTTCTGAACAGAAATAAGATCACCTGTCCTGACCTCCCCACTTGTCTGGTCAAGAGACCATCCCAGTGCCGTGCACTGTTGTTTTCAGGATTAGATGATTGTAAGTAAAGCTCCTCTCTAGGAACAGGCCCTAAACCACTGTCAGTTAACACAGCCACCATTATTAGTGCGCTTTCCCAATGGGCTATAGGGAAAATCCTCCCTCGGAAGCACCTTAAATAGTGAATTCTCACAGAGATTCATCTCAAACACTTTAAAATTGTTCTCATATTGTATACATTCTTAAAAAATGAAAGTGCCTGAAAAATTAGTTGTTAAGGAAATAGAACCAAGAGTGTATTCTAGTACACAGTTGAATAAATAACAACTGTGTACTAACATGGCAAACATATGAAACAAGTAGTAATTTTCAATTGCTAACACTGGGGAACAATTTTTTTTTTTCATTTTCTGTTGCATGAGGTATTAGAACTGTTTCTATATATTTCTGCATCGCAAATTCCAAATCTGAAATCTGTTTTTTGGTGCATGCTCTAGTTTTTATGCAATTTTAATTTCTTTTTGTTACAGTTAATGGCATGCATTGATTTTTAAATTGGAGTTAAAGGGCAACAACTCTTGGATTGAACATAACCACAAAGCAATTAATGTTTTACAAATATCCCTTTTACATAATTGTAGTTGTTTTTAAATGTAAAAAATTATTATCTGATAAAAACACCCTCTTATATTGTTTTAAGATTGAATCATGGCTTCTTCGAGTAGGCATAAATGTAAGAATAGTCCTGACACCTTCTGTTTTATATGTGGCTGTTACACACTTCAACGTCAAAGGCGCAATATTTCATCGTTTGTGATACGTGCATATATTGCCTATTTTCAAGTTCCCCTTGGTGATCAAGACAAGAATTGGGCTCCTCATATTGTGTCATAATTGTGAGGAAATGCTTCGTGACTGGAAAAAAGGAAAACGCAAAAGAATGCCTTTTGGTATTCCCGTGGTTTGGCGTGAACCTAAGGACCACAGCAGTGACTGTTATTTCTTTCTGATCCATACAAAGGGCATCGGCAAGAAAAAACGGCATATGATCGCATATCCTAATATTCCTTCAGCAATATGACCTATCCCACACTCTGAGACACTCCGGTTCCAGTTTTCAATGGTTTTATTTCTTCTAAGGATGAAGAAAGTGAACATGGTGATCAAGTATATTTTGATAAGATGCATGAGGAAATGGTTGTAGAATCTGAAGGGTCTTCTTCTGATGCCAAGAAGTCATTAACCCCTCAGCAGTTTAGCCAACCTGAATTGAATGACTTAGTAAGAATGACATAAAAATTGTCCTCGCCTTTCTGAAGTATGAGAAGCATAACTAGATCATTTGTGTGGATCTTAAAATGGTAAATTTCCTGCTAGGACAACAGAGAGGTTTCACGAAGTATCCTTGCTGTGTTTGTGGGACAGCCGAGCTCGGGGGAATCACTGGACACAGAAGGAGTGGCCAAAACGTGAAGCTCTGGAAGTAGGGATGCAAAATATTGTGAATGAACCTGTAGTTAATCGAGACAGGATCATTTTTCCCTCACTTCACATCAAACTTGGTTTAATGAAGCAACTTGTTCAGGCTTTGAATAGAGAAAAGTGAATGCTTTCAACATATTCTTTCTGCTTTTCCTGTCTTGTCTTTCGAGAAGATAAAAGCAGGTGTATTCGATGGACCTCAAATTCGAACCCTCATATGCGATGAAGAATTTGCCAGGAAGGCCTGACCAGGCAGTGGCGCAGTGGATGGAGTGTCGGACTGGGATGCGGAGGACCCAGTTTCGAGACCCCGAGGTCGCCAGCTTAGCGCGAACTCATCTGGTTTGAGCAAAAGCTCACCAGCTTGGACCCAAGGTCGCTGGCTCGAGCAAGGGGTTACTAGGTCTGCTGAAGGCCCACGGTCAAAGCACATATGAGGAAGCAATCAATAAACAACTAGGTATCGCAACAAAAAACTGATGGATGCTTTTCATCTCTCTCCATTCCAGTCTGTCTGTCCGTCCCTATCTATCCTTCTCTCTGAGTCTCTCTGTCTCTGTAAAAAAAAATAATAATAATTTGCCAGGAAGATGAATAAGGAGGAGAAAGCAGCATGGCAGTCTTTTGTAGTAGTTACAAAGAACTTCCTTGGTAACAAAAAAGCAGAAAACTATGAACTTCTGGTTCAAAGGATGCTGTTGGCTTTCCGTGACATTGGATGTAACATGGGCGTTAAGATTCACTTCCTGAGCAGTCACCTTGATAAGTTTTCCAAAAATCTTGAAGCTGTTAGTGATGAGCAGACTACTGCTGGAGCATCAAACGAGACTGTCCTCAACAAGTACACAAACGCAAGAGCTACAAACACAAATTTTTGCCTAAATAGAATTTAAATAAGTTTTGCACAAATTTTATGATTAAAATAAGTATTTTAATATGTTTTTTTTGAAATTGTAGACAAATTCTGATGCAATCATATTTTTAGTGTATTAGTGTATTTACTACATTATATAAATTATTATATTTTCACAAAGATGATGCCCAAGAAGACATTCTACTTCATTATGTTCAACTAAATGTTGAAAATTTTACAATAAAAAGAAAACCTAAAATTTTGAATTGCAAAAAAACTGTAGCTTACAGAGAAAACCTAATGTCAGATTTAGATCAGCACACTCGATTAGGTAAGAACAAGTGTTTTTGTGGATGCAACAAAAATTTTGTTCCCCAGTGTAATGCAGTACACTTAAAATTTTAAAGGGAATTGAAGGAAAGTTCAATTCTAAAACCCATATTCAAACTATAAAAACAAAAATCCATTCACTTAAGTAATTACCACATGAAAGAAACTGTGTTGGAACTGAAGAGATTCAGTTACTTTACTTTCATCTTTCTATTGCTCTCCTCTTGCCAATTTACCTTCCTCATCTCTATGCTCTACCTCTTCTCTGTCCTTTTATAAACATATCATTTATTTGGGTTCACTCATGAAGGCTGGTGAAATGATTGGCAAAACCCCACAACCACACTGTTCTGCCATGTTTACTGTGGTTAAAATATCCTGTGTGGGCACTGGGGGCTGATGTATGTGGATGAGAGGAGGAACAATGGGACAATAAGAGGCATACGAATTACAGTGGGAACAATACAGTACACTCTGTGGATTTATTTATCTGAATTGTTTATTTACATGGTTAATATTTCTTTTTACAGAGAAATTATAGGCCATAACCAAGAAAAACATATTGTTAGCAATATTTTGTATTCTGGTTTGAAAGATAATTTCTAAATATCCACCTATTACTGTTGCTATTTGAAAAGAATATTTGCAGCGATGCTTAACAGGTAGAAACAGGTATTTCCTTCTAGCCTTCTTTAACTTACATCTATTTTTTATATAACACTTGTTTAAATTTCAAAAAGAGTAATAATACTGAAAGTGCTACTCTCCTATTAAGAAATCACATACAAATGTCTACCAACTGATGAATGGATAAACACAATATGTGGTATATAGTCTGATCATGGAATATACATTTTGGAATAAAAAGGAATGAAGTAAAAATATATACTGCATCTTGGAGGAACTTTGAAAATATGTGAGTTGAAGAAGCCAGACACAAAAGACCAGATATAATTCCACTCATATAAAATGTCCAAAATAGACAAATTCATAGAGACAGAAAGTAGATTAATGCTTGCCTAGGGTTGGATGAGAGGTTAGGGGAAATGAGGAATGAATTCTCATAGGTATGAGATTTCTTCTTTGTATGACAAAAATGATTGTGGTGATGGTTACACAACTGTACAAATATAGCAAAAACCATTGACTAGTACACACTTTAGATGCATGAACAGCACGGCATGCAAATTATATCTCAATAAAGTTGACATATAAAAGAAATCACACAAATCACTTAAAAGGGCTTCACATTGTGCACTCCATCCACACGTGGAATTTTACTGATTTCATGATAGATTCTGCATAAACCTATTTTTTTTTTAAGAGAGAGGGACAGAGAGACAGGAAGGGAGAGAGATGAGAAGTATCAACTCGTAGTTGTGGCACTTTGTTCATTGATTACTTTCTCATTTGTGCCTTGACTGCGGGGGCTCTGGCTGAGCTAGTGACACCTTGTTCAAGCCAGCAACCTCGGGGTCATGTTTCTGATCTCACCTTCAAACCGGTGACCCTGCGTTCAAGCTGGTGAGCCTGCACTCAAGCCAGCAACCTCGGGGTTTCGAACCCGGGACCTCAGCTTCCTAGGTTGACACTATCCACTGTGCCACCATCGGGTCAGGCCATGAAACCCTTTTAATAAGGCTACACTATGTATACAGCAAAATAAAAGCAGAAAAAAACGTTTTAGCTAAGGTAAAGGGTTGATTAATAAAGAAACTTGATGGAAGAAAGCATTTTTCTGAGAAATTAGAAGTTACAAGAATTACTAGGTAAAGCGCTGATTTTCACACAGTAGTTCAATCCCTCTGTAGGCAGTACAGAAGGTAAGAGAAATAAAGTTGCAGAGAACTAAAATAAAGACAAAATAAATCAAAGTAGAGATAGAAAAAATCACCTTAAAGAGACCAGAACACGTCAAGGCAAAACTAGACTGTAGTATAAACACAGCTACAGAAAGAATGTACTTGTCAGAAAAAAGGGACTGGGCAGGGCAGTCTGGGCACAGCCACTATTTATTTGGCACCTATTAGATGCCAGGATCGGAACGTGGCCAGTCACACTACACAATAACAGTCTGAAGCATACACGCTGACACCGCCCTTCCAAACTGTCTTAGAAGGGGTGCCAGGGCAGCAGACTCGAGACTGCTGAATAGGCAAGTCAGGATGCTGCCACTCCCGGGACTCATCCAGCCTACGCCCCTTCACTGGACTCCATGTCGTCAGGCAGCCTCCTGACTTTCCTCTGGCTCCCACAAGCTGCCAACTAAAGAGCTACACATAAGAAAAGCAAAAGAGCAAGAGAGGCTCTTGTGTGTGCAGAGTCTGGACACATATATACAGACTAAACTGTTGACAACAACTGTTACCTCATGAAATGGTACCAGAAGGGGCTTCCTACTTAAACATTTCCATATCTGGACTGGATTTTTTTTTTAATTTAACTGTACTATTTTTCTTTCTCTTTTGAGAAATTAAATTTAATAGAGTGGCACTGATCAATAAGAGTTACACAGGTTTCAGGTAAGCATCTCTATAGCATCTGAACTGTTGATTGCATTGTGTGCTCATCACCCAAAGTTAAATCATTTTCTGTCACTGTATATTTGCCCTCTTTACTTCCCTCTCCTTTGCAACCACTTCACTTTTATCCATGTCCATGACTCTCGGTTTTATATACCATCTATGTGTGAAATCATACACTTCTTAGCTTTTTCTGATTTACTTATTTCACTAAGTAAAATGTTCTCAAAGTTCCATTGTGTTGCCGTAAACGGCAATATGTCATCATTTCTTATGGCTGAGTAGTATTCCATTGTATTATGGAATACGACTCTTCTTTATCCAGTTCTCTATTGAGGGACACTTTGGTTGTTTCTATGTCTAAGTCACCATGAATAATGCTGCAATGAACATGGGGGTGCATGAGTCTTTCTGTACCAATGTTGCTGAACTTTTCAGGCAGATACCCAGTAGAGGGATTGCTGAGTCATATGGTAGCTCTATTCTTAGTTTCTTGAGGAACTGCCACAGTCTTCCATAGTGGCTGTACCAGTTTACCTTTCTACCAGCAGTGAATGAGGGTTCCCTTTTCTCCACAGCCTCTCCAACACTTGTTATTACCTGTCTTGTTGATAATAGTCAACCCAACATACTACTTTTCTATTAGAAATAAATATGATAAATCTTAAATAATAATTTGGTTTTACTTTAATACTTTCATCTGACAAAAATATTCTGATCTGTATGTCAGTTTAATAAACCAGCCTCCTGCATTGACACATGTATCTTATGACTGGTTTACGTGAATCTATTATACACAAAAGGATGCACTCTACATGTACTAGCAAAATTAAGTTTCTGAGTCTCCAAAGCCCTAGTGCTCAGTGACTTCTAAGATATGTGATCTTGGTAAAGCAACCATTAACCAGGCTTCCTTGATAAAACCTGAACCATATCAAATATTCCGCATTTAAATTTATTAGCAGAAAATAATGAAGAGGTATGATTTAGAACCTTTCCAGTGAACTTCTCCCAGCATTTCGGCAAAATTTACAAACAGACAGCTCCTGGACCTAAAGAGTGGCCTTAGCCAGCTAGCTTTAGAAGCAAAAAGGTTGGTGCTACACCATCACCACACGAACACTCTCTCCCTGACCATGGATAGGCCAGAACCATTGAGGAAGTCCTTGGAACATGAGAGCCCTGGGTTTAGCTGGCCCTAGAATCTGGGTCCTAAGTCCAATTATACTCTCATCCCCAGCCCAAGGTTTAAAGTTAGAAATCGGGATACCCCACAGTAGGGGTCACTGTATGATGTTAAAATTTCTGCATCTGTTAACAGCTGAGACACCCCAAAGTATGACCAACTGGTCATCTCCAAATGACTGCGGGGTCTGAGCCTGCTACATATCACAAAGCCCCCAAATGCTTTTTCTTGGTAAATCCAAATACTAAAAATCAAGACATCAAGTATTTAAGTCTGAAATAGAAAAGAATAATACATAGGAGTCTAGCATCAAATTGACAGTTTGATTAGAAGACCATTACAGTCCTTTCCAACCCTGAGATACAATAGTCCCACAATCACTGAAAATTTTGAGGAGAAGCTAAATTAATGAAACCAGCTAAAGTTCTAAAATGATTGGAGAAAACTCACACAAAGAGAAAAGAAACACCCAAATAAGTGAGAAAGAACAGTGAATCATCAGATTAATAGCCCTGCAAATGACAGATACTAAATTTGTTCTTAAAAAAAAAATTCAACCAAGAAAAATGATTGTTAACGGACCATCCTTGAATAAATGCTCTCAAAACATGAGCATCTGTAAATTTCCATGCCCAGTGACTCATTAAACCGTCTCACTCACAAGACCATTTTTGTCTATCTCCAAAGCCGAGTCTCAAGCTCATGCAGACCTTGTTTATTTTGACTGGTCTGTATCCAATCCTGTCCACCTATCTTTCCCACCAAGCAGTCCTCTATGTATCCATGAAAACTACTTTTCTCATATAACATTAATGCCTTAAAAGTAACTATATCCCTGCCCCACCCCATATCAATTGGTTCTTTCTGTACTGCCCAAAGTAATGATTCCCAATCACAGGCTTCAAACAACAGAACAACGTCTAACAATATTGCTCCAATATTCAGAAAGTCTCCACTTCTCTGCAATACAATTAAATATCTCTTTAGTTTGTACAAAGTTGACCTTATAATAAACCAATCTTCTATTAGAACTATAGATATGATCACAAAAAAACACAACCCATTCTAAGATGGTACGTATAAGAGTGGCTTACCAGACGACCAGCTAGTAGTCCATGTGGAATAACAGTGCATGCCCCTAGCGGATTCCCCTTGTCCAACAAACACGACATAGGACCCCAAGGCTACATACCCTGAAGCTCCCCTTCCTGCCAATACCATGAAACATCTCGTTCCTGGGCACGATGAGACACAGGTCTGGCTTCCTGAGCTATTACAAAATATCACTTGGATCACCTTATCATTGTCTAGACACAAGCATTCATATTTTTGCACATCATCCCCCCATGATAGAGCTTTCTGGTGACCATATTTATGAAAATGATTATAGATAGTACATTTAACAGTACCAAAAGGAAAATTAAAAAATAGAGATGAGAATACAGTCGTCTTTGACACACATTTAATTCGTTTCATGGCCGAGCTCGTGACTCAATTTGCTTGTGTGCCAAATCAAATTTCCCCACTTACATTAAGGGAATGCAATTAATCCATTCTGGCCCCCAAAAACACACGAATTTTTTGTTTTATATGCTTTTAAATAAGAAAATCTACTTTATAAAGAAATACATATACATATATATACATATATATATACACACATATACATATATATATATATAATAAGAGAGAATGTAAAGAAATAAGCTGGTTTATGAAGTGTATTTACCTTCAAGGTCAGACAAAGATGCTGGTGGAGGGGGAGGAGACTGGCCAAGGAGGTTTTCATTTTGTGCGCTATTGCTTAACATAACATAACTCTTTCCAGGGGTCCCCGAACTTTTTACACAGGGGGCCAGTTCACTGTCCCTCAGACCGTTGGAGGGCCGCCACATACAGTGCTCCTCTCACTGACCACCAATGAAAGAGGTGCCCCTTCTGGAAGTGCAGGGAGGGGGGGCCGGATAAATGGCCTCAGAGGGCCTCAGGGGGCCGCATGTGGCCCGCGGGCTGTAGTTTGGGGATGCCTGCTCTACACACTTAATGCTACATTTAATTGCAAAACTGACCTTACACTACGTATGATACTCTATGTACATTTTAGCAATTTACTAATGTAACCTGTGAAGCTGAATGTTCGGCAGGCTATCCAGTGGAGGGTGACCGAAGCTCGTGATTCAAATATCTGCTCGTGACTTAAAGCAAAAAGTCCCGCGAGTGACTGCTCGCCTCTCAAATTGCTCGTGATTTAAAGTGCTTGTGTGTCAAGGTACCACCATATAAATATGCATAAACAGAGGAAAACAGCAAAACACAACCCCACTGCCAGAGTGGCATGGGGCTTCAGAAGAAACGAAAGGAGAAATAGCCTCTGTTCTGGTCTAGCTGGTCGTTTGTTAAGTGTTTGCCTAGCAACACTGCTCTCCTTTGTCCTCAGTCATTGAATGATTTGGCCTCAAAGAAGCTGCTCCCAGGGCAGGACCCGGCCCCATCACCTTACAAGGAGGGCTCTTTATACCCCAGAGACCCTTCCTAGGTCCAGCAACCTTGTGCAGCTCCAGCTCAAGGTACCCTCCATGATAAAACACAGTGGATGTGTCCTCTCAACTACCTCTACTTTATGCTCCCCAGGGAAGACAGCTTCAAGCAGGAATGTGGTCTGGCCTGGGCCCTCCAGGCAGTTTTCAGCATGCTCTGCCATGTCTATGCAAACGGCGGGCCCAGCCTGCTGGCACCAGCTCATGGGAACCAACAGCGCAGCTCTCTTCCCAACTCCTGCTCACCACTTCACCCTGGAAGCCTGAAGTAGGTATACCATGGAAATCTGCAAATCTGGGTATTTCTTTCTTTCCTCGCAGAGCTAATTGTTCATTTACCAAATATACCACTACTTGTGCCTCAGTTTGTCATCCAATTGGTGAATCCTTCTTTAAACAGAAATATATATATATTTTATGTATTGATTTTAGAAAGAGAGAGAAAGGGAAAGAGAGAGAGGAACATCAATCTGTTTCTGTATGTGCCCTGACCAGGGTTCGAACTGGCAACCTCTGCACATCTGGATGACGCACTAACCAAATGGGCTATCCAGCAGGGCTAAACAGAAATAAATTTTTGTACAATCAGATGAATTTGACTTTGGACTTTTTCTCATTGCTTTTAAAAACTCTTTAACTTCTTTATTGTTTTTCCTTCTACTTGTTTATGATTTCATGGAATTTATGCTAATGTATAATATGAATTATAAAAAAAAACACCCTAATTAGTTGCCTGTAGATTTGTAATGGCCCCCTTAATATATAATACGTAAATTCTTACTTATACTTTGGTCTAATTAATAACAGCCCTTATTAATAATTTTTAGTTGATTTTCTTGATCTTTGTATTTTGTCTCCTTTTTGATCATTATACTTATTTTTGTTTTATGGTTTATTGCAGTATTCAGAACTTCTACAATAATGTTGACGATGATAGAAGACCTGCTTATATGTTCCTTAAATAAACAGAAAATTGTTTACCATGTCCTAGTCAAGTATGTGATATTAGCTATTGGTTCAAGGCAGTAGATCTTATAAAGATACAGTTTTTAGTTCCTATTTTATTATTATTATTATTACTATTATTTTAGTGAGAAAGAGTGAGACAGACATACAGGAAGGGAGAGGGATGAGAAGCACCAATTCTTTGTTGTGGCACCTTAATTGTTCATTGATTGCTTTCTCATATGTGCATTGACCAGGGTCTCCAGTCAAACCAGGGACCCCCTGCTCAAGTCAGAAAACTTGGGAACAAGTTAGTGACCTTTGGGCTCAAGCCAGCAACCTCGCACTCAAACTGGTGAGCCTGCACTCAAGCCAGTGACCTTGGGGTTTGAAACTGGGTCCTCAGCGTCCCAGGTCAATGCTTTATCCACTGCACCACCACTGGTCAGGCTAGTTCCTACTTTTTAAATAGCTTTTTAAAGAAATAGATGTTGAATTTTTTTCCCAAATATCTTTTGAAAATGCTATTGAGATAACTGTAGGGTTTTTCCACTGAAACCTCTATTTTAAATAGAAAAAATTCTAGACTATCCAAGGAGACAGATCGAAGTTTGGGCCTGGGGTACGTGTTTGTTCTAAGGAGTCCTAAGCCAGCAATTTAGTCTGCTCTGCTACAATATGCTCCTTTGAAACACATGACCTCACCCACAACTGGCAAATAGATGAATGATGCAGTGCAATAAAGCAGTCACACTGGCTCACATGCCATTTTTCCAAGCATACTTTTCCCCATAGCAGCATGCACCTTAATCTGCTAACCTGTGTATTTTACTTATTTATGTGCCTGGCTGAGTACTAGAAGAGGATGGTGCTCACTCAGTACCTACAATACCTACAATAGTTCCTGGCAACGAGAAATGCCCAGTAACTACTTACTGAACGAATGAATCAGACTCACTGTGGGATGTGAAGAAGGAACAACAAACTATGACTCTGTTGTTATGAAGGTTACAGCCTGCATCATCACAAATTCCAGGGACCCTTGGAAGAAGGAGAAGCAGCGCACACAAGCTCATTTTAATGCAGTTATACGGCGAAGTTGTGAAAACTCATTCAAGAGATTTACTGAGCAGCTTCCGCAGATCAAGGACACTTGGAATTAAAGGGCTTCGAGTAGCTCGACTTGTCAGGCCCCCTGGCGACTCACGAGATTGTTCTCCCAAGATGTGACAAGACATCTGAACACACTACACGGAAACCACAGGGGGGAAAGGGGCACTGCTGATCTAACCACAGAAATACAGGTGTTCCGACTCAAACTGGACCGTGAACCAAGCAGCTGGAGACTGCGCTCACCTCCCACAGCAGACCAGCGCCCACACTCAATGGAATAACTGAGCTTAAAAATGAGAGAATCTTATCAATCAATTCCAAAAGGAAGTCACACTTTTTTTTTTTTTTGAAAGAAAGAAGGACACTGCCAGTGTTTGTGGTTGCCTCTGAAGTCCGTCCTTACAGGCCTGAATGAATCATCAAGCATTAGACCCATGGGCATGGATCATATTTCCACAAAATATAAGAGCTAAAACCAAAATTTGACCAACAAAGAAGTCAATATTCATGACATTCTGAAGATGAATTTACAAAGCTTAAAGCCATCTTAAAACTCTGACATGTGCTCAGCTCTTGAACATGCTTACTATCCCTGACACGGTAAAAACATTCTTTTACATGAAAGGGCTGAAATCTACACTTGAGGCATCATGTATGATGGAAGCCTAGAGTCCGCGAACTACAATATCCTAAGTATATACCCATAGCTGTAGAGCAGGGGTCTCAAACTTTTTACACAGGGGGCCAGTTCACTGTCCCTCAGACCGTTGGAGGGCCGGGCTATAAAAAAAAAAACTATGAACAAATCTCTATGCACAATGCACATATTTTAAAGTAAAAAAACAAAACAGGAACAAATATATTTAAAATAAAGAACAAATAAATTTAAATCAACAAACTGACCAGTATTTCAATGGGAACTATGGGCCTGCTTTTGGCTAATGAGATGGTCAATGTCTGGTTCCATATTTGTCACTGCTAGCCATAACAAGTGATATGACGCACTTCCGGAGCCGTGATGCGTGCGTCCTGCGTCACCGGAAGTAGTACTGTACGTGAGTGATGTCGTGCTTTGCAGCGCTGCCACAACAGTGCTCCTCTCACTGACCACCAATGAAAGAGGTGCCCCTTCTGGAAGTGCGGTGGGGGCCGTAGTTTGGGGACCCCTGCTGTAGAGCATGGTTGCTTCATAAATGTCACTTTCCTGTCATTGCATCAGGAATGCTTATGGACAGCTCCAGGCCAACGACTCTGTATGTGGGTTAACAAGTTTATTACTTTCAAACAGATTTTTGAATTTTGAAATTTTAATATTATAGATCTGTTTATTACCATTATTGTTAAGAATTGAAACTTCAAGCCTGACCAGGCGGTGGCGCAGTGGATAGAGCGTCGGACTGGGATGCCAAGGACCCAGGTTTGAGACCCCGAGGTCGCCAGCTTGAACGTGGGCTCATCTGGTTTGAGCAAAGCTCACCAGCTTGGACCCAAAGTTGCTGGCTCGAGCAAGGGGTTGCTCGGTCTGCTGAAGGCCAAG
Source organism: Saccopteryx bilineata (assembly GCF_036850765.1). Lineage (NCBI taxonomy): Eukaryota > Metazoa > Chordata > Mammalia > Chiroptera > Emballonuridae > Saccopteryx > Saccopteryx bilineata. The sequence continues at coordinate 28,718,269 of NC_089491.1, forward strand.
GTCAAGGCACATATGAGAAAGCAATCAATGAACAACTAAGGTGTCGCAACGAAAAATGGATGATTGATGCTTCTCATCTCTCTCCGTTCCTGTCTGTCTGTCCCTATCTATCCCTCTCTCTGACTCTCTGTCTCTAAAAAAAAATAAAAGAAGAATTGAAACTTCACATTGGCCCACACATGTATGGGTTTCAAATTATATAATTCATGACTTTAAAAGCCTAGATGCTCACCCGTCCCTACTGAAGGGACAAGATAATAAACTACAAGGATGCCTGAGAAACTACCACAGATGGGAGGAATTAACTAAGGTGATACGATAGCTACATGCAATGTGGGGTCTTGGACTAGATGCTAGGAGAAGAAAAGGATGGCAGTGGAAAAACTGGGGAAGCTTGTGACACTATATAGTCGAACTAATGGTATTTACCAATGTTAATTTCTTAGTTTTGATAAATGTACCATGGTCATGCAAGATGCTAACATTAGATGAAGCTGAATTAAGGCAACACAGGAACATTCTATACTCTTTGTAACTCTTCTGTAAATCCACAATTATTTCAAAATAAAAATTAAAAAGAGACGGCTAATTCTAGAAACACAACAATAATTCTAGCCATTTATGATGATCTATAAAGAAGCCAGTTCCACAAAGTTGGTTTCATTTAGTTATTAATACAGAAAGGTTACAGAAACCTGGAAATTTAGCTCTTCTCAATATGAAAATTATAAAAAATAGTTAACCTGAACCAAAAACAAAATTTTCCATTGATCTATCACAACAAAACACAAATACCCACATACAAATAAAGGAAAACCACCTCAAGATAATAACAATGATCACATTCACATTATTTCAACGAATACTGGGTATGAAGGACATTCTAAATTTGGAAAGAACTTAGAGCATATAGTGGTTGTTTCTACATGCTGGATTTATAAATAATCATTTTATTCTTTAAATTTTACAATGAGCACATAAAGAGTTTATAATTGGACCAATAAGCATACATTTTGGTATGAGTGCGTGTGACCTTGAGCTAAAATAAGAAGAGGTTATTTCTGCTCCTGTGAGCTCTCACACTCTTGCTCCCCCTCTGTGCCCACCAACCTGCACTGACCAATTCTCCTCTCGTCGGCAACATTGCCAGCCAGTCTCCCTGTACCCCTCCACTCACCTTTAGACTACTTTTCCCATTCTTTTAAGTTATTTCCCTAAAATTCATGTTATAACACATCGCTTCTCTGTCAAAACAAAAACTCTAATGGCTCTACCTATTGTCTAAGGAGGAGGAAATAATATTCAAAGGGTGAAATGATTCACTGAAGCCATAATTTCCAATCTACCTTTCAAGGCTCTCACTGTGTCCTGTCGTATTTGGTCCCAAAGAGACTAAACCTGTCTACAAACTCAACACCCATTATCGAGCTTCCACTTAGCCTCCCTTCAAACCTCATTAATAAAGTTACTTTCTTTGGCTAACATTTGCTAAGTGCTTATTATGCACTAGGTACAATGCTAAGAGATTTACATGATTTTTCCCCCTATAGTCTTCTCACCAACCCCAAGGGGTAAGTGCTACTAAATGAGAAAAAGTCAGAGCTATCAGCTAATCTTCCCAACGTTACCTGGCTAGTAAGTGATAGGGTAAGAACATAAACGCCAACCTCTAAGTTCCAAAGTTCAAACTCTGAATATGATCTGATTTCCAATGTCTATCCTTCCATCAGGACCCAGAGCAAACGCTAACTTCTAGTAACATCCTTAATTCCTCCAGTGAGAAACGATCATCTCCTCCAAGGACTCACATAATTATTTATTTTCATTTTATAGATCTGATTTCACCCTGCCCTGTATGTAAGTAACAACAAGTACATGTCTGTAGTACCCATTAGATTCAAGAGCTTGGAAGACAGAAACAGCTAAATTATTATCCTTCACAATCTGGACCCATGATAGTGCCATGGAGGTGGCAGTACCCAGTGTCTGTCAGAGAAGGTCATGTTCAGAGAAACAAAGACTTCTATTTATTTCTTTCAGTTGCTCACAGAACCCAACACAAATGTTTGAATTAGAGGTACAAAGAACACAGGTTTTGAAGCTGGGCAAACCTGTTTACAAATCCTGGCTCTGCTACAAAGAAGCTATCTGATCTTGGGGCTACTCACTCAACCAATGTGCCCTTAATTCCTCATCTGTAATGTTGTGAGACTAATGATAATAAGTGTAAAATGCATAGCACTACATTTAGCAGACTGGACACTTGATAAAAAGTGAAGTGTTGCTGTTATTACATTCTGGCCATGAAGACTGGTTTCATGCCCAAAATAGCAGGGCATCATCTCTATGCTTTCAAAAGGGGATTGTTTCCATAGGTAGATAACATGAAACAGATAACAATACCCAGGCAAGTGTATAATTAAATGCTAAGTGTTCAGAGAAGGGAATGATCAGTGTGGACTAAAGAGAAAGGCTTCTTAAAAGGAAAGGATGTGAGCTGGCTCATCAGAACAGTATTTGGACAGAAGGGAGAAAATCCCGAACAAGGAGAATGAGAAAAAGCAGTGAGGCAGGGGTAGAGATGCTTATTCAAAAAGTATGCCAGCAGTATAATTCTCGCTAGTGGGCAAAGGCCAGATGAAGAAACTGAGTGTAGACTCCAGAGGGAATTCTGAATCTAATGCTGGTATAAAGGCTATACTGCTAAAAAGAATAAAAGTGGGAAAGGAGAAGCTCTGTATTGCTTATGGGGAAACATCCAGTTAAATGACAATTAGTGGTTTATTTAATTAATATATGAATAAGAGTTGGCTATAATGAACATAAGAAAAATCCTACTGATACGCTCAATATCTTTTCTGAGCTTTATTTATTGTTTTTGTCTCTAACATCTATGTCAGAATTCCTACTGCAACCCTGTCTTTTAGCATTGTGAAACATATTTGTACGCATAAAGAAATAGTATCTTAGAGAACTATCATATTCATTCACATGTGACTGTGGGTGTGGATAAAACGTAGGAGACAACAGGGCTAAGGGTTCCTTACAACTCAAAAATGCTGTTTGGTCTCTAAAGACCATCAGGAACAGGAAAAGTAGCTTATTATTAATATTACCAAGGACAAAAAAAAAGACGCACATTCTGTTGAGGAAAAACCAAAAATGGAAATTTTAGAGTAAGACCAAACTAGTTAATGAATTATGGCACTGATAGGCACAAATATTATGCACTATCACTTTTCTGTGACTGCAGATAAAGAACGAGACAATATACACAAAACATAACACTGGTAAGCAATGGACTCATATCCTCTAGACTCCTGTGGATGGAATGAAATTCATTCAGTTGCAATTTTACACAAATCATCCACCATGATTTGGTATAAGAGCCCAGCATCCTGAGTTTAACATATAGATTTTTCAAATCAGTGGGTACTTGTTCAATCAGAACTTGAAAAACAAAAAAGGAAAAATCTAGCTGCAAGTATTAATGAAAACAAATGTAGTCTACTCATCTCCACAGTTCATATTAACCATGCTGACAATAAGGAATAACCCCCTACCTCTATGTCCCAAAAATACATTTTGATTAATTCTAATTAAAATTATCAGTCAATAGCAATAGTCTATGCCAAATGGAGAAAGCCCTTTTTAGAATAACATCATTGTTGAAAATACAGGCAAGAAAATTAAAAATTAAACATGTTGAGCGAATCTATTTAACATAATATTTAATGTGGTATAAAATATCTTTCTCTTTTCATTATCTTTTTCCTGCATGTGTCATAAAGAAAGACCGGAAGCTTTGAATTTGCCTCCATCCCTCAGCAGATGGGGATGTCTATGCATATGCACTAGCCGATGCTGCTCAAATTGCTCCCCCCCCCCAATTGGCCAGTCAGCCATTCATTAACCTTAAGTGGAATTTGGGATACCTAAAAAATACAGGAAAGAAATAACATTAAGACCTTTGTTCCAATTCTAGCTCATTTGCTTACCAGCAAAATCATCTTAGATCCTTAAACTGCATGAATTGGTTTTCCCATCTGTAAAAAGGACAGATGTACCTAACATATAAGGTTGTTCTGAATGGTGGCCCTAGATTTTCTTCTTTGAGGGACACAGAGGTAGTTCTGATTGGAAGGAGGTACATGAAGACGCCTCTGCACAGCACTGCACTGAAGGTTGTGTAAATGTTAACTTTCCCGTCAAAGAATGAGGACTGGTTGGAGCTATTGAGGAAGCTCACCTAGACCCTTCTCCTTGATGCCAGTGCTGCTTGCTGTGGGGATTACACATTGTAGGTGGGAAAAGCGATGCTTGGGAGATACAAAGAAGACAAAAAGATGAATATCCACAGTGCAAACTCATTAGGTAAGCGATTTATGTGTGTGTGTTTGTTGTGTATGTCTGTGCATGTGTCCACATGTACACAAACATACATAAACATCCATCTTGAGATTAATTCAACAGTAAAAGAAATCTGGCCTTCTATATCCTTGGGAAGATTAAATCCTCTTATTCAACTCACATTTAACACCTGTTATGTGCAAGCTACTGTATTGGTGATGTTAAAGATGGGGAAAAAATTAAAAGTCCCTCACCTTCAACTAGCCAATGTATAAAAAGAACAGCACGACTCTTACACTAGTACACAAAAACCTTCTGAGAATAGAACCTCCATAATCCTGAGGTGAGCATTTAAGGTCACAATCTCCCTTTTCAGCCAGAGAAAAACATACTCTAGTCATCCCAAAACACTCTGCCAAATGCATGATGCATTCTACACTCTATGCCTTTGCTCCTGCCGCTCCTGCAGGATGGAGTTCCTTTACCGAGTCTCACTGAAGTTATTCATCATTCAAGACCAAATTCCATTCCTTTTCCTTCACAAAACCTTTTCCATGCCCAGCTGAAAATAAAGAGAGATTTTTTTTCATGATACCAGGAAATACAGAAGAAAAATAAAGGGATGAAAATCTGTACCAGAGGAGCTAAAAGATAAATATGGGACCAAGGATTTGTCAGGAATTTCTAGAAAGCCATCAGGCCATGCTACATAGAAAATTAAGAAGCCTAACAAGGTCCGACAGGAAGAATCCAAGAGGCAAAAGAAAGCCTGTCAAGATTGTGGAATAACAAAAAACAAAACGACAAAAAAGAAAATGGCAGCAGAAATCTGAGATACACATTCAGAAATTATGAAACCATAGGACTTAAGAGCCACAGTAGGTCTTTCTTATTTATTATTCCAACAGGACTAAGAAGCATGTGGAAAGCTTACTGGTTACACAGATGGCATAAAAACACAGAATTTAGTTTTTTACTGGTTTAAGGCACTGCAAAGATTAAGCACTTAACTTTACAGAGGGTGCCTTATTAAGTCTGGAAGAATGTCTTTGCCGAGAAACTGGCCCCTCTCAACGGAAGGGCTCTGAACTAAAAAGGGAGAGGCAGAAGAAACTATGTGAACTGATTTTCTAATGCATCATTCATTCAACAGACATCAGCTGGGCATCTCCTGGGTGCCAGGGTGCCGGGCACTGGTCCAACAGTGAGGATACAGCCATCAACAAGAGACAAACCCGTGTGCTCATGGAGCTGATGAAGAAAGCAAGCCTATAAAAATACATAAATAATTTCAGGTGATGATCAGCTCAAAGAAAACTACAGCCAGGTAAAGAAATAGAAACTGACAGGGCTGGAGCAGAAGGGCTGTTTCAGAATGGGGAAAGCAAGTCTGACAGATCTGAGGGCAGAGCCAGGCAGATAGGGGAGGGGCCTGATGAGGAAGAATCTCCACAAGTTTGAAAACAGTGAAGTCAGCCAGAATGTAATGAGTAAAGGCAGTAGCAGGAGGGGAGGTGAAGAGGTAAACACGGATTAAGGCAGAGAGAAATTCTGGGTATTATGTTTAAGTGTGATGAAAGTGACTGACTGGCTCTAAGCTCAGGGGAGATGGGATATACTGTATTTCCCCACATACAAGACGCTCCCACGTATAAGATGCAACTTAATTTTGGGGCCCGAAATTTGAAAAAAAAATGTATTACATAAAGTTATTGAACTTAAGTTTTATTCATCATAAAATACATACAACTCCTCATCACTGTCAAAACTCCCACTCATTAGCTTGTCCTCATCTGTGTCTGATGACGAATCACTGTCTTCAACAATAAGTGCAAAAACAAGTGCGAAAAAGCGGGAAATGCAAGTAAAACAATCTACAACCACTGTATAAGACGCACCCAGTTTTTAGACCCCAAATTTTTTGAATAAAGGTGCGTCTTATACATGTTAAGACACATGTTAGTTTTTTGGTCAGTCAGACTGCTGGTTGGAGAAAAGACTGCAAACACCTAAACACCAGACAATAGCGACTTGAACTAGGGTGGTGGCAGTAAAATTGGCATGTGTCGCAAATGATACACAAAGAAAGACGAGAGGCAGTCCCAGGGAAATATTTTTGGGAAAAGGAAAGCATCTCATAGAGGAGCTTCAATGTCACTAGAACACGTGCACACGATGGCTCATGCACAAAACTTCACTGTTAGCACTTCTTTAATCCACTCCTCCTCAGTGGGTGGTGAGCTCCATGAGACCAGGAGCTGTCTTATTTGTTGCTATTTCTCCAAAACCCAGCATAATGCTTGCAAACACCAGCACATACTGTTAAAAGATGTTTCTTCAATAAATCTTGACACTTTCTACACACGTAAGAAAGCATGCAGTTACAGGTATCACCAAAATTTATTACGATGAGACTCAATACTGTGTAAACACTGAAGCCCTAATGGGTGAATAGGTGAGGGGATTCAGAAAGTACCCTGCACTGTATCAAATCAACAAGCTCGTGCAGACACTTCCAGAGTGTCTTTTACATGTTAGACCAGTCCAGTCGGTATTCTGAAAACACATGGGTAAGACACTGCCTCTCCTGTTTCTCAAGGAAGAGTCACACCCTGGGCGTCCAAACAAGTTCTATGTCTGAGCGCAAGAGGACTTGTGTGGCCTGATCAGGCATCAGTAACCTTTGGGCAACAGCAGAGAATGAGAGGAATGCAACATGGAAAGACACTGACACCCCAATTTTTAGAAAGAGGAAGAAAGAGAATGTCATAAACTTTGCATTTGAGCATATTGCGCTCTGAGTAAAATTTTAGAACAGATTGTTGCAGGAGGGTTTGTGGGCACTTAGAAAGGAAGAAGCGAACAGTAAGAGTCGGCACATGTAGCCATACCTGGTTAATGTCACATTATCGTATGATAGTCAGGAGAATGTAGAATGATATAGCTGAATTTTATTAAAACATATTGATTCCCACCTCTAAAACTATCTCTGGGGATAAGACAGGGGGAAATAGACTAAAATAAAGGTCAAGTATATTGGAATTGTTCGAGTGGTCTTGAGAAAAGAAGGGTCCTAAAAGTAATAAAGATACTTTTAACAGTAAGTAAAAAGATAAATAATATCAAGGGCAAACTATAACAATAAGGGGGGTTTGCAAAGGCAACAGGCCAGACAGACCACACTACAGTGAATCCCACAATCAACGAGCTCTTCTCCAAATGAATGAGTATATAACTGGCTTTCTGATCATATTATTGGATAATAAGAACTTGAGAAAGAAAGAGCAAATGTACTGGATAACAATGTCCAAATTCCAAAAGCTCATGAAAGTCTAAAAAACTAGACCAAAAAAATTTTAAAAATCAAGTTTTAAATTTTCCAGGGAAATTCAAGTTTCACACTTCTAAAAATCCAACATCAGTGGTCCCCAACCTTTTTTGGGCCATGGACCAGTTTAATGTCAGAAAATATTTTCATGGACTGGCCTTTAGGGTGGGACAGATAAATGTATCACGTGACCGAGACAAGAGTCAAGAGTGAGTCTTAGACCGATGTAACAGAGCGAATCTGGTCATTTTTAAAAAATAAAACATCGTTCAGACTTAAATATAAATAAAATGGAAATAATGCAAGTTATTTAGTCTTTCTCTGCGGATCGGTACCAAATGCCCCACGGACTGGTACCGGTCTGCGGCACGGGGGTTGGGGACCACTGTCCAACATTACAGGAACATTAGGACAAAAAAGAAAAAAAAATGATTGAGGGCTTTTGGTGGACTGCAAGCTAACGTAAGTGAAGTTGTTGAAAAGACTAATTCTACCATAAAGAACATTACGATCAGAAGAAAAGACTGGCCTGACCAGGCGGTGGCGCAGTGGATAGAGCATCGGACTTGGATGTGGAAGATACAGGTTTGAGACCCCGAGGTCGCCAGCTTGAGTGTGGGGTCATCTGGTTTGAGCAGAGCTCACCAGCTTGGACCCAAGGTCGCTGGCTCGAGCAAGGGGTTACTCGGTCTGCTGAAGGCCCGCGGTCAAGGCACATATGAGAAAGCAATCAATGAACAACTAAGGTGTTGCAATGTGCAACGAAAAACTAATGATTGATGCTTCTCATCTCTCCGTTCCTGTCTGTCCCTGTCCCCTCTCTGACTCTCTCTCTGTCTGTATAAAAAAAAGAAGAAGAAGAAAGAACTGACTACGTACATCTAGTTCAGTGAGTTTCTTTCTGTGTACCCCACTTTAAAAAAACCGTTAACACTATACCTCATACAGAAGAAAGAGACTTGGATAGTATTTCCGGTAAATGCTCCCTGAATGCATGTATTTAACTCTGCTCCCTTCCCAAATGCCACTAAAATGACAGTAAAAGGATTTAAAAGATTTGGGAGAAAGATGACCTAGCTAAATTCTGGGTCAACAGTGGGAAAAGCCAGGAAGCGAACTCTCCCATACCTCAGAAATTAGTGGTCTAAGATATCCCTGGAACTGGAAGTGGTGGGGCTAAAAATGGGAGGATTAGTGAAAAGCTACTTAAGAGCAGTTGCACCCTCTGTGCAGCTGGGCAGCTAACTGCCCCATTTCTACCTAGGGGAGATGTGGGCAGGGCTACACCACGGAAAACAGAAGTGGAAATTTACATGTTAGTACTGACAGCTGCTCCCACTCCGACCTCTTTCCTTGCTGGGATCCCAGAACTCTGCAGTCAGACAGACCAGTGCCCTCCAGGAGACCGGAACAGACATTGTTATGAAAATCTGACCAGTCCTAGAGAAAAGACCATGAGATACCGACACTAGGCATTGCCCAACGAAATAGGCCAGCCAGGTCAGCCTGTGTACCCCACCTTCAACAATCTCTTCTTGAAATGAATATAATCCTTTTGAAGAAACCTTTTAGAGCCTTGTACTTAAATAATGAGCAGATAGCTAAGGACCACCAGACATTTAAGGAAACCATTAACAAGAATGCACAGAAGAGGGTAAAGAAGGGATAAATGGTGAGGGAAGGAGACTTGACTTGGGGTGGTAAAGACTATATAATACAATATACAGATGATGTACTGTACAATTATATATCTGAAACATATATAATTTTATTAACCAATGCCACTCCAACAAATGCAGAAAGAAATAAATTTTAAAAAAGAGTGCAGTGACAGAAGAAAATTGCAAGAAACAGATAATGCAGATAGAGAAGTGAACTTAAAATGCACATACACATGCAGAGAGATAAGAACACATGATGCAAAAATGAAAAAAAATGGAAAAGAACAAAATAAAATACCCTAGAAAATTAGGAACTCATAGCAGAACTAGAATGCAAAAGAAATATTCAAAGAAAAAAATGGAAGAAATCTGTCAGAATATGGAGTAAAAGATAAGAAGTTGAGGAAAAAAAGATAGGAAATTAAGAAGAAGGGGAACAGATGAGAAGGAATCAAATAAATAATTTAGGAAATTTTTTTCAACTGCACAACACAAATTTCCAGACTAAAATAACCCAAGGCCCAGCATAATGGATGAAAACAGATTCACAAAAGGCACATCACTAAACTATATCAGCGCATGGGTTACAAGGAAGATCCTAAAAGGTTCCTGAGAGAATAAAACAAGTTTAATACCAAAAAAAAAAAAAAAGAAAGAAAAAAAAGAAAAAGAAAAAAAATCAAGAACCAGAAAGGCATCAGATTGCAGCTGCCTCCCTAGAAGCACGAAGACAAAGGAACAACACATTTTAAATTCTGAGGGAAAATAATTTCCAACCCAGAATTCTACATCCAGCCAAATATGTATTAAATATGTATGAGATAAGAATAAAAGCATTCAAGGTAGCAAAACAATTACTTCAAGTATCCTTTCTCAGGAGGCTATGAAAGAAGCAATTTTACCAAACCAAGGCAATAAACCAAGAAAGAAAACACCAGGATAGAAACACTGATGAAAGAAATCAAAAGCTTAAATAATGAAGAACTATACCATATTCACAGACTGGAAGACTCAATAGTTTTTGAAAATCCCTCCCTAATTGATCTATAGTTTCAGCACAAGCCAAATCACCCCAGCTGAACTTCTGTAGATACTGGCAAGCTGATTCTATAATATATAAGGAAAGGCAAAGAAACTGGAATAGCCAAAATCATTTTTCAAAAAGAAGAAAAAGGTTAGAGAACTCACATGACCTGATTTCAATATAGATAAAGCTACCACAATCAAGTACCATGTGGTATAAGTGGTAAGACAAACGGGTCAATGAAACAGAATAGGAAGTTCATAAATAGATCTAAATATCCACATATGGTTGATATTTTTTAACGGTACAAAGGCAATTCTTTGGAAAAAGTACAACCTTTCAACAAGGGATAATTAAACACCCATATGCCAAACAAACAAAAAAAAAACAACAAGAAAATCCAACCTATACCCCAAACCTTATACAAAAATGAATTCAAAATGGACCATAGACCTATGTGTAAATTATAAAAAGAAAAAACTGTAGGGTGGTGTTAAGTTACCTAAGCTGCTTGGTAGGGGAAATGATCTGAGGCTCTACCTACTGATACAGACTATCGCCAGTTCTGATGTCTCTCAGCTTTCCTTCTTACCTGTGCTCTCAGCAATCCCAGGGCCTTGGTTTCCTGTGATCTGCATCTGTATTTATGCTTTCCCTAAGGAGTTAGGGGAAGGAGCAGAGATAAGTGCCGGTGTTCAATGCATCTTGTTGACCAGACTCATTAGTCTCACTCCAAAAATACAGATGATCAGACCTCTTAGCTTGAAGGCAGAATAGAAGTTTTCATCTTCTAACTCTACTTCACCATTTCTTCCCTCCATTTCCTCCTTAGTTTTCCTTATACAGATTTGTAAAATAAAGAAGCCACACAGCCACTAAAATTTTTTTAAAATAGTTTTTTATAAAGTACATGAGATCTAGATAATCAGGAATCCAACACGAGAAAGACTAAGGGAATCCCCCATATGATGTGAAGGGAGATCTCAAATTGACAGCTTTGCAACAGGTCAGAAATGGGCCAGGCCAGAATGGAGCTATGGGAGAGATCTCAACAAGAAACTGAAATTGGCCTGACCAGGTGGTGGCGCAGTGGATAGAGCATTGGCCTGGGAGGCAGAGGACCCATGTTCAAAACTCCAAGGTTGCAGGCTTGAGCAAGGGGTCACTCGGTTTGCTGTAGCCCCCCAGTCAAGGCACATAGAGAAAGCAATCAGTGAACAACTAAGGTGCCACAACAAAGAACTGATGCTTCTCATCTCCCTTCCTGTCTGTCTGTCTCTCTGTCTCTGTCACCAAAAAAAAAAAAAAAATATTGATGTTGCACCAACACACACATACACAATTGAAATTGAAAGTGTATTTAAGGTATCTGAGCTGACCCAAAGAAATTCACACAACTAGGCAAGAATTTAGAGGTCAGTGAGTCACAAGTATACAAAAAAATAGGTAAACAACAAAATGAGATGACTATTATCTCTACAGCAGCAAAAGATTATGTAGGAATGATGATCTATTACATGATTCAGCTGTGAAGAACATTTCCATAGTCATAAAGACTGAACACTGATCCAAGTAAGATTACGCCATATCCACAGCAGAAGAATAAGGGGGACTGAAGGTATATACAGGAGACAGGGACAAAGACTAGTGTCAGAAGAGAGCTCAGTCTTCACCTTCCACAGTGGAGGCCAAAATTAATGCTGAAAACTAAAGAATCAGGAGGCAGCATGTTTAGGCATTGATGGGAAAAGCAAAAGGTTCAGTTCAAAGATTTAAAAGACATGGCCTCGGGGCAGTGAAAAAAGGGGGAGAGACATTTTTTAAAAAGAGAATAGCAATCCTGATAGAAATGGTGTACTATTTAAAAGATATGCATGTATAGCTTTGATAAAACTAAAAATTAAATAAATAAATAAAATCAAAGCAGAAGAAGAAAAAAGGGGGATGTTCAGAATAGTACAGGACCTGGAATCATGACATTTAGAAGTGGCTATATAAACTAAGAGTTTTTAAGTTTAAAACACACACACACACACACACACACAACTCGGCACACATTAAAGGCCGATTTCAGTTGTTCTATATTCAGTCATTCAGTTTTTCTATCTGGCTAATGGGTAGAGAATAATAAGAACCATCAATAAAGTTACATGGACACAGTGCTCAGCCGTGAAAAAAAAAATTCTAATAACTGCCTGAAAATAGAATTAACTGTCTCAGCAAACAGTGAATTCTCTGCTGATGGAGGTGTTTAAGCAGAGCATAGACAAATCCACTTAGTGGACGTGATACCTTATTGGTGGGTCGAACAGCAGACTTCTTAAATCCTTGCCAGTTTGGGATTCTGTAAAAGGATTGCATGTAATAATCTCCTGTGAATTAGCACTTTCTAAAGGAGGACTGGAAATACTTGTCAGTAAACAAGCTGAGGCATTTTAGAACATGTGTGCTTCTTCCTTCTACCCACCTCCATCTCCTTCTAGCTTTTGATTTTTCATTCCAAAAGTTTTAAATATATTTACATTTGATTATACATCACCTAAAATATTTTTGGAAGTAAATGAGGTGTAAATACTTAAAGAGTAGAAGAGAAAAATGAATGTGTGAGTGGGAGAAAGCTTAAAGAGAAACAAGAAGATGGTCTGATGTAGTAATGAGAGATGCTTTGAATAATCGCTCTGGACCCTGTGGTTCAGTGACCATAGGACATTAAACAGGTCACAATACCCAGTCAGGTATGAGATTCTGGGAATCACACCAAAACATACCACACTACCTGGCATCAAACTATATGACAAGGCCATAATAATCAAACAGTATGGTACTAGAATAAAAACAGGCATACAGATAATTGGAACAGAATAGAGAGCACAGAAATAAACCCATGACTTTATCGTCAATTAATATTTGACAAAGGAGGCAGAATATACAATGGGATTAAGACAGTTTATTCAATAAATTGTGTTGGGAAAACTAGATAGATTTATGCAAAAAAAATGAAACAAGACACACCTGAATAAACTCAACATGGATTAAAGACTTAAACATAAGTCACAAAACCATAAAAATCCTACAAGAAAACATAGGCAGTAAAATCTCAGACATTTCTTGTAGCAATATTTTTGCTGCTATATCTCCTTGGGCAAGGGAAACAAAGGAAAAAATAAACAAATAGGACTACACCAAAATAAAATGCTTTCGCACAGCAAAAGAAACCAACAAAATGAAAAGACTACCCACTGACTGGGAGAACATGCATGTCAATAGTGTTTCTGATAAGGGGTTCATATCCAAAGTTTAAAAAATGGGCAAAGAATCTAAATAGACACTTCTTCAAAAAGGACATTCAGATGGCATAGACATATAAACTATGCTCAACATCACTAATCATCAGAGAAATGCAAATTAAAACTACAATGAGCTATCACCTGTCAGAAAGGCTATCATCTAAATCAGGGGTAGTCAACCTTTTTATACCTACCGCCCACTTTTGTATCTCTGTTAGTAGTAAAATTTTCTAACCGCCTACCGGTTCCACAGTAATGGTGATTTGTAAAGTAGGGAAGTAACTTTACTTTATAAAATTTATAAAGCAGAGTTACAGCAAGTTAAAACATATAATAAATTACCTACCACGTACTTTATGTCGGATTTTCGCTAAGTTTGGCAGAATAAATCTTTATAAAACAACTTACTATAGTTAAATCTTTTCTTTTTTTAGTTAAATCTATTTTTTAATTTATACTTTGGTGGCTTCCCTACCGCCCACCATGAAAGCTGGAACACCTACTAGTGGGCGGTAGGGACCAGGCTGACTACCACTGATCTAAATCAACAAGTGCTGGTAAGAATGTGGAGAAAGGGAACCCTCATGCACTGTTAGTAGGAGTGCAGGCTAGTGCAGCCACTGCGAAACACAGTACAGAAGTTCCTCAAAAAATTAAAGCTGGAACTGCCTTTTGGCCCACTGATGCCACTTCTGGCAATACAGCTGGAGAAATCTGCAACACTAATTTGAAAGAATATATGCACTGCTATGTTCACTGAAGCGTTATTTACAATAGCTAAGAGTTGGAAACAGCCCAAGTGTGCATTAGTAGATGAGTAGATAAAAAAGCTGTGGTACACTTACACAATGGAATACTACTAGGTGGCAAAAAAAAAGGGAAGGAACCCTTACCTTTTGCAGCAGCATGGATGGAGCTGGATAGTATTACGCTAAGTGAAATAAGCCAGTCAAAAAAATACAAATACCATATGATGTCACTTATATGTGAAATCTAAGGAACAACATAAACTAACAAACAAAATAGAAACAGAAGTTGTGAACACATAATACAGTGTACAGTTACTGTGTTGTAAAATTGTGTACCTGAAACCTATATTTTGTTAAGCAGTGTCACCCCCAATAAAGTCAATAAAAGGGGAAAAAAGTAGAAGCAGAAGCACAGATACAAAGAACAGTCTGACAGCCGTCGGAGGGGAGAGGGTTTGGGGAGCTGGGTGAGAAAAAAGATGAAGGAATTGCAAGGGAAAACAAATAGACACAGCCGCGTGGTGATGGCCAGAGAGAAAGAGGGGTGGGGAAGGTGGAGAGGGCAAAGGGGATACACAGGAAAGGTTTCACTCTGGGTGATGGGCCCATGATGCAGTGTGCAGACCATGTTTTGTTGAATTGTACACTTGAAACCTGTATGGTTTTGTGAACCAATGTCACCTCAACAAACTCAATTAAAAAGAGAGAGAGAGGTACCAGAGATTAGTGAATGACAAAAGAATACTTTTGAGTTGTTCAAATTCAAATAAAGTCTCTAGAATTTTGCATTATCAAAGAACGAAAATTACACCTTAGCTTAAATGTTGGTCATTTCAACACAGAAATAAAAATATGAAACATATTATAAGGTACTTTTTCTAAGGGACTGCCTCAAGAGTCAATATGACTTGTCTATAGGCTCCTGCAGCTTTGTTATTATTATTATTTTTTTTTTGTATTTTGTATTTTTCTGAAGCTGAGAACGGGGAGAGACAGTCAGACAGACTCCCGCATGCGCCCGACCGGGATCCACCCGGCACGCCCACCAGGGGCGATGCTCTGCCCCTCCGGAGCGTCGCTCTGCTGCGACCAGAGCGACTCTAGCGCCTGGGGCAGAGGCCAAGGAGCCATCCCCAGCGCCCGGGCCATCTTTGCTCCAATGGAGCCTTGGCTGCAGGAGGGGAAGAGAGAGACAGAGAGGCTGGTGGAGAAGCAAATGGGCGCTTCTCCTATGTGCCCTGGCCGGAAATCGAACCCGGGTCCCCCGCACGCCAGGCCGATGCTCTACCGCTGAGCCAACCGGCCAGGGCCAGCTTTGTTATTTTTTTATTCAAGGACAGTATTTGATCTTTCACTCGGTATAATAAAATACTGTCATGCCTACAGATACAATATATTCATCCTCAAGTTTACTGAACTCTATCCTCACCAATTAAATATAAACACAGACCATACCTCAAAAATAATGTCTATGTTCCTTTAGGGCGCTTTTGTATTTTTAGCTCTTAATTTTAAAAATTAGTTTAGCAGCTACCAAGAGATTACCAGTGTTTTATATACTGCAAGTCAGTATAACTTCTGACTACTTACAAAGGAGATTCTGGTGTGCTCTGACACTCTGTGGCAGCCCCTCCACTCCTCTGAACTGTCTCCCTTCACAGACTGCAGACATCTAGAGGGAAGGTCTCATTCTTGGTGGAATCTGGTACTTAGCCACCTGAACAGCACACTAGTCCATAAATGTTGAACTGAACCAAAACATATGATGGTGGGCCAGTAGCAGGAAGTGACCCGATGGAGGAGAGACACTCAGATAACTAATCAATGAAGGAAGGAGAATTTATTAAAGCCGGCAGAGCACGTGGGGTTTGTAGCTTCAAAACACGAGCTCCCCTAAGTTGACTTTCTTACAGGTTATATACCTTTACAGTATCTAAGCAATGGGCATGTGATTTCTTTATTTAAGGTTTCCCAGGACTCAAGGAGAGGGGAGGGAAACTTTCCGTGGGGTCAGCAGGGGGGAAGTTTCCAGATCACTGGCCATAGTTACATACAGACCCTGCTACTCTTGCTTTGTATTGTAACTATGAGATATAGATAATTTATCACTGGCTGACTCAGTTACCCCTGCTGGCTCCTTTCCCTTGTATTCCTTTCATTTCTTCTGTCTCAGGGCAGAGGGGGCCTGCCCCTCCCTCCTCAGGCCAAGACATTTCTCTTTATTCTATCAACATTCTTTTTCTTTTCAGTGCCTTCCCACCTCTCTCAGAGCTTCCTCACTCCTGCACTGGTCACAAGCGGGGTCATTTCTGTAGAAGGGCTCTCCACCATTCAGATCAGACTTTGAAAACAGTAGAATCTGTAGGTCCACATACCCTGCTCCCAGAAAGGCACTGAGGCCCAAACAACGTTCACGGTGGTCTTCTGCATGGTGGGCCAATAAAATACAAGGGAGGGGCGGGGATTTGCTGGAAGGGAAGCCCTCATTCTTATAAATCTACCAGTGCTGATTACCTAGCATATTAGGTGTTGACAAGGCCCAGATGTCTCTAACTTATGATGTGCTCTTTTAATTTTTATTTTTTTTCCTGGCTGGCTAGTATTAACATCTTTACCAAGATGTCACTGTAATGTCGGAAGGCATGCTAGCAAGGTCAGGTTCAAAAGCAGCATAATTAACTTGAAACATTTCAAACAGTGGCTAATTTTAATTTTCAGGTTTACTCCTGTTTCTCTCCACTGACATGTTTTGTTTTAAAAATAGTAATTTTGACAAGCATCCTTAGCACCCTAAACTAAAATTGTGATCTCTGAATACCCCATTCCTCCCCGACACTTTTATTCAATAAACATTTATGGAGAGTCTGTTATTTGTTTAGCCCATATAACATCATCTCTGTCTTCAATTCTTTCTCCAACAAAAGACAGCATTCAATCAGTAGCAGGTCCCATCTCTGAAGGGCCATTTGGAGAGCTAAGCAATAATACAAGTGTCCCTCGTGTCTCTGCCGCAGACCCCACCTGGAGGAAAGAAAACCCCAGCACAAGCTGACCCAGCTGGCCTCACAGCAGTTCAGATTCTGAAGTTTCTGAGATCTCAAACAGCTGACTGAGAAACAATTCACATGAGAAGCTTTTAAATTGTCATAATATACCTGGGTGACTTGAAATGTATTTACATCCTTTTTGCCGATAATTAAAAGAACGTGTTGGTAGTTCTGTCTCAGGTCGCGGATGCTTCCTACGGATAGGTTACCGGATCCAACAACATTCTTGTTGCAACTGCACTTACTTTTGTTGTCACTTAAAAGAATGAAATTGAGAAGGAATATTTCAAGCACTGTTTCTCAAAAGGTGTTCTGTAGCAGAATAGTTCAAGATATATGAAAAAAAATTTTCAGGACAAATTAAGTTCAAGGAAGGCCAGTTAAGCAAAGTTAAATTGGTTTCCTGGAGGTTAAGATAAGGAGCAAAGAGTCTTTAATATGCTAATATGCACGGTAACTCGACAAAAGGGGAGAGATGAGGAAGGGAGTGGGAGGTGTTGGGACAGTTTATTGAAGGAGGATGAACTTCTGAAATTTTTCTTGATGACAGAACCTTTCTTAAAGGACCACCTTGGAGGAGCATCCTGGTGCTTGGGGAGCACCTCCTTGGGGAAACACTGATTATGGTATCCTACATAAGAACATCTGTATCCTTACATGGGAAGGCTTGTAGACCACCCACAGAGGATAGCGCCTGGTAAGCAGCAGGTACTGCAAACAATGTTGCTTACCCCAGGAGGCTGCCTGCTGTCTGCAGGTCCCTACGACAGAACCGTTTCCACTTGGTCTTGGCTTACTTTCTCAGATCAAACTATAAACTTTTTTTCTTAATTATCAAAACTAGAATTGCATTCAATTTTAAAATGAAGTGTCTTATTAAAAAGTATTATTTCCAAATCTTCATAACTGAAATCCAAAATGTTTTCCTTGATGTAAATGTATGGCTAATTTCAAAATATATTTAATATGCTAGACTTAAAAGTTGATGTTTTTACAATTGTTTTTATAGCACTTGATATTTTTAGAACTGTCATGAAAATACAAAATCACATGCAAAAGAGATGTGAAAAAACTTCAAAGCCTAACAAGCAAGGGATAAAACTCTCATAAATAGGCCGAATTTTTCCAGTGCAGTTTAGTTAAAAAAGAAAAAGAAAGAGAAAGAAAGAAATCCAGCTTTTGACCTGGTGGTGAAAAATCTCTGCCTTCGTATTCGAGTCTAATCAGCATGCTAACCATTTGTGCTACAGTCAACTTCTCTGTGGCCATTTTCTTTACCCTTTCCTTTCCTAACAGATTTCCAGAGCCTTGTTGGTACTTATTATTAAATAATGTTAGCATCAATTATATTAATCCTTTCAGAGCCCATAGATTTTGAAAGACTGATTAAATATACACATATTTATTCTTTATTCAAAACTGTCTTCTCAAGAATCTGGGTTAAAGGGGAAAGGACAAACAATAGTCATACTGGGTAAACGCACTGTCATGATAGACTTGTTCAGACTGAAGTTCTTAGAAGAAAATGCAGAAAGGCCCAGGAGAAAATGCACAGTGGTCAAGGGTCCCCAGACTCTGAAGTTTATAAACACCATTTACATAGACTCTGCTCCAGAATTTCGCACCTTGACCTCTAGTTTGAGGTGCAGTGATTTAAAACCAGCACCCCCCCACACACACACGCACACTCTTTAAAGTAAGAGTACATAGTACACACAGTCTCTGAATTCAAGTGCCAGAAGTGACAGCCAAGGCCCATTAATATGCTACTTGAATGTAGCAGTTCTCAGTACGGCAAAGGGAAGGAAATTGCATTGCAGCAGGAAACGCCGGGCTTTCCACCACTCTGGCTTTCCACGATGCCGGACTTTGGGCAAGCTATCCAACCTTTCCGAGCCTCTGACTCCTAATCTGCAAAATGGGGCTAACACTGATATCCACTGGGTCTCCAGAACAAAATGAAATGAAATGAGGACAGACAAGTAAGGAAATGAGTGCAGGGAAAACCCTAGGCTGGTCACCACTATTCCTCGCACTCATTTCCCTGCTCTATTTCATGCCCTTTCCTCCGCCCTCTTTCCTCCTAATCTTTCTAAACCCTGTCCTTAAAAAAGCATCTCCTCTATGCACGTGAGCGTTTTCTAAAATCTAGTATTGGGTCAATTGCCTATGGGACATTGCTGCACGAAGGTATTAATGTCAGTATCAACTCAGACTCAGTCTATATAAAACTGAATTCATCTTCTCTTCTCCAGATACTAGTCTCCACCTCAACTCCCATGTCCACCAATGACAGTACCTTTCTCCGAGCATATGGCATTCTAAACCAGTTTTATCCGCCCCCTTCATTCCACATGTCCAGATTCAGTCAGGGGAGTCTGTCCTATTTCAACCCCATAATGTCTCTTGTGTTTCCCATTTACACTATTTGGTTCCACTTAGTGAACTGCCCAGGTAGCATTCCCCTTATGCCTGCTTCCTACTAAAACCTCTCCATCCTCTTACTTTCTAAACTTTATCCTCTAAGGCCAGATCAAGGGTCATTTCCAAGAAGCTGACTCTCCAACTGGTCCATACTTCTTGGCCTCCCCATTCCCTGATTTAGCTTGTCCTTATTATTGCTATCTATTTCACCCATAGGACTCCTCTTCCTGACACAATTTAAAATTTTTGGAAGTTAAAGTCTCTTTTCTAGATCCCAAACACAGGATTTCTTTTGTGAGGGGTATTACTGGATGAGGATCTCCAAGAGGTTTATATTGATATGGTAATGCCTGATATATTTTCAAGGGTTATACACTTTGGTACAAGCCTATGAGGTAGGTTTTATCACTGTTCCCATTTTATAGCTGAGGAAACTGAGGCACCAAAGGTTAAAGGATTCCACCTATACATATATAACCCAGCTGGTGGCAGAGCTGAGATTAAAAACTTTACAGTCTGGTTCTACAGCCCATAGTCCTGCCAGTACAAGATGGTGTTCAATTCTCTGAATTCTAGGAGCCCGTTAGAATAGCAGTAGGGAAAGGACTTCTAAGGACAGCAGAAGGTCAGCTGCCCATTAAGGGAGAATCATTTAGTTGGGGATGATGGCGAAATGAGACACATATAATAGACTAAATTCAATTGAATTTTATTTTAAGAAAAGAAATTTTACACCCGAGACAGTTATGTTTAAAATTAAACTCTTTTGCTATTACGAATCCACAGAGAAAGATTCTTGCACATAGAATAACCATACTTTTGGATTACTAAAGGGTGTCAGCTTTTTTTTTATGGACTTCAATGCATGTTGTCAAACAGTGTTCAAACAGGGTCATTCCAATTTATTCAGAAATCAATAAAGTATACAGTGAGTCAAAACCACATGAGCAATTAATATCACTCTGTTAACTTCCACCCAAGTTAGAGATGTAAAAGACTGTCTTTGTGCTTTAAATTGGGTTAATTTGATTATCAGCAAGAGTCAACATATTTAAATATTAGTTTACTATTTCCCCATTGGTAAATTAGCTATTTGTTGCAGAGATCCAGTTTTTATACTGTGAGAGCTCTTTATGTAATAGATATTCTAAGTAACGACGTGAATTTTCAGTTTTATTACTGCTTACATGAAAACAAAATTAAATAGGAAGGGGAAAGAAATCATTCTTCTTTCTCTATTCTAGTACCTTCCACTCAGTAATTTATGGCTTCTTAAATGTATCGCATAGAGGTAAGAAGAAAAGGAAAAAAAAATTAGAAAAAATTGAGTACCAATCACACAAAGATAAATACACACAGAAGTGAAAAGTCAGAAAAGGAAAAAAAAAGGAAATTGAAGGAATTAGAGGGAAAAGGTTATAGGGACCTACCTCCTCAAGAGTCTCTTGGGGCCCACTGTATTATGGGAATACTAATTAGCTATGTAACCATTATTCCAGCTTTAAATGCTCTTTATCCTGAAGCTATCCTTGCCTCAGAATGGAAGAGGCCGTGGGGGTGGGGAAAACAGAAGGAGCTCAGCAGTGGCTGGAGCAGTACCACTGGGGGAACAGAAAGATAATTGTGCAACTTTCAACTATGAACTGTGACAAGTCCTATAATAGAGCTACCAGAGAAATGTTAGAAAACACTCTAGAAGTGTGATTTACAGGCAGAAGAAAATGGCAAAACCACGCACAGGATAATACTGGCTGCCTACGGAGTCACCGTCCGTCCCTCCCACACACACCGCTGCCTGGCTGACAGGGTCCTGTTTTTGTTCCCATGTTGCCCTGCCCTCCACTTGACCCAAAGAGAAATAAATCCTGGTTACTCTAAGCCAAGTACGAGGTCCTTTGCCTCCCCCTAGCTAGAGATTGTTTAGGGAGGAGTATGCAGACCTCCTTAACACCAATTAATGGAAAACTACTGAGGTCCTTCAGCTCAGCAAGACAGGTCGGAAGAACCACATGGATCTTGGGACCCTGAGGGGCACGAAGGGAGGAAAAGCAATACCTTCCTGAGAGTGACAAAAAGAGAACTCAGGGCCTTGCTGACATCACCAAGCCACTGAAGTCACCAACCTGGAAGCCATCCTACCTTTCGTTCTAGGTCCATGCTTGATCCATTGCGCCACCACAGGTCAGGCCCATCCTACCTTTCAACACACACGAGGTAATACATTTTCCTTAAGGTTTTAGCTATTGAGATGTAAGGGAGTTTTTTCCCCCCTCTTTTCTTTCTTATAGCTGAATTTATCCTAAGTGGTTCATGATAAATAAAAATCTTCTAAGATTACAGTTCTATCAAAAAAAGAGCAGGTGCCTGACCTGTGGTGGCGCAGTGGATAAAGCGTTGACCTGGAAATGCTGAGGTCGCCAGTTCGAAACCCTGGGCTTGCCTGGTCAAGGCACATATGGGAGTTGATGCTTCTAGCTCCTCCCCCCTTCTCTCTCTCTGTCTCTCTCCCTCTCTCCTCTCTAAAAAAAAAAAAATGAATAAATAAAAAATAAAAAGTGTTCAGAAAAAAAAAAAAGAGCAGGCTTTAACAACTTCATCGCTATTGAAATGTCTTGAAGTAAACACCGATTTTCAAAATTTTTCCATCTTTTTGCTATTGTTCTTATTTTACATTATAAAAATGATCCATAAATCAAACACTTTTGTTTAACAACGGTTAGAATAACTGTCTGGCAAACTTAAAAATTAGAATAAAAATAACTTTCAAGAGTTTCCTTACTAAAGAAATGTCTAGTAGTTGACTGTGAGATGTTGTAAAGAGCAGCTAAAAAGAGTAATATATTATTTTCTTTTTATTTTACTGTTTATTTTATTAATTTATTAATTTTAGAGAGTAGAGAGAAGGGACATAGGGGAGCAGAAGCATCCACTTGCAGTAACTGCTTCTCGGGTGTGCCTTAACCAGGCAAGGCCAGGGTTTGGAACTGGCCACCTCAGCGTTCCTGGTCAACACTTCATCCACTGCGCCACCACAGGTCAGGCACATTATTTTCACCAAAACAAAATTACAGCAGTTTATCAGTCAAATATTTGTTAAGTAAATCTTTTTATACAACTGATAAGAAATCACAACGTCCACCAAGGGGAAAAGAAAAACTAACACCCCCTATTGAGTATATTAAAACTTACTGAAAAATGCAAATCTCTTTCAAATACCACCTCTTAAAAAAAAGTACTAAGTTTGAAACAATGCATCAATTCAAACTTGGAACATTATGCTATGCTATATTCCAAATAAATGAGAAAACAGAAAGTACTAAAAGGGAAGAAATATCACTGTGCCAGAAACTTTAAACACATTCACAGAGTGAATTCCTACGGTAGAGATAACAATGCCTCTTTAATGAGGAAGCTCTTTCCCAGCTCAAAGACTTTTTCTTTATAACTCTACACATAAACTCCCATCCATCAGCACCTGCTATAAGAACAGCAGCATTGGCCCTGGCCAGTTGGCTCAGTGGTAGAGCGTCAGCCTGGCGTGTGGAAGTCCCGGGTTCGATTCCCGGCCAGGGCACACAGGAGAAGCTCCCATTTGCTTCTCCACTCCTCCCCCTCTCCTTCCTCTCTGTCTCTCTCTTCCCCTCCTGCAGCCAAGGCTCCACTGGAGCAAAGATGGCCCGGGCACTGGGGATGGCTCCTTGGCCTCTGCCCCAGGCGCTAGAGTGGCTCTGGTCACGGCACAGCGACGCCCCAGAGGGGCAGAGCATCGCCCCCTGGTGGGCGTGCCGGGTGGATCCCGGTTGGGCGCATGCAGGAGTCTGTCTGACTGTCTCTCCCGGTTTCTAGCTTCAGAAAAATACAAAAAAAAAAAAAAAGAACAGCATTGTAAATCCAAATGGCCCATTATTGGAGTGGACTGGTCATTTCCCACCCACCTTGACCTGGTAACTACCACCTCCATTAATATTGATACATTTGCTTCATCCATGAAAGGTATCCCTGCAACATACAAACATACAAGCTGTTTAAGACAGCTACTAAAAGTTCTGTTCAGAATCTTCTGAAGGATTTATTTGTCCTTTAAAAACATTTTTATAAGATTTTATTTACTGATTTTAGAAAAGCAGGGAGGAGGGAGGGATGGGAAACATCAGCTCGCAGTTGCTTCTCCTATGTGCCTTGACGCAGCAAGCCCGGGTCTCAAACTGGCTACCTCAGCATTCCAGGTTGACACCTATCCACTGTGCCACCACAGGTCTGGCTAAAAAAAAATTCGTATTGTATTTTAAAACATCAGAATTGCTAAGGTAGGAGATGTTAATTTGTTCAAATACTGCATGAGCACTTATAATATACCAGGTACCAGCTAAGCACTGAGATTAACAGCAATCAACAAAGCAGATGTAGTCCCTGTGTTTTTTATCAGCTGAGTCCAGACCAGGGGTCAGCAAACATTTTCTGTAAAGTAAATAGTTATGCTTGTAAGTCGTAAGGTCTCTTTCACAAATAACTACTCAACTCTGCCTTTGTAGCATAAAAGCAGCTATAGATAATATGTAAATAAATGAGGGTATTTATAGTCCCAATAAAACTTTATTTGTGGACAATGAAATTCAAATTTCATACAATTTTAATGAAATCAATTTTTCATGCAATAATATTGTTCTTTTGATTTCTTTCAACCATTTAAAAGAATAGATACCATTTTTAGCATTTTTAGCTTGCAAGCCATATAAAAACAGGTAGCTGACCAGATTTGGCCCGCGGACTATAGTTTTGCAAACTCCTAGGTCAGACATTAATATTAACTGTGAAATAATTTGTTTCTTGCTTTAAGTACTCAAGGGTAACAAGGCTGAATGTAACAAGGCTGGGACAGTTTAATGAGGAGACATGGCCTGGTTTGAATGATCAAGGAAGCCTTTCCGAAAAAGTAACTTTCAGGCTGACACTTAAAGGATGAGGAGTAGCCAGCCAACGGCAGGGGGAAAAGCAAAGAGCCTTCCAGACAAGTGAACAGCATGTGCAAAACCCCTAAAAGAATCGGCCTGGTATGCAGGAGTCCTGGGTTCGATTCCCAGCCAGGGCACACAGGAGAAGCGTCCATCTGCTTCTCCACTCCTCCCCCTCTCCTTCCTCTCTGTCTCTCTCTTCCCCTCCCACAGCCAAGGCTCCATTGGAGCAAAGT
This sequence comes from Saccopteryx bilineata, assembly GCF_036850765.1. Classification (NCBI taxonomy): domain Eukaryota; kingdom Metazoa; phylum Chordata; class Mammalia; order Chiroptera; family Emballonuridae; genus Saccopteryx; species Saccopteryx bilineata. The sequence goes on from NC_089491.1 coordinate 28,743,327, forward strand.
TGGCCCGCTGGGGATGGCTCTGTGGCCTCTGCCTCAGGCGCTAGAATGGCTCTGGTTGCAGCAGAGAGACGTCCCGGATGGGCAGAGCATCGCCCCCTGGTGGGCATGCCGGGTGGATCCCAGTTGGGCGCATGCGGGAGTCTGACTGCCTCCCGTTTCCAGCTTCAGAAAAATACAAAAAAGGGGGAGGGGGGGAGTCCTAAAAGAAGAAATGCAATTGACAGAAGAACCTGTGAGGTTGGAGCACAAAGAGTAAGAAGCAGGGCATGAGATGACGCTGGAGAGACGCAGAGAACAGCACACACAGGGACTTGCTGGCTCAGGTCTGGAATTCTGGTCTTTGTCCTAAGAGCAATCAGAAACCACTAAAGGGTTTCAACTAGCAGAGGAACACAATGAGCTTCATATTTTTTTAAAGATCACTAACACTAAAAGACGGAGAAAAATTAGAAGGTAGCATGAAGGAATAGAGGGAGATCTATATGCGAGGATATGGCCAGACATGACAGAGGCTTGGACTAGGTGCTGGCAGTGGCGTTTAGAAGGTTAAAGGGGCAAGTTATCATGACTCGCTATGAACTAATGAAAGGCACATTCCTTACCAGTTTCCACACCAGGACACTGGTATCATTCAGTGAACCAGAGATACTGAAAAAGTGTGTGTGTGTGTGTGTGTGTGTGTGTGTGTGTGTGTGTGTGTGTTACATAAACCGAGTTGTTTTAGACATGCCCAGTTTGAGCTGCGTACATATATTCCAGTGATAGTGCTAAGGAATTAGTTGGATGTAAGGATCAGAGGCTAGCATAGTGTTTCAATTTACTAATTCAGTAATTCAGTTTGGGAATTTCCAGTATATAGACTTGTAATGGAACCCATAAGAGGAGATGAAAGTACCTAAAGAAAAGGTATAATAAAACAGCAGATTTCAACCTTGGCAGCCCATGAGAATCACCAGGGAAACTGAAAAATTCCAATGCCCAGGCAGTACCCCTGGACAAATGAAATCAGAACCTCTGGGAGTGGGACCCCCAGCATGAGGGTTTTTAAGAGTTCTCAAGTGTTTCCAATGTGCAGCCAATATTGAAAGATAAGAGGATTCAAGACATCAGGCATGAACAGTCCTACTGAAAGAGCAAGAGTAAGAGACTGCACTAGTTTCCAGTCCCAGCTACCACATAAGGTGTCTCTCTCTGTCTCAGACTACCTCAGATCTCTAAATTCTAGTTTAACTCGACAGAAAAGTGAGACAGTAGGACTAGCTTTCCTCTTATATCCTCCAGGGTCCCAAAAATGTGAGCCAAAGGTATAAAATTAAAATATTTTCTTTTTTTTCTTAATGGGGGGCAATAAAACAGCTATTAACCAATTACCAGTAGTAGAATATGGAATAATTTTTATAAATAATTATCTATTCTAATCAATAACATCCTTAGTGACAGACTTAACACATTATCAGAGTATATGATAATATTTGCTAAGCCTGGGAACATTCTAACTGGACAAGTTTTGCTACATTATACTATGTTGCTCCCCAGCTAGTAACTGCAGGAAGGTTAAAATGGTGGCATGAATTTAACTAGAAACTCCTTCATTCAAAATTTCACTGAGTGGACCTTTTCTAAAGATAAAGTGAGCTGCAGTTTAAGGTTGGGAAGCACACGTGCAAACACAGAAAGAGCAGCACAGAGCTCCGACTCGGAACACCTGAAAGTCTGGATCACATAGAGAAGCTCTGTGACTTGAGCTGAGTTTCCCAATCTCCAAGTCTCAATATCCTTGCTTGTAAAATAGAAGTAAAATCAACTTCAGAGTTAGAGTAGAAATTAAAACATGAAAATGGCTCCGAAAAACATTAACACATTTTTATATTATTTCCAGGCAATTTTAACACTAACTTTCATTTACATATTTTGAGGAGTTGATCTCTGCTCTCACCACAGTGTTCTGAAGAAGGGGGAAAAAATGTCTTCATGCTGTTGTTCCAGTTAAGAGCAAATCTACTTGGCTGGACATAGTTTAATGGAACTTAGTCCCTGCTGGTAATTCCCAATACACTGTTCAAATTTCATTTTTATTATCTGACTTTCAATTCCCACAGCAGATAGAAACTACAGTATTATTTAAAAAATCTGTTAAGGAACAGTTAACATACTCAAAAGGTAACCAGTATTTGTGAATCACTTGATTGTTTTTTCATTATTCCCAAGACAAGATATAAAAGCTAGAATAAGTTAAATGTGTAGCTCGCCATTTGAAGACCATGGGGCAAGACAGCAGACAAGTACAACGTCTCCTAAACTCAGACAGACAGGGGCAGTCTGTTCAATCGGAAAGATTGTCCTCCATTCCTCTCACAGTGTCTAAGGTTAGAACCGAAGGACAGAGAACTTCAGAGCACTAGTAAAATCTTCTGGTCTCCAAAGCACTGCTGTGAGAAATAATGATCTAGCCATTAACGACAAAGACTTGGGCAATTTGCTAAGTAATCTTTCAAAAGCCTCCTTCACTCAACCTGGTTTGTCAATGGGAAAGAACATTTAATAAATCTGAAGATTTACAATTGAACTTTGAAGTTTAACATTATAAGAGTAGAAATTATGTCAGGTTATAATAGAACAAAAGAATTACGAAGGGCTGGGAATAAATTTTAAGAGTCTCAGGGAGGATTAGTGCTAAAAAAAAAAAAAAAAAAACCTGGCCCTGGCCGGTTGGCTCAGTGGTAGAGCATCGGCCTGGCGTGCAGGAGTCCCGAGTTCGATTCCTGGCCAGGGCACACAGGAGAGGTGCCCATCTGCTTCTCCACCCCTCCCCCTCTCCTTCCTCTCTGTCTCTCTCTTCCCCTCCCACAGCAGAGGCTCCATTGGAGCAAGGTTGGCCCGGGCGCTGAGGATGGCTTCGTGGCCTCTGCCTCAGGCGCTAGAATGGCTCTGGTCACAGCAGAGAGACGCCCAGATGGGCAGAACATCGCCCCCTGCTGGGCATGCCGGGTGGATCCCGGTCGGGGGCATGCGGAAGTCTGTCTGACTGCCTTCCCATTTCCAACTTCAGAAAAATACAAAACAAAAAAAACCCCCAAAACTCAAGGAAACTATCTCATTTTAATGTTCCCTTCAAAGAGATTTTTAGTCAAAGGCTATCATGTGTTGGCTTGTTTTGAGCAAGTACTAATATTAGTAAACAACGTACAGTGGTCACTAAGAAAAAAAAACATGAACCATAAGAGTCCTATAAGAGCCCTGACTCATTAGACATGCTTAAGATTCTTAAATGTACATACCCAATACAGCAAATTATTTTGCCAATAATTTGCTCCTTTAGCAAGGAAATCCAAGTTAATATAGAATGTGACACTTTCATCTAAATCCTAAAACAGGATAATTATTTTGGTAGCAAATTATGATATCTAGGTACTTCCAAAAAAAATGAAAACAATAGAAGGAGAGACTATAAGAGATAAAACAGTTCGAAAGACCATACACTCTCTCATGAGAGTCTACAACAAAGCAAGAGGCTATGAGCGGAAAATAAAGTGTATTTCAAAATCGAATCTCTAACAGAAAAAGAACACAGACTGTATTTACATTGATAAAGTCTGCCAGGGCTTTAACACTGCTGACAATACCACTGAGAAAAGCTAAGGTGAAATGCAGATTACCCCAAAGCAGTATTTTCATGTGCCTTGCAGGTTATCATGAGAGTTTGCAGACAAGCTCTTTTAAGATGTTATAGCCACTGTTCCAACTGAAATACAAGCATTGAGTAAAAGACCCAGGAGAAAAGGGAAAACCTGCTCAATTTTGCAGACTGACACTACCACTGACAAAACAGGAAGGAATGTGAGAACTTGAACTTAAACAGTTCAACCTTGAGCGTAGAAGAGGGTGCTTGGTGGAATCAGTCAACCAGCCCGTGAAAGTGAAGCAACACGGATCAGGGCTGGATTCCCATTCAATGTTACTCAGCAGCCAGATGTTCAAATCTGTGTATAAGTGACTACTGCTGAGCAACTGTTACTTACAAGATATAGAGGGCACTGCAGTGGATACAAAGATGGGGAAAACAAAAGTAGTTCCTGTACTCAAGATGCTTACAATCCAACAGAAGAGAATAAACATTTTCTGCCTGAAAATATAATTGAGGCTTCTATGTGAGGTTCAAAGTGGTATAGAGGTTCTTGAATGGAGATCTCATCTTGCATTCCCATTTTGTTTCAACACAACACATATAGATACACTATTATTCTTAAGCTGGAAAATATTAGCAAACTGGTAACGATGACAAAATCTCAAATAAGGAAAAAAAATATGATGAGTTCTTCGGCACAAAACCTGCTCCTCAATGCTCCACTGAACACTACAAGTCCCTAAAGCTGAACTTGAAGGCATGTGACAGCTGCTGATTGGTTATCGGGATTCAGAAGGGAAAAAACGCACCCCTTGGGGTGCATGACATGTATCTCGTCTGTAGAACATGGCACAAAAAGAAATAGTGGCTCCAAGAAGAGGAAAAAGCAACGAAAATGTATGTAATAGCATTCTGGAAAGTATGATAGGGACTTAGACAAATGCCAAGGCTCACTCACTACTTGAGATTACAGCAGAGTTTTGGTGCAGAATCCGTCCCTCCCAAATTTAATTGTTCAGGCACTGAACAAGCCATTCATAAACTATCAGTACTTTCCTGTCTTAAAGGTATTCTTTCCACCATCAAAAGAGGCTGCAAAGTTACCCAGTTCTTAAAATAAAGGCAATAGAAAAGATGCCTTTTTTGGTGAAAATGACATTTAAGTAAATAGCAGACAAATAACATCCAACTTGATTCCCCCTCCACTCCAAAATCCCCAACCAATTAAAAGGTATTGTGTAATTATCTACCTTTAGTTGTTAATATGAAAACCTTGTTCCATAGACCTTGTCATAACACCATCACATAATAGTTTTTCTTTGCTATTCTAGCTAATTAGGAAGGTTTAACTAAATCAATCAACCTATGATCCTAGTAGGAAAAATAATAATAAACCACAGGTAAGCAAACACTCAGGAAAAAAAATGCAGGACAAATAGGATACTTGATAAAACATGAATGTCCTCCATTCATTTGCAATTCTAGACATTTTCTAACAGATCTCAGATTTTCAGAACAAGTATGCAGGTTATTTAAAACTGAGTTATATATAGTAATTTAGCAGCAGCAAAAACACTTCTGGCATTATCCCACATGCTAGATATCTGGAGGAATTCCCCCCCCCCAAAAAAACTAGAATTTTTCTTCACCAAGAACCAGACAGCCTTTATTTTTAAAGACAAGAGCCCCAAAACAAACAAATCAAAGACCACAGTGAAATTCTGCGCTAATGAAACTGTGAGATTCCATCCCAGGCATTGTCAGAGCCTATTTTTCATACACCAGCACCAGACACTTTGATGCAGTATTCCTGATTGCTTTTTATCGTATTTGTAAATACACTCACTAATCCACTAAATTAGGTAATTTACAAACAGGTCCTCTCAGTTATTAGTGGCCAGCAGTCAAGTCCTATTACATTTGATCCTTATACAGTTGTCTAAACATTTCCATCTAGGTTAAGGGCTCAGATCCGCAAGAGAGAGGGAGGTTAGCGAAATTTGGATGGGGGCAGGGTAGAAGCTAGATGAAATCTCTGCATCTCAGCCCTGGGCGACAACATTCAGCCAGTGCCCACCGAAAAACTAAATTCGGCACCTCTTCCTCCTGTTACACTGGCAACAAAGAGGGAGTTTCCGTAACGCTCCCGTCACCCACCAGGTGCCCAATCTCCTTCCCAGCCCAGTCCCGGCGCTCCCGCAGGGGCCTGGGTGTAAAAAGAGGCCGCGGTGCTCGGGGTCAAGGCACAACAGGGGGATGGGGTGTGAGGCGAGCGGGTGGAAACCGGGAAGTGGGCCGTGGAAGGGCTCCCGGGCCCGCTTAAACACCCGAACCCGTTCGGGGGGCGGTGGGCAAGGGAAGAGGGGCATCTAATAGAGCAGAAACTGGAACGAGGTGGGAAAGGGGTGAAGAGCCCACGCTGGGTGTACTCCTGCTGGGAGCTCAGAAAATAGTCGGTGGAGAGGGAGCGGGGGACTCCACCAAGCTGGGAAGAGACGGCCAAGGCCCGCAAGACGAGGGAAGGGGGTGCCACCTGGGGCGGAGAGGAGGCGCCCGTGCTGCCTCTACCTGCAGGCGGGCGGGACGCTCAGGTGTGACAGGGAGGTGGAGGCCAAGTCGGGCAGGAAGGGCAATGAGCGGAGGGCGCACTGGGGGTCGCGCAGAGGCGCCCGCGGGTCGGCAGCCGCGGAGACAGTGCGGGGCACCTGCGGGACAGGCGGGGGCGGGGGGCTCTGGAGTGCGGGCGGGATGAAGAGAGGAACGCGGACAGCGAGAGGCTTCGGGAGGCGGGCGCCCGCGGTGCGGCGCGGTGCGGTGCGGCGCGGGGGAGGCATCCGGGCGGGCGGCCGGGAGGCGGGAGCCCCTCACCTGCGCGGCGGAGGAGGCGGAGCTGCAGCAGCCCATGGCGGGGCCGGAGGAGCCCGGAGGCGGCGCCGGGCGCGCAGCTACGCCCCGGAGCCCCTCGGCATGCGAGCCGGCGGGCGCCCGGGGAGGGCGCGGCCTGGCCCCGCACGGCTCGGTGGCGGTGGCGGCGGCGGCGGCTCGGACGGCGGCGGACACTCAGGAGGCGGCGCGGCTCGGGGCGGGCATCGGCCACATCCCACGGCGACGGCGGCGGCGGCGGCTGCGCGGCTCCTGCTCCGCTCCTGCTACTGCAGCTGCTTCCCAGCGGAAAGGGGCGGGCGGCGGCGGCGGCGGCGCCTCCCCTTGTCCCCCGCCTCCCGCCTCCCGCGCCCAGTCCTCTCCCGCTCCCTCTCCCGGGCCGCCGCCTCCTCAGCGCCGCGCGCGTCTCCCATCAGACTCCCCGCCCCCAGTGCAGCGCCGCGCGGGCGGCCGAGCGGCGGCGGCCAAAACGAGGCCGGGCCCTTTGACGCGCGTCAGAGCCTGCGCGATGCCGAGCCCATTTAGCGGTGGCACCGAGGCAGAGCGCTGCCTCGGGTCGAGAGGGCTCCCGGGGCTGAGACACCCGAGGGCTGGGCAGGCTCGCAGAATAAATGTGGCCGGGTTGCTTCCGGACCCGGGAGACGTGGGCGAGGTAGGAGTTGCTCGCTGTTCCCACTGGAAGTGCAATCCGAAGTCCCCAGTGGCTTCTTACTATTCCGACGGCTGCTTTTTATCCAGAGGAAAGCGTGCACAATAAACCTCTGGAGAAGGGGTGCTAGGAGACAAGGAGAAACAAGCATCTGTTGCTACTGACCCCATTTTGCTGATACGGAAACTGAGACTTGAAGATGACCAAGAGTCTAATGAAATGCACCCAAGGTCAAAATTGTTCTAAAGACAGTTCTCAAGGTCTCTCAACTCAAAGCCATATTAGACTTGAACTAACCTTTCTTATACAGAGGTTAATCCACAATAATCGGGTATTAATTCATTCTTATTTTTAAAATTTACTGAAGACATACGAAATTACCGTGACTTGAAAGCACTGGGAATGAAGAAGTGAACAAAGAAGTTTCTGCTCTCTTACAAGTCCGTTGTTAATGTACGGTGGCAACAAGTTAGAGTGGGCATGGTCAGTACCTTCAAGAAATTTGCGGTGCCAAAAGAGTCCTTAGGAAATAGTGTGAGATCAGAACGGGGGGAAAAAAACAAAACTAAAGATTATCGTTAATACTAAGACAACCACAGTATCAGGCACTGTGTTTCATCCTATCAAATAATGTCTCAAAGACAGAATCAGTTTAAAAATATATATATATTTTTATTTACAAAGATTCAAGGGAGTGAGACTCTAGAAGGCCTGATCAAATAAAAGTGAGTTTTAGGATTACCCAAACTCTAAGGGGGGGGGGGGATAGCACAGAAGTAAGTTGACTTTAATGTGTTTTGGAAAGGGAATCTAAGCAAATAAAGATGGGTACCGGGAGACAGCCGAAGAGAAGGCCATAGAATTCCTCGCTGGTGTGTTCCAGTATCATTTCCTAGGTGTGACGATGAATCACTTTCGAAACTTCATTCTCCTCTGTGAAACAGATAATAGGGATGACCTCAAAAGGCTATCAAGATTAAATAATATCAGCAGGCACTCAACAAGTCCTGCTTGAGACCATTAATTCTTCCTCTGCATTCTCCCTCTGTACTCTTTCAATTTGATCAGAAGGTCCATCATACTGCTGGGGTGATGAGTCTTAATTATGTTACCAGTCATTAAATAGAAGTGAAAAAATAAAACTTGAATAGCTCTGGTCCCAGTTCTCCACAATTAGATTGCAAACTCCCTGAGAACAAGGGAAAACATTTTCCCCCAGCTGTCTCATGTGTTTGTTAAATTATTCAATGTAGCCAGGAATGAAAAAAACCTTCCCTGGAGATTTTCTCTCAAAGCCTCAAAGTACATCTTGTTTTTAACTGAAGGAGGAGGCTGAAAGTAAAATTACAGTCTTAAACAAGAAGCCATCTGTCTTCCTTCTTTATAATCAAGGAAAGGGGAGTTGTTTCTCTAAGCAGAGTCAATATGGGAGCATTTCTCTCAGATTATAAAAATCGTTTTGGCTAGTGTAGTTATTCCTTGTAGTAGCTAGTACTTATTTTGTAATTAAAACTGCAGAAGTAGATAAATATGGGACAAACTGTAGCAGTTCTTAAGGGAAAAAAAATGTATTTTCACTTTTTTGAAAGCCTCTTTCCAAGACATGGATGCTGGGTGAAGGTAGTTGAACGGGATGGCATTCCTTTGTGCTTAACTGATCTAAACTCCAGCTTTCCATTTAAGGGTTAATGGAACTACCAGGTTCTAAGGTTCTGCAAGGTGCTTTGTAAATATACTAATTACATATGTATGCACCATATATGCATGTGAATGTGATGTTTTAAAATTTACCTCATCATTAGCATGAGAGAAACTAACACTCTTGAATTTATATTCTGTACCTTCTAAGAACAAGTCTCTTTCCCATCCCCCTCACACCCAAAGAAGCCTCATAAAAGGAGTGATTTAGAGGTGGCCAAATTACTGGTCCTTTTCATTCGTTCTCATAAACAAGCACACACAGCATTTATTGAAATTAAACTATGGCAAATTCAGAAATGTCGAAAGTGATTATTTTTCCCTAGCCAGTGATCAGGGTACTGATCTCATCACCAAGAAGGGCTTAGGTTTGTTTTTCTTTTGAGAAAAAGAGACTTTTTTAAAAATAAAAACTTATGTAAGAACAGCATCTGCACTAACCAGGATAAAATTATAAGGTCTATCAATCTTGGTGCTGCACGGTAAAAGCAGATCACCAGCTGAGCCAGCCAGAAATGCTTCCCAATAGTCTAATATTGCATAATTGGCCATGTGAATTCCAGGATTTCTAGCTTCGGACGGAGGGCTTGGTATTGGTCACTCACAGTGGGGTGGGGGTGGGGGGACACTGCCCTAATGGTCTTTTCCACAATAGTCTTAAAGCCTGACTCATTGTTCCCATGATTTCAGGTTTTTGCATAACAAAAATATAAATGCATCTATATACATGTATGTCTATAACTGCTCAGAATAGAGCTCTAATTTTAAAAGGGGGGGCGGGGCATTTGGTGCTTCAGCTGTGTTATTTACATTTTAGCACATACTGTGCTCACAGCTGCATCCCAAAAGAGCACATTTGCCTCCGCAGAGCCCCAGCTTCCAGATCTGTCTCACAACTTCCACCTTGAAGCATTCACATATCACCCCTGGGAAATGCTCCAAAAGCGAAAACTAATTGTAACCAAGGGCTGTAACTGTTCATTCATTTCCCGAGAAGCAAGAACAGGTCTCTATTCCAGAAGATGGAACTGTATCTCAGCCTCCCAGCTAAGCCCTGAAGTTAGAAAGCCCCTGAAAAGAGCTTCCCTGAACTCAGGCATGTAATAGAACAAGACAACAGTGTTCCCAGCAAGACTCTGGCGAGAATCATAAATCCTTAGCTCTGCAACTTTGTTTCTGCCCACACTTGTAAGTTGATATTCCTCCAGTGTTAATTAATAACTCTGGCTTTTATTTATGGTTTCACTTGGATTTTTGTTGAAAGATCAGAAAACTCGTAAGTTCTCTAAAAATGCTTGCTGTGAACTTGTGTTAAAGAGGTATAGCGTACCCCTATTACTTTTCTGAATGACCTTTTTTGTCTGTAGTTATTCAATTTTTTTTATTGACTCTTATGACCTAAGTGTGTTTGATAAAGTATCACATATGCGAACAGTCTTTGGGGATTTGAGCTGTTTTCAACATAAAACTAGTGTTTATTTTTATTTTTTGGGTAAGGAAGGTGGTAAAAGGAGACAGGATTATATTCATTTGAGAAGGAAAGAGACCTTTTATAAAGTAGGGAAATTCATTTATTTCACAATATAGTTCTTGAGCCATTGTAATAAGTCAGATACCTACCTATATATGGGAAATTCAAAGATGAGTGAGGTACCTTTCTTGTCCTTAAGTCATTCACATTTTAGTGAGGTGGTAAGATATTTAAATCAAGATTTAGAGCAAAGAGCCTGACCAGGCGGTAGTGCAATGGATAGAGCATCGGCCTGGTAAGCTGAGGACACAGAATTGAAACCTCAAGGTTGCCTGCTTGAGTGCAGACTTATCTGGCTTGCACACAGGCTCACCAACTTGAGCTCAGGGTGACTGGCTTGAGCCCAAAGGTCATTGATTTGAAACCCAAGGTTGCTGGCATGAACAAGGGGTCACTGGCTTGGCTGGAGTCTTCTGGTCAAGGCACGTGTGAGAAGCAATCAATAAACAACTTAAGTGCCACAACTACACAACTACGCACTGTTGCTTCTTATCTCATCTCCCTTCCTATCTCTCTCCCCCTTCTAAAAAAAAAAAAAAAAAAAAGAATTAGAGCAAAGAGCCCTAGCTGGGTGTATAACTTAGAGCATAATTCTGGTACACCAAAGTTGGTAGGTTCAATCCCCAGGCCAGCACATACAAGATTCAACCAATGAATACAATGAATGGATAAATAAATGGAACAACAAATTAATGTCTCTCTCTACCTCTCCCTCTTTCTAAAGTAACTAACTAACTAATAAATTAAAATACAGGGCAAAGATTCAATGTAATGCGTCCATAAACTATATAGGTGCAGAGGAGGTGTACAGAGATTGATTTGTTTATAAAAATGCTATGTGACTTTTTTTTTTCCTTTACTAGACAAGTCTCACTGTGTAAAAAAACCTAGAAATTATCCAGGAATGTGTCATAAACATTTCTTCAAGAAATAAATGAATTGCCTGACCGGGCAGTGGTACAGTGGATAGAGCGTTGGTCTGGGACGCGGAGGACCCAGGTTCGAAACCCCGAGGTCACCAGTTTGAGTGCGGGCTCATCTGGTTTCAGCAAGGCTCACCAGCTTGAGCCTAAGGTCGCTGGCTTGAGCAAGAGGTAATTGGTCTCTCTAGCCCTCCGGTCAAGGCACATATGAGAAAGCAATCAATGAGAAACTAAGGTGCCGCTATGAAGAATTGATGCTTCTCATCTCTCTCTCTTCCAGTCTGTCTGTCCCTATCTGTCTTTCTCTCTGTTTCTCTCTGTCACAAAAAAACAAACAAACAAAAAACAAAACAAAACAAAAAACCAAGTGTGAGATCTATTGGTATTAACCAACACACAAAGGTAACTGCAACACATCCTTGAATGGAAAAAGCACTTAACATAACAGTATTGTGTGTGATAGAATCCTGTTTATGTGAGTGTGTGTGTGTGTGTGTGTTACAAGGTTATGAGGAATATATAGCACTTCATTACAGTAGTTACTTTTGGAGAGGAGGTGGGGGTAAAGTAAATTGGGGTGAGATAGAGCAAGACAAACGAGAGAAACTTTCTGAATTATAGACTTCTGTATTATTCATGGTTTTGAAAAAAGCATGTACTGTTTTTTTAAACTATCTTAAAATAGCTTTATACAATGACTTTAAGAGGAAGGGAGTCCTCCCAAGTTATCAATACTTACATTTTTTTAAGGCTGGCTTTATTTATTTATTTTTTTTGAGAGACAGAGACAGGAAGAAAGAGAGATGAGAAGCATCAACTCATAGTTGCATCACTCTAGTTGTTAATTGATTGCTTCTCATACATGCCATGCCTTGACAAGGGTTGGGGGGAGTGCTCAAGCCAAACCAGTGACCCCTTGCTCAAACCAACAACCTCGGGCTCAAGCCAGCGACCTCACTCAAGTTGTTGAGGCTGTGCTCAAGCCAGCAACCTTGGGGTTTTGAACCAGGGACCTCACCCTCCCAGGTCAACACTCTATCCACTGCACCACCACCAGTCTGGCCTAAATGATTTATTAATCATGGAGATTTTATGCAGTGTCGAGTACAGAGAAAGAACAGATTACCATAAAATGTAATGATTCTGAAAAGCTTCATGAAAAGGAAGCAACATTGATCTAGTCCTTGAACAACAGGCAGATTTGTCAATAAGTGAAGATGGGGGATGGGAGGCATTCAGGCTTAAAATGACATCAGCAAAGGTGTAGTCTTGGAAATAAATAAGATCTCTTGGATATTCCAATTATCTGTTGTTGTGTCACAAATCAAAGTAAAACTTGATGACTTAAAACTGTGGTGATATATTGTCATCTCTCCCAGTTCTGGGGACTGAGTAGGCTCAGATATGTCAGCAGTTCTCTTGTTGGGTTTCATGTGGTTGAAGTTAGTGGATGGAGCAGGAGTCATCTCAAAATTTTCTCACTTCCCTGACCGCTGGTTGATGCTGGCTGTTGGCTATCAGCCAGAATACTTACATGAAGTCTTGCCATTGAGACCTGGGCTTCCTGGCAACATGGTGGCTGGGTTCCAACAGGACCAGGCTGACACTGCATTACCCTTTATTACCCAGCCTCAGAAAGCAGACAGCATGACGTTGGCTAGAGTCACAGCCCCATTCAGTTTCAAGAAAAGAGACCATAGATGCCACCCCCTACCCCCATGGAAGAAATGCCAATGTCACATTGTAAGAAGAACATGTAGGATGGGAGATCTTGCCATGAGCTCTCCGGTTTGCCACCGTTTCCACACTGAAGTCTCTCCACACAGGAGCCACCGTTGCCCATCTGCATTACCCCTGCATCCATCAGCCTTGGAGTAAGTCTCTCCACACAGGAGCCACCGTTGCCCATCTGCATTACCCCTGCATCCATCAGCCTTGGGGTTTGCACCTCCCACACACGAGAAAAGCAGAGGATTTGGAGCAAATAGATAATAGAAGGAGTTTTTTGCTTTGAAAAGATCACTGTGAGCCTGACCTGTGGTGGCGCAGAGGATAAAGTGTCAACCTGGAAACACTAAGGTCGCTGGTTCAAAACCCTGGGCTTGCCTGGTCAAGGCACATATGGGAGTTGATGCTTCCTGCTCCTCCCCCCTTCTCTCTCTCTCTCTCTCTCCCCTCTCTATAATGAATAAATAAAAATCTAAAAATAAATAAAATAAATAAATTAATTAAAAAAAAAGAAGATCACTGCGATGCTATCTTATAGGGAAGCCTAGAGAAAGGAGAGATTAAATAATAAAAACAGTAGGTGCTGAAGCTGTAGCCCTCACTTATCAACTCCGCTGCTCAGTTCAGAATGATGCCCACGTTGGATTGACAAGAGTCCCCCATGTTCTGCCCAAAGCATTCAGTCTTCAAGATGCTCTCAATGGGCCTCAAGCCTTATAGGACCAGATGCTTCTATGCCTGGCAGGAAATTACTGGACCATGGGAGGTAATTGAAATTTTTGAGAATACCAAGGTACCTCTACAGGGTTACTGACATTTCTCCGACTGAGCGAAGGCTAGGTTACCTGGGAATCAAACCTGACTTGACCGCCAACTCGCTCACTTCCCAAGCACTCTGGTAGCCTGCAGTGCTGCAGAGCAAAATGAAAAGAAGGGGGGAGGCTGTGGGGGCCGCCTGGACTAGCAATTTGAAGCTTAGCTGCAGTCATTCCCAGCTTCCCTCAAGTCCTGTTAAGAGGTTTGTGTCAGGCTATGAAAATGGTAGCATTTAGCCCGGTTTTTAAAGTTCACCCCCCCCCCCAGCTATTATTATTTTATTGGACAAACTGTCAAAATCCACCTGCTCTTTTTCTCAGAACTCCTTTCTCATTGGCACAAGACAGAGTCATTTTCCCTAATACCATGTAATTTAGTAGAGGCTGTGTCAATTGCATAAAATATTTTTAATCTCCATAATTAAGAAGCTGCTGGTCTGACAGCTTTGCTCTCTTACTCCCCCTCAGCTAGTTGCAGGGATGTAGAAAGACATTTTAAAAGAGTACTAAAGTAAAAATGACATGCTGTTTCCCTCCCTAAGGGCCATCTCATGGCTATCACCAGCCTCCCTAGACTCCCTCCTATAGAGTTTCACTTATGGCTTCTGCAAAAGTAGGAAGGACACTATGCCAAGTTTCTTCAGACCATCTTCTCTGCATTCCCAGGAAATGTATACCCTATTTCCAGCTTGGATATAGAGGAAATCCAGATTTCGCCTTCTTATGCCTATTTGAGGTCAGTTCTGAATACAGTGTTTGACACAGAAGTAGTCACCAATAAGTTTGGATCAAACGAATTGAATAACCAAAGTTAGAGGTCAAAGAGAAATTCAGAGGTGAGACGTCACAGAACATTGCAGTTGGTGGCAAGGAGCCTTTGAAGATGGTACTCCATTTTTCTTTACTTTTGGAAAAAACAAAGGGACAACAATTCACCAAGATTGCCATATATTCAACTCCTTTCTTCTGTGTTTTGCTAGTTTGACAGTATACTCAGGTGTAGCCTTATAAAAAAAATCTCACTTTATCCTCAATAATTCTATTAAGTAAAAAAAAAATTTATCACTATGTTAAAGATTAGGGAAATGAGGTATAACAAAATCATCTTGATAGACTGGATAATGCTGCTACAACACATTTACCCTCAACTCTAAGTTGTCTAATAGAACAAGAGTTTATTTCTCCTTCACAGTATGTATGACACAGCAGTTGACCTGGTTGGGGAGAGGTGGGATGGTAGTATCTGCTCCATGTAGTCATCCAGGTACCCAGGCTTATGGAAGCGCAAAGATATTTCAGCTGCGTCCTGTGTAACTTGAGATCTAAAAAAAAGATGGACGATTACCCATGGATTTTACACTGTTTCATCCCAGAAATGACACACACTCTTTCAGTTGCATTTCATTAATTAGTGCTAGCCATGTGTCCTCACATAGCAGTAAGGGGGAAGAACTGTAGAAGAAATGGAATATATGGTAAGCATTACTATGACTGCTCTATGAGAATTTGCCCACCATCAATCACATAGCTATTAAGTGGCAAGATCGGCATCTAGACCCAAGTGGTCTTACAATAGAGCCCAGGCCCTTAAGCATTGCATTTACTTTTCATAACTTCATCATGCCATTTGGGGGACAGAGGTGGCCATGGTGTGGGAGGCAGCTGTGGTATAAAAGGAACATCCCTGGACTTGAGACAGGTGGCTTTGCTTATTCATTTTGCCACTTACTTGTTGTGAGACCTTGGCTAAGGCCCTTAGCCTCTCTGCTAAGGACAGTTTTACCATATATAAAGTAGGGATGAATAAAACTCATTTGGATCATTATAAAGAAGAGAACATGAGAACCATCATGACTTATAACACCTCCTTAGCTGTTTAAATCTGAATTCTGATTATTTCTTCTTCCTTCCCCTTTTTCTTCTATGCAAGTGCCTTCCTAGGGTGTAAGTACTTACATAGTGCGAACTTTCACTCAGAGTTCTTGTTGAAATTTGGCCAGAGAAAAGACTTCAGTAACCTGATCCCAACACTCCTAGCATTGAAGTTCTGACTCTGGCCCTGGCCTGGGTAGCTCAGTCAGAGCATCGTTCAGCTACGGCAAGGTTGAGAGTTCAGTCCCTGGTCAGGCCGCATACAAAAATCAACCAATGAGTGCATAAATAAGTGGAACAACAAATCAACGTGTTTCTCTCTCTCAAGTAAAAAAAAAAAAAATTGAAAAGAAAGTTCTGATTCTGTCACCAGTCCTTTTCCTGATATCAGTAATTTTTTTCATATGTTGCTAAGCACAACTCATTCATGACTTCAGGTAAAAGGAAAGGATAATGTCAGAGTGGAATTAAAAGTTGTGTCTTAAGAGCAGTTTTACATTTAAAAACACTGTAAGTGTTGGCACCTCTCTAGAAAGTAAATGTCAAGGCACATTAATATGGAGTGAATGCCAATGCCTTCCTGTATCAATTTATTGAGAAAGAATGTTTGGTTTATAATTGTATCCTCTTCTAAACGCTGAAAATAGGTCCTCTATATCAGTGGTCCCCAACCCCCGGGCCGCGG
Organism: Saccopteryx bilineata; assembly: GCF_036850765.1. NCBI lineage: Eukaryota > Metazoa > Chordata > Mammalia > Chiroptera > Emballonuridae > Saccopteryx > Saccopteryx bilineata. The sequence goes on from NC_089491.1 coordinate 28,759,736, forward strand.
ACCAGTACCAGTGTGTGGGCCATTTGGTACCGGTCCACAGAGAAAGAATAAATAACTTACGTTATTTCCGTTTTATTTATATTTAAGTCTGAACAATGTTTTATTTTTTAAAAATGACCAGATTCCCTCTGTTACATCCATCTAAGACTCACTCTTGACGCTTGTCTCGTAAGTTTGACAATTATATTTTAAAATACCACAGTTTTTACACCAGTCGCATAATTTTATTTTGTGCATTTATCCGTCCCACCCTAAAGGCCGGTCCATGAAAATATTTTCTGACATTAAACCGGTCCGTGGCCCAAAAAAGTTTGGGGACCTCTGCTCTATATTGTTTTAATGTTATTTAGAAAAAAAATTAAACATCTATTAAAGCTACTAGGTAATAGGGGGATAAAGTCTTACTTAGAAGAATAATGGGCTATTTGCCAGGGAAAGGAAAACAAATGGATTCCTGTGGGAAGGTGCATAAACTCAGAAGGCCCCCGGGTAATTGTTTCGGAGAGTATCAGTAGAGATCATTTACAATCTTAGGAGTCAAGGTTCATGGCAAAAGTAATGAGCTTCCCTGAAGCAGGGCTCCTTTATCAAGAGGAGCCTGAAGCGCCACCACTTTTATTTCTTACTTTGCCTTTCTTGTTAGCATCACAAGCATACTGACACATTGGTTGCAGTTTTGGACTGGCATTAGACAAATGTGGGTTTGATAACCAGCTCAGCAAATGACTAGCTGTGGGACTTGGTGCAAGTCATGTCAGCCGCTGAGCACCTGTGTCCTCCTCTGTGACATTGCATTGTGATTAGTAAATGAAGGATAGCACTTGGCAAGGTTACAGATGGTGTATCTGACATGTTTGACACCTGGAACAGATCATTTTTAAACTCACTCCTCTAGATAATAAAATTATTTTCAGTAATAATCATTTTCTGAATTTAGCCTTTAGTTTCAAAATAATTCATAGTTTAAAAGAATAAATTTAATTTTTAAGATCTAAACTGAAGGGTAGCAGAATTTGTTACCCCAAAATATGCCTCTTTGTCATATTGATCATTTTAGTCTAATTATTTTTAAAGAAACAGCAGGCACAGGACAAGTCTGAAAACCACGTAGATGCTACTCTGGTGTAAAAGACTCTTTTTTTAATTTTTTTTATTTTTATTTTTCTGAAGTTGGAATCGGGGAGGCAGTCAGACAGACTCCCGCATGCGCCCGACTGGGATCCACCCAGCACGCCCACCAGGGGGCGATGCTCTGCCCATCTGGGGCATCACTCTGTTGCAACCAGAGCCGTTCTAGCGCCTGAGGCAGAGGCCACAGAGCCATCCTCAGCGCCCGGGCCAACTTTGCTCCAATGGAGCCTCGGCTGTGGGAGGGGAAGAGAGAGACAGAGAGGAAGGAGAGGGGGAGGGGTGGAGAAGCAGATGGGCACCTCTCCTGTGTGCCCTGGCCGGGAATCGAACCCGGGACTACTGCACGCCAGGCAGATGCTCTACCACTGAGCCAACCCGCCAGGGCCAAGACTCTTGTATAAGGGAAATCTTCATTTGTAAGGGTGTCTCCCTCACTGTACTAAGAAGAGGAGATGGCCACGTTTCTCTAAACCCGTATCAATGGAGGAGGTACAGGCAAATCTGCATGAAAACCATACCCGTGTTGACTGTGCTTTCCCAGTATCCCCCAAAAGTGGTTCCCCCACTCCACCACCTCTTTCTTTGTCTCTAGCTGCAGATGGCATTTGAAGTGGTAGCTTCGTCCATTACAGAGAGTTACTCACGTTTCCTGGTTATCTCCCACCTTCACAGGAGGTATACATGTCATTAAACTTGTTTTTCTCTTGTTAATCTGTCTTTGTGTTCCATGTGTCTCAGCTGAGAACCTAGAATGGTAGAGGGAACGTTACTTTTCCTTCTCCAAAGCTTGAACCAAATTATACACATACTCAACAATTACACCTTGCCGTTTTACTGTTGTAGGTTTTAAACTTTAATTTTAAAAAAAATTGTCACAGAGAATGATTGAATTAAATTAATCCAGGTTTGTTTCTTCATCTTTAGAACCACTGTACTATCCTGGTTTATTTATATTTACTGTTTAAATGTAAGGATAGGTTGGTGACACAATGCCTCAGTGAGCTTGAACAGCTCCTAAACATTACCAGCTTACTACTGAAGCAAACCTCTGAGGCTGTGTCCATAGGTGTCAGGGTTGACTGAAACCAGGGGTTCTCTGCATTAACTTCCATTTAGAGCACAATGTTTATTAAGAGCTAAGTAATAAATATTTTCTATTTGGAAATATTATATAATAAATATTATATATACATATTATATAATAATCTTATACATCTATAAGTTTATATATAGATATGTACTATATAATATTATGAAAACTCAATGATTTTGAAGGTAGATCAACCAAAGATGTTATAGTGAAGAGCATGTTATCATTGACATTATTTAAAATTGTGGGCATATGGTAATAATGAAAAGCAGACAGACTAGGCTAGTTTTTTTAAATTCTTTATAGACAGTGTACCCTCTATTGTTGTACCAGAGCCAGCCACTCCTACTGCCCTGCCCTTGGCATACAGCAAGCACCTGACATGCATCAAACTATTAATATTTCTCTACAAGTCTTTTAAAACCAGAGAGAGTCCTAGGGTCTTTTGTGTTGCAAAGAAGAAAAAAAAGAAACAGAGACATTGGAAATATGACTTAATTTCCTAATAAAAAAGCATCATAATCTTTTAAAAACAGTAATGTTTTTCTGTAATAATAGCAATAAATGCTTTTTAATTTAAAAAATATACAGTATTATTAAAAAGTATACAAAAAGCAATAAAAGTCTCTGGAGTCATGTTATCCAAAGACAACGATAAGAACTTATTGATCCCTTACTGTATGTATCCTAGGAGCTGCACGTTCATTTTATTATTTTAACTTTTATTATAAACCTATGAAGTAGGTTCATTTATTTTACTGCCTTTTTTTTTTTTTCAGAGAAAGGATAACTGAGACCTAGAAAAGTTATGTAAGTAGCCCATGGTTATAAGCCTGAGCTCATAAGTGGCAAGCTGGTAGGCAAATTCTGTTTAACTAAAAGCCAACCCCTTAACAGCTCCGCTATTTTATATCTTTATAACCTTACTTCTAGGAATATATTCAAAGGAAATAAACCAAATTGTTTTCAGAGATTTATAAATGAGGATATTTATTATAGAAATAGTTGTAAAAACTATATTTATGTACATATAAGAAATATGAGAAGGAAACAATAGGACATTACCAATGGTTAACTCTTAGTTCCTGAATTATTGATTTATTTTATTATATATATTTTTCAATATTTCCTGAAATTTCTATGATAAGAATGTGAAATTTCTATATGAAATCTTCTAAAAACTTTTAATGTATTTTTTTAAATGTTGGTAAATTTTTAGTGACTCGTCAACTCATCAATCAATGAAACCTGATCTTTCATATACAGTTTGATTTAAATGTTCTGTATAGCTCACATTTTCCAACAATATCTGGACTAGGCTGCAATTAAGTGTCACTGTATTTGTCTTTTCTTCATGTCTCCTTTAACATGCAACTGGTTAGTGGCTTTAATTTTACCAATTCTCTGATTGTTCCTCAACTTTCCAGTGAGAAGGCATTCATTAACTTTTTTGACTGCTTTTTGTAAAGGACATCCAATTCTTTTGTCTCATTAGGAAGTTAAAGAAAGGAATATTTACACAGCCCAACTTCTCCAATCAGAAGTAATATATTTTTTTTCTCATCTTAAATCCCCCCCCCCCCCTGTAACTAGTTCTTCCCAGAAATGTTGGACATGGTTAGCAGCTTTTATCACAGGCATAAGCTTCCTGGATATCTGAGCAATGATATGTTAGCTGTGGGATCCTCAGCAGGTCTCATTACATGGGACTCACTTTTCTCATCTATAAATGAAGACACAAAGTTATTGAGCTCTAAAGCCCTTGCCTAGAATATACCCTCTGGTAAAAACAGTACCGTAAAGCAGTGGTCCCCAACCCCCGGGCCACGGACCGGTACCGGTCCTTGGGACATTTGGTACCAGTCTGCAGAGAAAGAATAAACAACTTACATTATTTCCGTTTTATTTATATTTAAGTCTGAACGATGTTTTATTTTTTAAAAATGACCAGATTCCCTCTGTTACATCCGTCTAAGACTCACTCTTGATGCTTGTCTCTGTCACGTGATACATTTATCCGTCCCATCCTAAAGGCCGGTCCAGGAAAATATTTTCTGACATTAAACCGGTCCGTGGCCCAAAAAAGGTTGGGGACCACTGCCGTAAAGGACTGGGTATTCATTCTTCTAGTCTCAATGGTGAAGGAAGATGCACCTAAAAAGATCAGTTCTCTGAAAAGTACCTGAGCAAGGGGCTTAGAGTGTAGTATTGAAGAAAGATGCTGAATTTAGAACTAAATGACCCCAAAAGAAGGCTCAATTGTAATTTATTAGTTACATGGCCTTGAGCACGTTATGTAAGCTCTTGGTTGCTTTTCAGATTTTCTCATTGTCTTGATATTCTATGGTTTCTGAACAAGGTATCCAGATGTGGATTTCTTTTTGTTTATCCTGCTTAGGAATGGCTGAAATTTTTGAATTGATGTGGATGGTATCTTTCATTGGTTTTGGAAAATTCAAATATTCAAATATGACCATGGGCAAAATGATATAAAGTCTGGGAATGGCTTCAAAATACATCAACAAAGACATAAAAAGAAAGAGAAAATTTCAAAATGCAGCTAAATCTTGATAATCATGGAATTTGGGTCACAGGCATATGGGGTTTATAGTACTATACTCTCTACTTTTTTCTTTTATGTATGTTCAAATAATTTTATAATAAAAAATAAAAAGATATAAGACACAAAACAACCATTCTCTCTCTTTCTCCTAGATCTTCAATAAAGTACACATCAAACCTTCTAAGTCTATCCTTTATATATCTTAATGCTCATATATTTCATATATTTATCTCTCATGTGAAATTCTGGGAAATTTATTCTGTCCTGTATGCAATTATATTTCATTTGTTACTGAATGATTAATTTTGGTTATTATAATTTTTATGTATAGACATTCTTGTTTTTATCTTTTTCAAATATGTTAAGTTACTTTCTTCAGAAGTTTTTTTGTTTTTTGTTTTTGTTTTTTTTTTTAAGTGAGAGGCAGGGAGACAGAGAAACAGATTCCTACATGTGCCCCAACCAGGATCCAACTGGCAAGCCTTCTACTGGGCAATACTCTGAACTTTTGGGGTACTGCTCTGTTGCTCGGCAACTGAGCTATTATAGTGCCTGAGGTGAGGCCATGGAGCCATCCTCAGCACCCAGAGCCAACTTGCTCTACCATTCTAGCCATGCTGCAGGATAGGAAGAGAGAGCGCAAGAGAGAGAAGGGGGAGGGAAAGGGTTGGAGAAGCAGATGGTCACTTCTCCTGTGTGCCCTGATTGGGAATTGAACCTGGGACTTCCACACACCAGCTGACGCTCTACTGCTGAGCCAACCGACCAGGGGACCAGGCCCTGTTCTATTTGTAAAGGTTCTTGCTAATGGTACCTTGCTTTTGTGCTTGGTTATTTTTTACTGGATGCTGCTCATACATTTGAGAAATTATACATAGGATTCTTCATGGTCTAGGACAAACATGTTTTCCTCTAGAGAGGACATACATTTGATTCTGCCCGGTACTCAAAGGCATCGCCAACTATAGACCATTTTAAAATAAATTTAGAAGAGTCAGTTTTTTGGATCAACCAAATTCAATGATGTGAACCATGACTACAAATTTGAGTGTAACTTCTTGTAACTTTCAGTCTTTTCCTCCTGGACCTAGGGCTCAGCAACAAAACAGTTTTCTTGAAGCCCCTGAAGTGGCGGAGAGGTACAACCTTTTGGTGCCTCGCTTCCTTGAAATGAAGGGGATTCTTCTTAGGGAATCAAGCTTTGGCAGGACTGGGCTTTGATTTACCTTTTCCTTACCTTGTGAGACCAACAACACTGGGAGGTGAGTTAAGCAGCTTACTTTCCTGGAAAGAGATGAGTAATAACCTAGGTCCAAATTCTTCATATATAAGATGGAGCTGATATTCTTTCACTCAGAATTACAAGTGCTATACAAGATTTAAAATGCCCTTTTAAATTGTAAATCACAATATAAACTTACCTTGGAACCCTGGCCCTTTAAGGTTTATAGAACTTACTTGAGTTGCATGCATTACTTGGAGGATATGTGTATTTTACTATGTTGTGTCCATATATTTCATAAGATCTTCAAAGGATCCAGTGACTTCTAAAATATCTTTAAAATGCAATTAAAAATAGAAATGATTAGAAATCAAACAAGTACAAGAAAAGGGCAGTAAATTTTGCTGGTATTTATTCATTTAGATGTTGCTGAATTTTCAAAATGTCTGCCAATGACCAAAATAATGATTCTCCGCTCAATGAAATCATATCTTTCTTTCTGTTTTCTTCTAAACTGTACTTCCACATGGATGAAGTTCAAGGGTAAGGGAGAAAAAAAAATACTTATATTTCCAATAAATGCATTGGTCCTAGTTCAAGTTTAGCATCTGGTAGGAAGAGCATTCTGTTCCTTTTATAATTTATTCCTTGCAGGTTTCTATTCATGCGTAGGCAGGCTCTTAGAATGTTAAAGCTGGCTGGATCTGCACAGATCATATCACTCACTGCCCTAATTTACATTGAAGGACACTGAGTAAAGGACAAAGATAAATTTATTAGGATAATAAATGCAGCCAATATTTCAGAGGCTTTCTCCTAATTAAAATGTTTCTTTACCCTAAAATAAATAGTAGTCAGCAGACTCTGACATGCCCCACTCCACCTTTCCTCTAGCATTGCTAGCGTTAGTCTTCGAGGCCCTGATTACATATCTTCTCTTCTGTGATCCTTTCCTGCCTCAGATGAGTATACACAAAGACTTCTTGATATACCAGAATTCCTACTATAACTTTTCATCCTTTTTTTTTTTTACAAAAAGCAAGTCTTTCCAGAATTTGAGTCAGAGAGAAGTCAATGATGGAAAGTTTGAAAATGTGTAAATTTAATTCCTCAGCTGAAAGTTGGCAGTCATTTATTCTTTCATTCAGCAAATATTTACTGTCTTCTAATGTGCTAGGTGCTGAGATTGCAATAATGAACAAACAATAATGAACAAAAGACGTATATGGTCCCTGTCCATTTCACCATCTCCACACCATCACTTTAGTCACCATCATGTCCCATTTGGGCAGCTCCATCTACCTTCCAACTCCATTTAGCCCCTGCTTATACTCTGATCTCCCTTTGATCCATTCTTTACCCAAAAGCCTGAAGAATCTTTTGATCATGTTTAAAATCCCTCTTTAAAGTCCTCAGAAGTTTCACTTTCAGAACAGTAGTATGAGGAGCTCTGTGAACCCATTCCTCAGAGAGGACCCTGTGAAGAAAGATTTATTTGATATGAAATTCCAAGAAGGAATTCATCTGCTGGGAAAGACTTCCCATGGTTGACCAAGGACCCAAATTTTATAAATCATAAGCGTCTAGCAGCCATGTGCTGACAGGTGTTCCTCATGTACTCTGTATACTGGTAAGAAACTCAGACTGAACTTTTGGCTTGCTGCACTATGCCCTGCATATTTATGCTGAGTCAGCCACTGCAGGAAGCCCTGGTTTCTCTTTCAACCAATGGACTGAGATGTACCCCAACCAATCAAAACTGTACAATATATCCTCATTTGCATATATACCAACCAACCAGAATTGCACTATAATGCCCGATCAGAATGCATGATAATCATCAGAACTGCATTCTGACCAATTAGAACTGTAAGAACTTGGAAACTCCATTTGCATAAAATTGGACCAGTTGGCAATGTGGGTGGGTACTTTATCTATAAAAGGTAGCATTCCCTTTGTCTCAGTGGAGTACTCTTTTGGTTTTGCAGTTTTCTATTTTGCAAACTATTCACCTGAATTAAGTTTTTCCTTTCACTGCACCTGTTTGGGAATTTTTGCAATAATTTCAACCATTAAAATCTCTGGAAATAGTCCTAGGGGCATATTACAAATGAAGAAAGATTTTTTAAAGAAAATCTATTAGATTTTGATAAGAACAGCAAGACTCTGTGGCACAATCCACTCTCTCGCTATGTCCCATCTCAGCTTGATGACAAACTCTGATCTTAGAAGTTATTGCCAAGAAAATGGAGCTCTGTCTCTTCTTAGCTCCCAGTCAAGGGATATGGAGAAATAGTTCCAGGGAAGGGGAAAAATTCTCCTTTCCTTCCTCTGGTTCATTTGGTTGACCAAACAAATCAATAAGAAAAAGATTGACAAGAGAAAATCAAATTTAATCTCATGTGCATGGAAATCCCACATACACAAGACCGCACAAGCATTTTCAGAGAGAGAAAGGGAGCTGAGGAACATAAGACAGTTTGAGCTAGGGATGAGGTAATGCACCTTGGGGATTTCAAAGGGTCATTGCAGGATAAGAAGAACAGATGTTTAGTAAAGAGAAGTTTGCTCTGCCATATAGGTGAGTCATATAGATGAGATTATCAGAGATAATGGGCAAGGCCCCTAATTCAAGTTCTAGGTAGCTAAATGGAAGGGCAGAAGTTTCTCTTGAGCCTGAAGCTAGATTTGCCTTTAGCTTAGAATAATCTGCATACCATTGAGGCACACTTTGGGGTGGCTCATTCTAAACCTACACAGAGGCCACCAGCATTTCTCATCCTCCGGTTCTGGTGACTGTGGCTGAGAGGTCAGGGACTCCCTTCTTCTACCCACGTTCCACATATAGGTGGAGGCTGTCCAAGGCATGGTAGGCAAAGAACTTTAGGGACCAGATAACTCTTGCTCCAGTTAGCTTACTGGGTGGTTTCAGAGGTTTTAGATAAGCATAGGATACAGGATTCTGACTCTCAAGCTCTTTAACTTGGAGGTGCAGATATGCAAAGCCAACCTGGGGGAAAGTGTGGTTGCTGTTGGTGGACTGAAGGGTTTTGTTTGCCTGCGTGCATCAAAGCCCAATGACACATGGACAGGAGTTGGCAGCCAAGAAATTAAAGGATTTATTAATTAAGGAGATGGCACCATGCCCAGAGTCATAGGTGAGCTAATGCTCAAAGACCAGACTCCCAGACGGCTTCTAGAGGATAGATTATATAGGGGAAGAAAATCATTAATCATGGTGACTAAAGAAGTTAAAGTCATGGTCTTTACTGATTGGTTGGTGCTAGGATAGGGGGTAATTGATCATTGCATCTGGTCTTGATATCAGCCATGGGGTCCTTTCTGATGTCTCAAGAATTTGTTTGGTGGGATCATTTCACTTTCCTGGGTCTGGAGCTAAAACACAAATGAGGCCATGATATTATCTTTGGTTTGATTGAAAACTCTGTCTCTGTAGTCAGTAGACCCAGGACTTTGCTCCTAAGGCTACTGTATGCTGACCAGAACCTCATTGTTTTGAGTGTTTAATGATTAAGCAAGATAGAGAGGGAGGAGGGAGAGTCAGGGTGCTGGGTGAGGCCAGTTTGAATCAAAGAGGAAAAAAATATAAATAAAAGGCCAGAAAAAGGAAAATAAGGTCCTGCACAGTTACAATACTTCTGGAAAACCACCCCTTCTTCACTCCCAGGACTGAAGTTCCAGAGGATCAAATGATCCAACTGTGCCTGTCAGCTTCCTAGCTCCAGTTTTGCCTCCCCCCCCCCATCAAAGGTCTGGAATGTTCTTCCCCATGCCCATTCAGCTGGTGAATTATGCAAGACTCTTCCATTCTCTGAGACACCCCCTCCAACAGAAGTGTGTCTCTACTCCTAGCGATTCTTTTGTAATGAGCCGGCCCCAAGGAGAAAACAATTTCTAAGAGTTAATGAAAAGCTCCTTTTGTGTCTCCTACTTTAATTTGATCCTCTCCACTCGAATCCCAGAGGTTTGTGTGTTGAATTCTGAGGGTGAGGGAGTGTTTTTTCTCTTAGTTCTCAAAGGTCAGGCAGCAAGCCTTAGTCATGCTAATGGAGATCTAACCTTTCATGGAGTCAGAGAGTTTACCAGCTCAAGGGATTTTTTTTTTTTTCCTGAAACCTTCCCAATAAGGTCTTTGTCTCCAAAGCACAGTGATAATTACTGTCAAAGTCAGAACTTTAACTCAGGTCTCTGACTTGAAGCCCAGTGCTTTTTCTACCCATAACTCTCATGTAGTATCTGGCTGTCTTTGTCGCTCTTCCAGCACCAACCACCATTCCTGGCACATAGTAGTGGCATAACTGTTGTTGAATGAATAAACAAATAACAACTACTCCACTGCCCAATTCTTCCTTTCCCCCCTAGACTAGTAGAAACTAAAGAAAGGAAACAGAATGTGGTCTGGGTTTTTCAGGCAGTATTATAAGCATGAATGAATGACCTTTGGGATCTCTGCCACTCAATTAATTCATTCAAATGGAAACTGAATCTCTGAGGAACTACTGTCCATTCTTAGCACAATTCCTAAATCCTAAAAGATACAAAATCCTGGAATCCAGCTGGCAGAAAAGACTAAATCTGATCCATTGTATAAGCAATATCATATATGAAGGTGGAAGTTCAGATACATTTCCAAAATAAGATAATGGTTTATTTTCATGCCTATTAAATGTATCTACTTAGAAACAGAAGGGCTCCCAGGTAGTGTTAGGGTGTGTTTGTTGAAAGTTAATACCTGAATTGGATTCATTGCTGCTGGGATTTCTCAAGGGGTCAGAACTTTACTCTTCCAAATCCTGGAAGCAAGACTCGAGAGGACATCTATTGTTTTCTGTTGTAGTGCAAACATTGACCCACCCTCTGGTAGTACTCTGCTTTACCTCTGGAAAAATCCCTCCTTCATTCTCCACCTCTGTGACTTGGGCAAGGCTGAGCCAACAGAAGAGACCTGGACTTCACTCATGGCTAATTAGTTGTTCCAGAAATGAGCCACAATGAAGGATCTTTGTAAGACACATGCAACAGAGATTCTCACTCTACCCCAAATGTAGACTTGAGAGTTTATAAGGACTTGGCATATCGCTACCATATGCAACAGTGCCGCCATATTGCTACCACATACACCAGCATAAGAGAAGGGAGAGCCAAGAGATTGGAGGAAACAAGATCCAGATAACTTCCATTGAAGCTGAATCCACTTGCCTGAAGCCAAAACTAGGTTTAAGGGTTGAGGTACGAACCCATACTATCCTTTTTAGCTTAAGGCAGGTTTAGGTTGGGTTTTTCTGCCACTTGTAGCCATGGGGGTCCTAATTTGTGTAAGAACATTTTCCATCTCACTTCTCTTTTGGTGTTATCTCCTGAGCAGCTTTCTACTGTATAGACAATAAACATCCAGGTAATAGGAAGATAAGCCAGTTCACTGTGATCTTCCTTGATTTCTCTCCAATCTCCACCCTACCATCATCAGCATGATGCTTTTAAAATGTAACTTGGCCTAAGAAACAACTGCTTTATCCAGGGTCATGTAGCTAAGACGTGCTGAAGTTAAAGCAATGGCCTGAGATTTTAGATTCAAATACTTTACTGTCTTTTTTATTTTTATCATATTTGCAGCCACTGTTGACCTTCTTTTCTTGCTGTAGCCATGTGCTTTAGAAGTATACTGTACAATACACTAGCTGCTAGTCTCATGTAGCTGCTTAAATTTAAATAAAATAAAATTTAAAATCAGGTCTTCAGCCATTCTAGTCCCAATCTAAGAACACACTAGCCACACATGGGTAGTGACTGCCATCTTGGACAGTGCAGATGTAGAACATTTTCATTATCACAGGGACTTCTGATGAACAGCATTGCTCTAGAGATAGATTTTCTTCTTTGTCCAAAGTCATTAGGGCCAGAAAACCTGATAGAATCTTTTCTCTCTTGAAATGACAAATGAAGTCAATAGATGGATGGCCAATAGGTGGACTATGAGCCATTTGATTATTTATTCCATACTTTCTAAACACTTATTTGTGAGTGATAGGTCCTAGCTACTTATCTCTGGGAAGCATAAATCTGAAACATGCTGCTTAGTGAAGGATGATTAATCTGTTGTTATATCAAGCATCTTGAAATTATTATATAAATAAATGTTGATTAAAACATGCATCTCCCTACTTTATTCTGTTCTACTATATAAATATAGATTTCTTGGGATTTTGAAGAATATGATGTTTCCTTCTTAGGCTGGTGATTCATTAAGATTATATTTCTTAATGACATTTTCACAGATCGTCATTCTCTAAGCAGGAACTATCTTGCTAGGTCTGGTCCCATTTCTCTTTCAGATTAAAACTATCTGGTTAAAAAGATCTAATCATTTAAATTCAAACAGGAAATAAAGCTCTCCAATTGAAAATTTGTAGCAGATGTTCATATCGGGAAATGATAACTATGGTATAAAATAAACCTTTATTGGGCAGAATATACAAATGAAAGAATACATTGTCACCTAGATACCACAGTGAGTTATTCAGGAAAAAAGAAAAAGAAATAAAAAGCTAGCTTTGATTTGCTGTATGTTAAATGAAAAAAATAATGATGAATGGATAATACACAGGACCCAGGATGACCATTTCTTTTTGGTTTGTCATAAGTAGTTTGTATTTGCAAACATTGCCCATTTACTTACGTGAAATAATTAGAAACACACACACAATTTTCACAACATTGGAGGAGGAGGGGTCAGTTTTCAGCCCCAGTGCTTCCTCTTTGGATGGGTAATTTGGTATCAGAAGGTAGCCATGGCGACCATAAAAGTTACTCATGTGACTAACGATGCAACTAATGATGCCCACAATTACTTAATTGCGGCATGCTTAACTGCTTTTGCCATTTTTGGAGAGTGCTTATGGCTAATTGTGGCTGCAAGTGGGTAACTACAGGTGCAATCAGATGTGTTCCTAATTTTTACATTTGTGCTGACAGCAGGGGAGTAAACCGCCCCTTCTGAAAAGGGGAGTTATAATAGGAGAACTGAAATTAGTTCTTTCAGGTCCAGAGAGGATGGAACAGCCTCAAACAGGAAAACAAATACAAGTCATGTAAAATTTAAGCAGAGGAAAGTTCTGCTTGCCAGCTGACCTTTGGGCAGGGTGCAGCCCCATCTGGGCATCTTCCCCTTTTCCATGAGGCTTTCCCACTTAGATTCCTCCTACCACCCTTACTAAAAGGGGCCTTTTACTTTCTCCTTACAAATTTACAACTCCTGTCCAATCATGGAATAGGTACTATTTATTTTACTTTATTTTTTTGAAAGAGAGAGAGAGAGAGGGAAATAGAGTTGGAGATGGAGAGACAGACAGGGACAGACAGACAGGAAGGAATAGAGATGAGAAGCATCAACTCATAGCTCTGACACTAGTTATTCATTGATCTCTTTCTCATATGTGTCTTGACCAGGGGTGGGGGTCTCCATCTGAGCCAGTGACCTTGGGCTTCAAGCCAGTGAGCTTTGGGCTTGAGCCAGCAACCATGGGGTCATGTCTACAATCCCATGCTCAAGCCAGCAACCCTGTGCTCAAGCTGGTGAGCCTCGTGTCTTCCAACCTGGGTCCTCAGCGTCCCAGGCAACACTCTATTCACTGCATCACCACCTGGTCAGGTGATACATTTAAAAATGTTATATTGTCTGCATGGTTATTTAGTTTACAAATATATATTACACATGGTGTAAGGTCGGTTGATGGAGGGATGGTGACGTAGGAACTCAGACCCGCCCACTTTGGCTAGGACTGCCCACAATCAAGCCCGCCAAAGGAGGCTTCCCAGGAACCATTTGGAAAGAAGCGATCGTCTGCCAGCCAGTGAAATTTTACCACGTCATAGTAGCTCCACTTCCCTAGAGGGACCCTTTAAATATCTGCCACGCGGTTTAATCTTTGCAACTTCCCTAGCCTCCATGTTTCTTTCCTCGAGGCCAGGGAACCTTGCCGGGCGGGGTGTGCGCTCTGTACTCAATAAAGCCGTTTCCTTATTCCACACTTTGCGGCTCCAGCCCCATTCCTTCCTTCTCGGTGGGGAAAAATACCTTACACATGGTATAGTATATATGTATATAAGTGAATCTTATATATATTAATAATTAGAGTGGTTAGTTTTAAAGTTCCCTCATCAGGAATTAACACCTCAAAGATGGCCACATAATTCAAATAGTCTTATCAATATCTCACTTGAAGGTTTTTAACTCATATAAGGAAAGTTACTGATATTTTTGTATTGGTAAAAATAAGTGATGGTCCAAGACATATGGTTGGGTAGAAAGCTAGAAGCCTCATTACTTTCCCATGGATGAGTATACAGCTCCAGCAGCTTCAGTAGTCAGACTTTCGTACAGTGATTGGGGTCTACTGTTCCTTCAGTCCTGTGGATATCTCCTTCATGAAGGATGTGACTTGACTCAAAAAAGGCTGGCTGGTCCTGTCACCATCTTGTGTTCACCCTAGAACTATGATGCTTACATTACTTGTAGTGCCTAAGGGTCCACAAAGCCTCAAGAACCAATTGTAGGATTGTTTTTGTACTTTCTGGGCTAGCAAACATTTATAGCTTTGGCAGAATTAGGTCTAAGACCTCACTGGTGTAGAGGATGTAATATAGAGGGTGTATGCCACCACCCACATGTAAGCACCAAAGGCGACTGATATCTACCCAAAGAGCCTGGCAGTTGTTGAGTGACCAAATTAGCTTGAGTCAGTTCAGAACATCTTGGTTTCTCTTTAAATAGCTCAAGCTTATATTTCCAAAACAAATGAAATAAGAAACAAGGATATATGTAGTTTTAGTATAAATAATAATAATAAAAAACAAGGGCATAAAGCAAAGATGTAGTTCTAGGAGGCACTAAATGCAGAGATGTGGACACATTTTCTATGGATAGGAAAACACCTTCCATCCAAACAGGAAATGTCAGTGACTCCCTTCACTGCCCCTTGCTTGGTGTCTGGATCTCCTTGGCCCACCTAGGCTCTGCCTCTCTCCAAATGCTGTGTATGATCTTTTCCCTGCCTCTTAAGAGATGCTGGTTAATCAGTCAAACTACTCTGTACTGAACAGACAGTATACGATAGCCATTATGTGGGCCAGACACTGTTCTGGGCAGTGTGGTGACTCAGTGGGATGAATTTACAGGCCCGTTAGGCCTGTGCTCTATTAACCTTCACTCTTCTGGTTTGAGCTCAAGGTGCAGTTTTATTTACAGCCAATGGCAGAATTGAGGACCGACAAGCGATGAAGTGGAGAAAATGTTGACCACCAGAACTCTCTTAGGGAGAGCTCTCTATTTGATTAGAAGAAATACTTTGAAATGACATTTGGAGTGGAAGGTGAAGTCCCAAGAGCCTTCTCCATCGAGAAAAACGTTTGCTAAACTACTTTGCATGAGACAAGGAGAGGAATAGTATTGCTCCTAAGAGAGGGAAGAAAAGGGGAGAGCAGGGAGGTGGAGGGAAGAGAGGACAAGCACAATGCAACACCGAATGGATGTCTGCTTCATGATGTAACCCTTTGTAGTGATACACACATCTTTGGTAAAGGTACTGAATGAATAGGATGCTTAGTTTGCATGTTTACCTTGTGGAGCTTGGTGAAGAGGTTGACTTTGGTATCTGTACTGAAGTTGAACACTACTTCCCTTTTTTGGCTTAAGGCAGTCTAGTTTCTCTCTCTCTCTCTCTCTCTCTCACACACACACACACACACACACACACACACACACACACACACACACACACTGAGATAGACAGGGAGCACTGGGTGGAGGCAGGGAAAAGGAGGATGACTCCATCACACTGTGACATTACAGGCTGAAGGTACCAGTGGGCTTGGGGAAATGGCATGGTGCCCGGGGCTTGGGCAGCCATAAGCCAGAGGATGATAAGACAATGGAAACCAACAACTTACAAAGTTGTAAAGTGTACCTGTGATTTTACTCAGGACCATGTCCCCTCAGTGGTAGGCAATTTAGCCTATTGGTGAAAAGGGTAAAAAGCGTGGATTCTGGGATCAGGCGTAGGTATTATGAGCTAGATTGTAATGGGCCATAGGGCAGGAAGCTGGATCCCTGATATCAAAGGTCAATCTTGTTGCATCCTCCCTCCACTCTGGACCTCTCCCTGCTTCTTTTTAGAGCTAGGAAATAAAGCTTTTTCACAAACAAAACATGTCCTCAGATCCAAAATACATCTCCTGCTGAAACAGGCTCCATATGCCTCATGGTCATGTCCTAAAGGTAGTGCCCTTCTCCAATGGGTTTTACTGTTATTTTGTTTTGTATTTTTACCTTTTTGTTGTGGACAATCTCAAATATACACAAAAGTAGACAAAATAGTTTGAGTCCTGGGTGGCTGTCACCAAGTCCTGATCAAAGCCTGTATACCTCTACCTCCTGTGTTGTTTTTAAAGAATATTCCAGAAATTATATCATTTCACCACTAATATTTAATTATGCATCTTTAAAAGATACAGGCTCTTTTTACTATGATCACATAACCCACATAATTAACCATCTCATTCTGATATTCTTCATATCATTATAATATTCAGTCAATATTCAAATTTTCTTTCTGATAAACTCATAAGTTTTAAATCATTTGTGTAAATCAAGATTGAGTGCACTCCTCCCTCAGGGTCCCACCTGGGCCTTTCCTGCCCCCTACTCTTTCTCCCCAAGCAGTTACCTTCACCTTTTTCTCTCCTAAGCACCAAGGGCCCTTCTTTTGCCTCTGTAACTTGTTTCCTGAACCCATTTCTTCTATTGCTCACTTCTACCTCAGTGACTTTTTTTTCTTCTTTTTCAAGCGAGAGGAGAGGAGATAGAGAGACAGGCTCCTGCATGGTCCCTGACCGGGATCCATCTGGCAATCTCCATCTGGGGCCGATGCTTTTGCCCATTTGGGGTCATGCTTACAACCGAGCTGTTTTCAGCACCTGAGGCAGATGTTCCACGGAGCCATCCTCAGCGCCCAGCCAATGCACTTGAATTAATGGAGCCATGGCTGCAGGAGGGAAAGAGAGAGAGAGAGAGAGAGAGAAAGAGAGAGAGAGAGAGAGAGAGAGAAGAGAAGCAGATGGTCACTTCTTCTGTGTGCCCTGACCAGGAATCGAACCTGAGATATCCACATGCTGGGCCAATGCTCTACTACTGAGCCAACCAGCCAGTGCCTGTGACTTTCTAAATAAACTTTCTTTTATAGTTTTGGGGGGAAAAGATAGAAATTGTCCTCATTAGTTAAATAAGATCCACACATTGCAATTAGTTAATATGTCTTTTAGGACTCTTTTAATCTATAGGGCTCTCTTTATTTGTTGAAGAAATCTGCTTGTTTATTCTGTAGCATTTCCCACAATCTGAATTTTTTCTTTATCCCTGTGGTGACATTTACTCTGCCTTCTGCATATCTTGCACATGAGTAGATAAAACTAGAGTCTTGATCAAACTCGAGTTCGGTTCTTTAGCCAGACTACTTCCAAACTGGTATTGTCTTCTTCCATCAGGAGGCGTAAAATGGTTGTCTGTCTCCTGCTTGTTTTTCCTTCCCTCTTTACGTCCTTTCTTCTTTCCTGTCCATATGTCACCTTTCTGTTTCCTGGCAGGGGGGCCAGAGTTTGGGGGTATAGGGTGAGGAACTGCAGCCTTTCTGCCTCCTCTGGGCTTGCCTTATCCCCTTGCTTCCTGTTTATGCTGTCAACATAGCTTTTTATTCCTTTAGGGACCTCATAGGGCTGCTAAATCTCTTCTCAGAGATGGGTGGGGAATAGACAGGCAGAGAAAACCTTGGAGGATAACATTTAACTGCTTTTGCTCTTCCATACTGAGGAGCACTAAGTTTGAGCCCTGTCTGGTTTTTTAGTGATTTAGGTGACAAACAGCTGTCAGGTAGGGGAGGGACCATTAGACAGGAAACAGCTAAAGTTCTTTCTTCCTGGTCCATGCAGAACAGAATGTAACTTCCAAATACACTTTGGTGCCCAAGGTTCAAATTTAAAGCTTGAAGCCTGAAGTTCATCTATAGTTGAATTCCATAATAATGTTTTAGATCCCCTAGACCAGGGGTCTCCAAACTTTTTACACAGGGGGCCAGTTCACTGTCCCTCAGACCATTGGAGGGCTGCCAAATACAGTGGTCCTCTCACTGACCACCAGTGAAAGAGGTGCCCCTTCCAGAAGTGCAGTGGGGGCTGGATAAATGGCCTCAGGGGGCCGCATTGCAGCCCGCGGGCCGTAGTTTGGGGACGCCTGCTCCTAGACCATGGTCAACAAGGGACTGCCATATAGAAAGGGTTTATTCAACCGTTTATTGCCCACACGAATATGGAACCCTTGCCCAAATTCTAGGCTAGTTTGTTGATTAGAAATTTAGAAAAAGGGGGGAAAATGTTATCAGTCATCACAGTCAGACTTTCTACAAAATACCCTTTTGTTAGATTCAGCAACATTTATAGAGTACCTATTTTTATTTGACTCCAGTTTCTTTATCAACTAATTTTACCTCATTGGATCCTAAGTAAAGCAGAATCTATCGATGCTTTATGCATACCCCTATGGCCTCTCTGAGTTCACTTGCAGCTGGTGTAGGATAGGTCTGGGGGGCAACCTGGCAGGTCCCTACCTCACATGCCGGTAATTCTGTTTCTCTTTCTGAGGGGTTTTTCCTGTTCTACAAGAAATGACCAGACTGCTTTCAGGGGTCGTCAAACTTTTTATAAAAACCGCCCACTTTTGCAGTGCTGGTCAACCTAGTCCCTACCTCCCACTAGTGGGCGGTTCAGCTTTCATGGTGGGCAGTAGCAGAGCAACCAAACAGCACTGCGATTGGCCCACCAAGAAAGCTGGAAAGGTTTTGAGGGAGCTTACAGAATTCTCTCTTAGTTTCTGTCAGAACAAGTGGGTGTAAATAATTAAACAAATTAAATATTAAATGCTGAGTACATTCATATGTTATCTCTGATCCTATGAGTTGATAGCCTCATTTTTCAGATGATAAAACTGAGAGTAAAAGACAGTAAAAGAATTGCTTAAGGTCATATAACTAGTAGAACTGAGACGCAAGGGCATAACTGCCATCAACATTGTCTTGCCTCTTGTTCTCCATTTTCTTACAGGTGAAAGGTTTTCTCTAGCAGCCAGTAGATTCCTGAACTGTTCTGTTTGCTTATCTGTATGTTGAATGGAAGAGTTTCCTGCCAGTTGAACTTCAAGTTGTAAGTAAAAAGGCCCATCTTGATGTGGTCTCCTAGCAACAATTTATGAAACACTTTAAAGCAATTCTTCTTCTCAAGCACGTTTCCAAATGTTGAAGCATATTCATTCACTTCGATCATTAAAATTCCCAAGAACATTCATTGTGGAGCACACAGTTCTGGTAATTATAAGCTTGTCAACAGGTTGCTTAGTGAGCTGAGAGAGAGGCCAGGCCACCTGTCCCTCAAGGAGCTGAGCCCTTTGTTTCATGCCTGCAGGGCTGGGCAGACTCACTCTTCTCCAAAGAAGTCTTAATTGACTTGTGGGGTGGGGGTAGAGGGGAGAATATTTAAACCCAAGGTAGCCATCTGTAAAATGTCAAGCGCATGGCAACCCAGGATTTGAATACTGAAGGCCCAAGCCCCCTGAGAAAACAGCTTTCTGCTCCTCCTCCTCTGAGCCCACCCCTTAGCCCAGCCTAGATCTACACAATCCAAGTCAGGCGGAAGACCCATCTCCTCCTTTAAAATGGTTCCTTAAAAATGAAGTTCTGCCCATAGATAGCTACTGGCCCTTCAATTTGTGCTTCATCTCTTTGTTTTTTTTCTAAGAATTCTCTTTTATTTTTTTCCTCTTTAAAATGTTTCAGTAGACAAGCCTGGAATGGGAGCTGGATAGTTGGTGACTGCACTGTAGGGTTAGCAAACTGAAATGCCAGTTCTGCAAGTTAGAGAGTTGTCCATTCAGGCTGTAGTGGTGTAGGCATAAGACCTGACCCTGAATCCACTGGTGAGGACATCACAACCAGGATGGTTTCTTTGAGCCCAAGTTAAGTACCTCTGGGAAATTTTAGAAGAGGGGAATGTTGGACTTCTTGTTACTCTGGGTAATAGCTCTGCAAAACAGGTTTTTGAAATGTTTACAATTTACAGAAGAGTTACTATATACTCTGTACACCCTTTATCCAGCTTTAATGCCAACATCTTACATAATATGATACACTCATCAAAATTAGTAATCTGTTGTATTTTAGGTGTCCTTGTGGAGGGAAATTTTAGAAATTCCAGGCTGGTGAAGCTGGATGTGTGCACAAGCACACACACACATATATGCATATATATGCATACACACAACATAAAACATGTACAATACACAAAACATACATAGAGATATAGATATACACAACACACAAAGCATACATGCATGCATATACACAAATACATACACACAGAGATGTACAGATACTACACCATACACACAGATATATACACATGCTGTCTCCTAAAAGTAGAGGCTCATACTATACATACTGAGAATGCTTATTTTCTTTAACTTTTTGATTCTCTCTCTCTTTTTTAGAGAAAGGAAGGGAGAGAGAGACAGAGAGACAGGAACATCAAGATGTTCCTATATGTGCCCTGACTGAGGATCAAACCCACAACCTTGTCATTTCTGGACGATGCTTTAACTGAGCTAACCGGCCAGGGCTAAAATTTTTAATTAAAATAATATATTTTTTATTAATGATTTTAGGGCAAAAGGAAGGGAGAGAAAGAAAAACATTGATTTGTTGTTCCAGTTTATTTATGCTTTCATTGGTTGATTCTTGTATGTGTCCTGACCAGGGATCAAACCCACAACCTTGGCAGATTGGGATGATGCTCTAACCAATTAAGCTACCCAGCCAGGCTGTGAGAATGTTTCTTGATGGAACTTGATCCAGTTGATGGAGGTAGAAAGGTGTTGAGAGAGAACAAAAGAATAGTGGAGATGAAACAATTAAAGCAAGTGAGTACAATTCACCCTCTCTTCCTGGAAATTGATATTTCCTTGTGGAAATCGGGGCTGCTGTCTACCAATGCAATAGTTAGGGTTGCAAAATCTGCCCTACTCAACAGGTTGAGGGAGATTGGTTCAGATAAACTTCCTATTCCTGTGTAAACTGTTCATTCCCCGCTCCCCATGCAGGGAGGGGAGCATGACCAGCCTAGACCGTCTGGATCCTGAGGTGAGGATGGGCCGAAAATGAGAACTGTCTCCTCCCTGAGACTTTAGGGTAAAGTTCTGGATAGATATTAACAGAATCATGGGAGAGGGCGGCAGCTGCAATCTGCCCCAAACCTGTTATAAGAGCATAATAGGCCTGACATGAGTATCATTCACTGAGTTGCAGAGACAGATGGGCCTTTGATACATAGGAAAGTAGGAAAAGCAAAAACAAGTGGACCAGAAGTATAGAATGGCACTTTGGACACTCAGGGACAATGATTTACTTCTTTGCCTGAATTTGTGTGGAGTTGTGTGGATAGTTGGTCACTTAAAGGAATTAGAGATATGCTGATTAAAAGGACTTAAGAGTTAGGTTATTGAGTGTATTAATTATCTATTGCTATGTAGCAAGTTACCCCAAAACTGAGTGGATTAAACAACAATAAGGGTTTTTGTTTTTTTTTTAACCTTCATGGTACCTGTTGGTCAGGAATTGGGGAGTAGCTTAGCTGGGTAGTTCTGGTTCAAGCTCACTCATGAAATTAATGTCAAGATTTTGGCCAGAACTGCAGTCATACGAAGGCTTTACTGGGGCTGGAATTTTCTTCCAAGTTGTCTTACACACACAAATGGCAAGCTGGTGCTGGCTGTTGGCATGGCAGGAGGCCCCCGTGCCCCACACACGGGTCTCTCTGTAGGGTCCTTGAGTGACTACATGGCATGGTGGTGAGCTTCCCCCAGAGCAGATGATCCAAGAGAACGAAGAAATCTCAGTATCTTTGATAATATACCTTGGTAACTATAGTCTGCAACCACCTATTGGTTATGCAAGCCCGCTGTATTCAGGGTGGGAGGGGACTATCAAGGGTATAAATATCAGAAGACCATGTTCGGAACTATCAGTAATTTTTTACTTTTTTGATGGTTTAATTCAGGTTTAATAAGGCATTTTTTTTTTCTTACAGAGACAGAGAGAGAGAGAGAGAGTCAGAGAGAGGGATAGATAGGGACAGAGAGACAGGAACAGAGAGAGATGAGAAGCATCAATCATCAGTTTTTTGTTGTGACAACTTAGTTGTTCATTGATTGCTTTCTCACACGTGCCTTGACCGTGGGCCTTCAGCAGACCGAGTAACCGCTTGCTCAAGCCAGCGACCTTGGGTCCAAGCTGGTAAGCTTTTGCTCAAACCAGATGAGCCTGTGCTCAAGCTGGCGAGCTCGGGGTCTCAAACCTGGGTCCTCTGCATCCCAGTCCAATGCTCTATCCACTGCGCCACTGCCTGATCAGGCAGGCATATTTTAATTATACCTTAAAACCAAGTTGGCAGATCGGTGAAAGCCAAAGTTAGGTCCCTAAGAAGATGCAGTTTATATTGGGACCTGAAGAAATGTAGGCGTGATGGAGGGATTGGTGAGGGCTGAGGTCAGAGCAGTGTGTGTCAGGGCAAAGGGGTGTGGGAATATAGATCATGTGTGTCCTGTTGGCCATTGTAAGGACTTGGATATTTTATTCTTTCCATAATATCAAGAGCCTTGCAGGAAATATGTGCCCGAGCACTTTTGTCTTCTTCCTCTCTCTCCCTCTCTTCCTCTCTCCCTCCCTCTCCCTCTCTCTCTCTCTCTCTCTCTCTCTCTCTCTCTCTTTTTCTCTCTCTCTCACGTGTAGAGTTCAAATGACATTTATGATTTTGGAAAGTTGTTGGGGAAGGAGACCAGGAAGTATGAGACAGAGTGGAGGACCTGGTAGAGTTTAATAGCAGAAGTCAACCTGACCTGCGGTGGCGCAGTGGATAAAGCATTGACCTGGAACGCTGAGGTTGCCAGTTCAAAACCCTAGGCTTGCCTGGTCAAGGCACATACGAGAGTTGATGCTTCCTGCTTCTCCCTCTCTTCTTTCTCTCTCTTTCTCTCTACTCTCTCTCTCTTAAAAAATAAATAAATAAAATCTAAAAAAAAAAAAAGAAGTCAAAGTCATTATTGTCAGGAATTGCTGAGCATGCATGTGTGTATATAAAAAAAGAGGCG
The DNA here is from genome assembly GCF_036850765.1 of Saccopteryx bilineata. NCBI lineage: Eukaryota > Metazoa > Chordata > Mammalia > Chiroptera > Emballonuridae > Saccopteryx > Saccopteryx bilineata. The sequence goes on from NC_089491.1 coordinate 28,783,002, forward strand.
AGCTAGAGAGAGAAAGGCATTCAGAAGTCAGGTAATATGGAAATATGGATTGGTAGTAGCTACAATAATACTTTCCTTTAAAAAGTTAGTTTTAACAAGTTATTACTTTAAAAGTTTTTCCTGATTATCCCAGTAATATATATTCATTGTGAAAAGGTCAGGGAGGTAGAGGTAGGTGTAAAAAGATAAGGCAAAAAAAAAAATCACCCACAATGGTGTCACCCAGAAGCAATACAGTATTTTGACATTTTTTGGTCCTTTTCTTATGTACATTTTATTCTTGAACTTGAGATAATATTCTCTTTGTGTTTTGTATTTAGCTTTTCATAGACATTTAACAAGGTCATTAAAATTTTTTAATGAGTGCTATTTTAAAATATGGATATATATACTTCTCCTGTTATACACACTCATTTAAAAATTAAACACTCTGGGATTAAGGAGAAAGAAAAGCCTTCTTAAATACCACTTTCTAAACCACTGTTGATGGTAAAGTTTATATTTTCAGACATTTTTCTATATGTTTATAAGTCATGTAGATAATGTAGATATTTTAAGTGTTCTATAATTTATTTTACTTAAATATCACTGTTATGAACATTTTTCATTGTCACTGACTCCCTCATCCTTTAAAAATATTATTTTTTACTGATTACAAAAGTAATAAATGTTTTAAAGTATCATTTTTATGATTATGTAATATTCCATCACATAGACACCATCATTTATTTAACAGTTACCCTGTTATTTCCACTATTTTGTTATTATGAACAATCCTATAAGAATTACCTTGGTAATTTCCCTCTGTGATTTTTACTATTTATTTTCTTTGGCTCAATTCTAACGATTAGAATTTCCATGCAGACTTTAGTAACTATAACATGTATTTGCTATTTGCTTCCCCATCACAATTTTATGTATTGTAAAAACAGTAATAGGTCTCATCCAACTACTTTTTTTCTTAAAAAATACTTAGTTAATGAACAAACTACACGGTAACAAATAATGTAGATTTCAAAAATATGAATAAAATATCACAATACCTCCACCATAATAAGTCAACTTTCCCTCATATTCTCATTTAATCCTTTTCCATATACATGTATATTTTTAGACTAAGGCTGGGTAAACTATTCTTTTTGAACCAGAGAGTGATCATTTAGGATTCACATGACACACAGTCTTTGCTGAAACCACTTATCTCAGGTATTGTAGCATGAAAGCAGTCATAGACAATACATAAATGAATGAACATGGCTGTGTTTCAATAAAACTTTATTTACAAAAATAGGTGGTCATGGCCAGCCTGTGTTTTTGACAATTGTCATTATAATTTAGATGAAACTATTTGGCCATTCATGAACTAAACTTCTAACTTTCTGGTGCTGTTTTAAAATTTTAATTATTCAGTATCACTTATTATTTTCCCAGAATCTTTTTACTCATCCTAAAATTATGAAGCTGAAGTTACCATGGTGATTTGTCATTAGGAATACAATCAATTCAATGAATTTACTGATTATAAAAATACAGAATATTTTTTTCAATAGGCTTCAAGGATGGCTCTTCAAAGAAAAACATTCAACTGTAACCCAACACCAGAGCATAAATTATGACATATTTCTGTCTTGGTTTATGACTTTACTTTTTGAGATTATGTTAATGAAAAAGATAATACAACAAGGGTAATTTGGGGGGGAAAATCATGTCTAATTCTAGTAACCTAATAGATACATTTCTAGTTTTTGTCCACCTACAAAGTATTTTAACATGGCTATAGAAATGTACATCTATCCTTTAAAATTATTTTTATATTTACTATGATAAACACATATTCTAAACTATGTAAGTATGTCCATGGTTTTGATCTCCTAAAGAAATTTCAAAATACTTTTACCTCATTCATAATAGCCATCTCTCCATCACTCTGAGACAGCTTAATCCAATCAAGTTTTTTATTTGTATGTTTTCACTTTACACTCTGAAAAAATGTAAATGCACAGAAAAGTTAAAAGAATAGTCTAATGAATAGCTAAGTGCTCACTATCTAGATTCAGCAATTGATAATATTTTTATACCTAATTTTTTCTTGGTCATTTGAAATTAAAGGGCAGATATCACAATACTTTACTTAAATACTTCAGCACATATTTCTTAAGAATAAGGCTGTTTTCCTGTAAAACCATTATCACAATCTAAGACAGCTAATCATAATCTTTAAGATCATCTAACATCTAGTCCATATTCACATTTTCTCTGTTGCTCCCCCAAAATATCATATAATGAGTGTCATTTGGAACCAGGATTCAAGGTTTATTTATTGCATTTGTTCACTTGTCTTTCCAATCTATTTTAATCCAGAAGCGTACCCTGACATTTTCCACCTTTACAATGACATTTTGCAGTGACCGGGATGCTGGTCTTCATTCCACCGTCTGGGTTTGTCTGATTGTTTCCTCATGGTGTCATTTAGACTGTTTATCTCCTGGGTTTGCCATATGCTATCCATTCAGCCTAAAAGTGAAATAGATTCGGGTTAAGCCTAAAATGATAAACATATTTCACCATTCACTCCTATCAACTTTGATTCATTAGACATTCACTGATATATAAAAATATGTTCCATTTGTCATGGTAGACAAGATCTGCTTTGGAATCAGAAAGGCTTTGCCGCTGGAGACCTTGGGAACATTATTTAATGTCTTTGAGCCTCAGTGAAAAGAGGAGTGGAAGACAGTCGATAAATGTTTGCTCCCTTTGCCTGGCCTGTAGGTTCCCCTGGATCTCACAGAGCAGCTCTGGGGTACAGGGTGGGGCCGAGGTCAATTTACGGCTGTTTGTATGGAAAATTATACAGTAGTTAATAAACAATAATACAAGAGTAAATTCTGTGTTCCGCATACTCACAACTGTAAAGCGACTTTGGCCCCACCTTGCAGGTAGCTCAGGCACAGGTGAAGAGCTCCATTTCCTAAGTGAAGACAGCAGCAGGAAGATGGCAATCATTTCAGCCGAGACAGTCTCCTCATCATGCAATATTAGCCACTGTGATCTTCTATCATTTCCTTCCTGGAGAGTTATGGCGGTGGCATTGAGGATTTAAGACCTACAGCCGGAACACTACTTACTACAAATCTCTCACAAAGCTGCTGCAATAAATCTCGTAGAGGAAAGTCATTGCATAAAAAAAAATCCCCAACTCCAGGGAGCTAGCCATTTATTTTCCTAGCAAAGAAGGGCTGTGATGAGAGACACTCCATGCTCCTTTAACTCCATGGAACAGAACCCAACAAAGCATTCATCACAGAAAATTGAGTGATGGGCCAAATGAGATAAGGTGGGAAAGAAAGATGGAAGAAGCACCGCCACCCAAGACCTGCGAATTTCCTCTTTGCTTGATGACTGGCCTTGCATAGACTCAGCTCAGCTGAAGGTGCAGAACTCCCTTCAGAGAGACACTAAGACAGTGGACTAAACCCGGGCCTGATCTTCTCCACAGGATTGCTTTGTCTGCATAGTGTGTCAAATGTTTTTATTTGGTTCCCAATATTTAAAAATGGAAAATTGCACAGAGAATTATCACATCCAGATTTCTGGTGTCTCTAAACAAATTAGAATATCTGACAACAGCGAGTGAGAGTTCTGCCTTCCTACCCTCTTTAGACTGTGTGCACGCTCCAATGTGCCACACTGCTTCCCCTTCTACAGTACTCGCCCCTTAAGCAATGCAGTTTGCAATCCTATGCTAATCCATCGTTCTGGGGTCTGTTCCCTCACCCTTCACTCCCTCTTCTGTTCTTGCATCAGAGGTGGATTTACTGAATTGAAAATATGGCTGACTGATCCCTCTTAAAACCCATGACTCCATCCACATTTAGAAGGCATTTCTGGTCCTGGTTGGTTGGCTCAGTAGTAGAGTGTTGGCCTGTTGGGGATGTCCTGGGTTCAGTTCTCAGTCAGGGCACACAGGAGAAGTGACCATCTGCTTCTTTATCCCCACCTCCCGCCCCTGCTCTCTCTCTCTTCCCCTCCTGCAGCCATGGCTTGATTGGGTTGAGTGCATCGGCCAGGGCACTGAGGATGGCTACATGGAGCCTCCACCTCAGGTGCTAAAAATAGTTCGGTTGTCAGCATGACCCCAGATGGGCACAGCATCAGCCCCAGATGGAGGTTGCTGGGTGGATTCCCGTTGGAGCACATGCGGGAATCTGTCTCTCTTTCTCCCCTCCTTTCACTTGGAAAAAAAAAAAATGAAAAAGAAGAAGGTGTTTCTAACATGGCAGGGTAGTAGCCCAGGGTAAATAAAGCCAAGCATGTAGACCTTGCTTAGAGCAGACCACAGCTCAAATCCCATCTCTCCCTTACCTGGGGATGTTGTCCAACTTTCTAACTTCCACTCGAAACTGCTCAAAATTTACTCATTGCAAAAGGCCATAATAGGATCTCCCATTTTCTGTGAGGACTAAATGTAGTAATGTATATAAAGTGCCTGAGGCCTTGAACACACCATCTTTGCCCAGCTTCTGTGACCTCGTGCTCTCTTGGCTCACTCCTCCTCTTGGTGTCTTTGCTTTCTCTTTCCTGTTTCTTTGAAGGCACCCTTCCCACACACTCCATAGATGGCAGCGTTCCTCAGGGCTCCACCCTTGACGGGACCTCTGTACACTTTCCTCAGACACACAAATTGATAAGTAGATTTCGGCACACTATCATTTTCTGGGTTTTTTTTTTTCACTTTCTCATTACATAAACATTTTTCCTTTGCTGTGACACATTTGTCAAAATAAACATTTAATGGCTGCACAAGAGTCCATTGCCTGAATAGATTATAATTTACCTAGTCATTACTCTAATATTGGACGTTTAAGTCATTCTAATTTTAAAAGGCAAGAATGCCAAGAATGTGTTTTTATACCTGGTGTTGTTCAGCTTTGGGATGACTTCTCAGCATGCTCTCATTTTTTTCTAGTATCCTCTACTTCCCTTTTGGCCTTTTCTTTGCCTCCCTCATGCTCCTCCTCAGGGCTCTCATGTGTCTAGAGGTTTAACGTGTTTTCTCTGGTGTCAACCTTCAGGTTGTGGTATCAACAAGGAAACAGTCATATGTTGTGACAATTTACTTGTCAGAAAGGCCCTAATGAATAAGCCCATTCACCATTGGGAACCAAGGGGCAACAGCTTCATGTATTACTGTTCTCAGCATGGGTTTTACTAAAGCAAATGCCTGGGATCTTTACATCTAGATGACGCCTAGGTGGGGTACTGTCTTCAAACGTGGGGACAGTTGGTCTTCCTGACTCAGATGGCAAGTCCTGGTATAGAGTCAGAGAAAACCGCATCTCGATTAAAGAAGGAACAAGTCCTATCCAGCTGAGAGAAAGATGTTAATTTGGAAGTAAAGGAGGAAATGTTGGATTCTGTTCATGAATTTTAAGTGCAGGCTATGTGCCAGGCATATTGACTAGACAGTACCATCAGTCCGGGACAGCCTGGCTGCTGAACGAAGACGCACTGATATAAGTGAGAAGTACAGAATCAGCTTCGATAAGGAAGTAGTGTGCAGCCTCAAGCATAGGGAAGGCTGCCAGAGAGGAAGTAGTGGGTAAATGGGTATTTGTGACAGTGTGGGCGTTGGTAATTCAATGAGGCTCAATGGCTGTGCTGGGACTTCGTTTCTCCTTACGGAGTGATGTCCCACCTGAAGTCACCAGGGTAAATTAATGAAGACAAACAACAGTCCTACACATGCAGTATTTTTGGAGACTTTATGGTCCATGTGAAGCCAGCTGGCAATGTCGAAGTAGGCAATGAAATGTCTCAAAGCCAACTCAAAGTAATAAGCCTTTCCCCACAAAGTTTTTATAGGTTAATTCCTTTTCCCTCCTTGTAATATCTTCTCCACTCTCCACCAAATTTAGCATCCCGTTCCTGTGGTAGATTAACAACCGTGTCCTATAAGTGGGACTCTAATTGAGAGAGGCAGAAAGAGGAGTATTTTCTGTTTCTCTTTGAAGAGCCCATTTACACGCTTTTTCTCTTGTGACTGCTTGGTAACTTGGATCCGGCCCCTCCTGATACCTTGGCACCAAAGTTACTACTTAAATGCACATGAGTCTTTACTAAATTCGAACAGCAGAACCCCACACGTTAAAGAGAGAGAGAGAGAGAGAGAGAGAGAGAGAGAGAGAGAGAAAGAAGTAAAGCTTCCTAACTGGTTAACACAATTTTGTAAAATAATGTCTCTATCTACTAGAGAACGCAAGCCTGCCTTCAGATGCCACAACTCTTTAAAATGGAAAATGCAGCATGTCTGAGAAAGTAAGGAAAGTCAGGCTTCACATTCTCTGTCTTGTAGGCTGGGGAAGTACAACTACATAAACCCAGTTCTGCTTGGGTGTTCTCCTTTAGCCTAAATAAAATTAATTTATAGCAATAAAACGTGGAAGGAGGATTTGGTTGCTTTTTCTATTCTTTATTTAACATTTATTTTTCTTTTTTCAAAAAAAATTTTTTTTTTTTACAGAGACGGCGAGAGAGTCAGAGAGAAGGATAGATAGGGACAGAGAGACAGGAATGGAGAGAAATGAGAAGCATTAATCATTAGTTTTTTGTTGCGACACCTTAGTTATTCATTGATTGCTTTCTCATATGTGCCTTGACCATGGGGCTACAGCAGACCAAGTAACCCCTTGCTCAAGCCAGCAACCTTGGGTCCAAGCTGGTGAGCTTTGCTCAAACTAGATGAGCCTGTGCTCAAGCTGGCAACCTCAGGGTCCTGAACCTGTGTCCTCTGCACCCTAGTCCGACATTCTATCCACTGTACCACTGCCCGGTCAGGCCTTTTTCAAGTTTTTAAGTTACAGTTGACATACAATATTATATTTGTCTCAGATGTACAGCATAGTGATTAGATATTTATATAACTTACAAAGTATTCCCCTAATATTTCCAGTGCCCACCTGGCAATGCACATTAGTTATTACAATACAGGGAAGGGCAAAAGTAGGTTTATAGTTGTGAGTACATGAAACAGAGTTAAATAAAGCTATTATAATAATCATAACCTGCAGTCTTTTTCCATATGAACAACTGTAAGCCTCCTTTTGCCTACCCCTGTATTATGAACTCTATTCCTTATACTTTACATTCCTGTGACTACTTTGTAACTACCACTTTGTACTTCTTAATCCTTTCACCTTTTCCACCAATCCCCCAAATCAGGCATGGCCAACAAATGGCCCGCGGGCCGTTATGCAGCCCACGATTAAATTTTTAATATTCTCCGCTACTTTAAAAATTTCAGCTACTCAGAAGCGGAAGCGTCTTTGATTATTGGAATTCGAGATATTTAAGAAGACAGTGATACGCAGAAGAATTCTGCATGTGACTAGGGTTAACTGCCAATAATTGGTCGAATGGATTCGCGATACTTCTTTCTTTTTTAAAAAAATTCCATTATAAAGATTTACAACTTTTGTATTCGTCTGTACTCTATATGAACTGTTTGGTGTTTAGCGGTGATGTGAAACCCACATTCTTTTAGGCGGAGTTTGCCAGTGCGCACCCAAGGTCAAACAATTCGTTATTTTTGTGGTCAAGTGTGCTGAATCAAGGGGCACTGTAGCATAGACAATAGCTGCAGTTGATAACTGAAAACGTGTCTAGGCTGTTTGTAAAATGAAATAATTGTTTTATTTGCAATATAACCCCTTCAAGCTCATTCTATCAATTAAATATTGTTTTGATTGATTGCGATACAATTTGGACATTTATACGGTATATAATTATATTTTTGTTAAAGTATATTTTTATTAAAATAATATTGTATATTAAAATTTTTTTCACTCACATTTATTCATAAACAAATTACTAATGAAATTTTGTTTACTTAAACGAATCATTTTTGTATTTAACATCTTTTAATTTTAATATTTCTTCTGGTCTGTGAAAAATGTTTTCTTTCTGATCTGGTCTGGGGGCAAAAACTGTTGGCCATGCCTGCCTCAAAACCTCTTCCCTTTTGGGCAATCATCCGTCTCTTCTCTGTGTCTATAAGTCTGTTTTATTTTGTTTGTTCATTTGTTTTGTTCTTTACATTCCACATATAAGTGAAATCATATGGTATTTGTCTTTCTCTGACTGACTTATTTCACTTAGCATAATACCTTCTAGGTCCATCCTTGCTGTTGCAAATGGTAAGATTTCATTCTGTTTTATGGCCTAGTAATATTCTGATATATATATATCTCCACCACTTTTTTCTCTCCACTTATCTGTTGATGTGCACTTGGGTTGCTTCCAAATCTTAGCTGTTATAAATAATGCCTCATTGAACAGTGGGATGCATATATTATTTTGAATTAGTGTTTGGGTTTCTTCAACTATATGCCTAGAGGTGGAATCGCTTGGTCATGTGGCAGTTTGGTTTTTAATTTTTGAGGAACCTCTATACTGTTTTCCACAGTGGCTGCACCAGTCTGCATTGCTACCAACAATACGTGTACGAGGATTTCCTTTTCTCCACATCCTCGTTAGCACTTGTTGTTTGTGGCTTTATTGATAATTGGCTATTTTTTCATTCTGAAGCCCTGAGAGGTTCATTTTCTTCCAGGGAACTTGGAAGAGAGAACAGTTAAAAAGCAGTCTCAAGGGGGTCTAAACCACAGGAGAAGAGTTCTAGAGGCAGGAGGTTGTTTTTGTTTATTTGTTTTGTTTTTTGAAACTTAGAGAAATTTCAGTGTTTTGATGACTTGAACACAACCCTACCTCTCCTGTCACAGGAGATAAAACTTTGATCTGAAGTCAAATTTCAGGAACCACCCAGGAAAGTTTATAAACCTAGCAAAATCCCTATGTAGCTGCTCTCTGGCGCTCTTTGCACACACTCTAAATCCTGTCTTTTTTCCCCTTGATTAAGTGGCGGTAGTATTGGAGAGTTTACTAGCCAAGTTCATGGCTGGAATGTAAAAAGGATTTGATTACTCCTACACCTCCTATCTGTGATTGTGAAAGCAATCAACTTCTGACTTACCAAGCTGAGCACTAACAAATGGGTGTTGTTCTAAGCTACTAGGTTTATGGTAATGTGTTACACAGCAATAGAAAATGAATACACTGGCCTTCCTCTTTAATTACTCAGTAAAATACCACAAGAAGACCCATTACTCAGCTCACACTCTAGGAAAAAAATGCGTGCCCAGAACAGAGCACCCATACTGCCCTCTGGTGTAGCACACTGGTAAAACAAATATGTACAAGTACAACTCCCTTTCCGAGAAAGCATCTGGTTGTCTGAATTCTGATTCATAAAGCTGTGGGAATATTGATGCCAACCTAGCACAGGAATCTCTTCTGTTTACAGTAAAACAGATCCAGCTGAACAGTTTCACCACATCCAAAGTTCTCTAAAATGTGCAGTGAGAAACCTATTGCACACACTAAAACCACATTAACAATTACAAGACAAATGACAGCTGATGCCAACCCAAGAAGACCTAGAAATAACACAACTGATAGCTGGAGGCAGACAACACCAAGCCTCGACTCAACCAGCTCTACAAAAAACACACCCAAACACACAGACATAATGAGAAGACAGAGAAGTGTAATCCAAATGAAACCACAAGAGAAACCTCCAGGAAATGAATTGAGTGATATGGAAATAACCAAACTTCTGGATGCAGAGTTTAAAATAATAATTGTTAGATGCTTAGGGATCTTAGAACTACAATGGATGCTCATTATGAACACCTAAATAAAGAAATAGCAAGTACAAAAAAGGACATTGAAATATTAAAAAAGAATCAGTCAGAGATGACAAATACAATATCAGAAATGAAGACCACATGGAAGGAATTAAAAACAGAATGGATGAAGCTGAGAATCGAATCAGTGAGTTGGAGGACAAGTTGAACTAAGGCATGGAAGCAGAGCAGAAAAAAGAAAAGAGACTCAAAAAGTCTGAGGAAACTCTTAGCTCTGTGACATGAAGAGAAATAACATCCACACCATAGGGGTTCCTGAAGAAGAAGAGAAAGAATAAGGGATAGAGACTTTGTTCAATCATATCATAGCTGAAAACTTCCCTAAATTAATGCAGGAAAAACTCTCACAACTTCAAGAAGCACAGAGAACTCCATTAAAGAGAAACCCAAAGAAATCTACACCAAGACACACCATAATTCAAATACCAAAGCTAAGTGATAAAGAGAAATATTAAAAGCTGCTAGAGAAAAAAAGGCTACCACCTACAAAGGAGCCCCCATAAGGATGACATCTGACTTCTCAACAGAAACACTTGAGGCCAGAAGGGAATGGCAAGAAATATTCAAATAATGCAAAACAAGAACCTACAACCAAAACTACTTTATCCAGCAAGGCTATCATTTAAAATTGAAGGAGAAATAAAAAGCTTCCCAGACAAAAAACAACTCAAGGAATTCATTACAACCAAACCGATGCTGCGGGAAATGTTAGGGGGCCTGTTGTAAACCGATCAAAGTGGGAAAAAAAAATAGCAAAAGAGGAATACAGCTTTAAAGAATAAAATGGCAATAAACAATTATATATCAATAATAACCTTAAATATAAATGGATTAAATGATCCAATCAAAAGACAGGGTAGCTGCATGGATAAGAAAACAGGACCCGTACATATGCTGTCTACAAGAAACACACCTTAAAACAAAAGATGCACATAGACTGAAGGTAAAAGGATGGAAAAATATATTTCATGCAAATGGAAATTAAAAAAAGCTAGGGTAGCAATACTTTTATCAGACAAAATGGATTTTAAACCAAAGGTTATAAATAGTAAGAGATAAAGGGAGCAATTCAATAGGAAGATATAACCATTATAAATATCTATGCACCTAATATAGGAGCACCTAAATATATAAAGCAGACTTTGATGGATATAAAGGGTGAGATCAACAGCAATACTATAATAGTAGGAGATTTCAATACTCCACTAACATCACTAGATAGATCCTCAAGAAAGAAAATTAACAAAGAAACAGCAGACTTTAAGGACACACTAGATCAACTGGATTTAATAGATATCTTCAGAACCTTTCATCCTAAAGCAGCAGAATATACATTCTATTCAAGTGCTCATGGTACATTCTCTAGGATAGACCACATGTTAGGGCACAAAAGAGGTCTCAACAAATTTAAGAAGATTGAAATCATATCAAGCATTTTCTCTGATCACAATGGCATGAAGCTAAAAATCAACCACAACAGAAAAACTCAAAAATTCTCAAACACATGGTTGTTAAATATCGAATGGATTAACAATGAGATCAATGAAGAAATAAAAAAATTCCTAGAAACGAATGATAATGAGCATATAACAAATCACAATTTATGGGACACAGCAAAAACAGTACTGAGAGGGAAGTTCATAGCACTACAGGCATACTTTAAGAAGCTAGAAAAAGCTCAAATAAACAATTTAACCCTGCATCTAAAAGAACTGAAAAAAGAACAGCAAGTGCCTGACCTGTGGTGGCGCAGTAGATAAAGCGTCGACCTGGAAATGCTGAGGTTGCCGGCTTGAAACCCTGGGCTTGCCTGGTCAAGGCACATATGGGAGTTGATGCTTCCTGCTCCTCCCCCTTCTCTCTCTCTGTCTTCTCTCTCTCTCTCTCCTTTCTAAAATGAATAAATAAAATAAAATAAAAATAATAAAAAAAAAAGAACAGCAAGTAAAGCCCAGACGTAGTAGAAGGAAGGAAATAATAAAGATCAAATCAGAAATAAATGACATAGAGGCTAAAGAAACAATACAGAGGATCAATAAAACCAGGAGCTGGTTCTCTGAAAAGGTAAACAAGATCAATGAACCTTTAACTAGACTCACCAAGAAAAAAAGAGGACTCAAATAAATAAAATTAGAAATGAGTGGAGAAATAACAACTGACACAACAGAAATACAAAATATTGTAAGAAAATACTATGAAGAACGTATGCCAAAAAACTAGACAACCTAGATGAAATGGACAAATTCCTTAAAACATACAATCTTCCAAAAATCAATCAGGAAGAATCAGAAAACCTAAATAGACTGATTACAACAATGAGATCTAAACAGTTATCAAAAACCTCCCAACAAAGAAAAGTCCTGGGCCTGATGTCTTCACAAGTGAATTCTACCAAATATTCAAAGAAGAACTAACTTCTATCCTTCTCAAGCTATTTCAAAAAATTCAAGAGGAAGGAAGACTTCCAAGTTCCTTTTATGAGGCGAGCATAATTCTGATTCCAAAACCAGGCAAAGACAACACAAAGAACAAAAATCATAGGCCAATATCCCTGATAAATATAGATGCTAAAATCCTCAACAAAATATTAGCCAACTGGATCCAGCAATATATGAAAAAAATCATATACCATGATCAAGTGGGATTTATTCTGGGGAGGCAAGGCTGGTACAATATTCGCAAATCAATCAATGTGATTCATTACATAAACAAAAAACAAGAGAAAAACTACATGATAATTTCAACAGATGCAGAAAAAGCATTTGATAAAATCCAGCACCCATTCATGATCAAAACTCTCAGCAAAGTGGGAATACAGGGAACATACCTCAACATGATAAAGGTCATCTATCACAAACCCACCTCCAACATCATACTCAATGGGCAAAAATTAAAAGCAGTCCCTTTAAGATCAGGAACAAGGCAGGGTTGCCACCTTTCACCACTCTTATTCAACATAGTTCTGGAAGTCCTAGCCACAGCAATCAGACAAGAAAAAGAAATAAAAGGTATCCAAATTGGAAAAGAAGAAGTAAAACTATCATTATTTGCAGATGATATGATATTGTATATAGAAAACCCTAAAGTCTCAGTCAAAAAACTACTGGACCTGATAAATGAATTCAGCAAGGTGGCAGGATATAAAATTAATACTCAGAAATCAGAGGCATTTTTATATACCAACAATGAACTGTCAGAAAGAGAAATTAAGGAAACAATCCCCTTCACTATTGCAACCAAAAAAATAAAGCACCTAGGAATAAATTTAACCAGGGAGATTAAAGACTTGTACTCGGAAAATTATAAAACATTGATAAAAGAAATCAAGGAAGATACAAACAAGTGGAAGCATATATTGTGCTCATAGTTAGGAATAATAAACATCATAAAAATGTCTATATTACCCAAAGAAATTGATAAATTCAATGCAATACCAATTAAAATACCAATGACATACTTCAAAGATATAGAACACATATTCCAAAAATTTCTATGGAACCAAAAAACCCCACAAATAGCCTCAGCAATCTTGAAAAGGAAGAATAAAGCGAGAGGTACCACACTCCCGGATATCAAGTTATACTACAAGGCCATTGTACTCAAAACAGCCTGGTACTGGCATAAGAACAGGCATACAGATCAATGGAACAGAACAGAGAACCCAGAAATAAACCCACAGCTTTATGGACAACTGATATTTGACAAAGGAGGTAAGAGCATACAATGGAGTAAAGACAGCCTCTTTAATAAATGGTGTTGGGAAAATTGGACATCTACCTGCAAAAAAATGAAACTAGACCACCAACTTACATCATTCACAAAAATAAACTCAAAATGGATAAAAGACTTAAATGTAAGCCGTGAAACCATAAGCATCTTAGAAGAAAACATAGGCAGTAAGCTCTTCGACATCTCTCGCAGTAATATATTTGTTGATTTATCTCTACAGGCAAATGAAATAAAAGACAGGATAAACAAATGGGACTATATCAAATTAAAAAGCTTTTGCACAACTAAAGACAATAAGAATGGAATAAAAAGACAAACTACACAATGGGAGAATATATTCGATAATACATCTGATAAGGGGTTAATAACCAAAATTTATAAAGAACTTGTAAAACTCAACACCAGAAAGACAAACAATCCAATAAAAAAATGGGCAAAAGTTACCAAGGGTGGGGGGGGGGAGGGAGGACATGGGAGGGATGGAGGGAGAGAGTTAGGGGGAGGGGGAGGGGCACAGAGAACTAGATGGAGGGTGACGGAGGACAATCTGACTTTGGGCGAGGGCTTTGCAACATAATTTGATGACAAAATAACCTAGACATGTTTTCTTTGAATATATGTACCCTGATTTATTAATGTCATCCCATTACCATTAATAAAAATTTATTAAAAAAAAAAAATGGGCAAAAGAAATGAATAGATACTTCTCCAAAGAGGACATACAGATGGCTAATAGACATTTGAAAAAATGTTCAACATCACTAATCATTAGAGAAATGCAAATTAAAACCACTATGAGATGTCACCTCACACCAATCAGAATGGTGTTCATCAACAAAACAACACAGAATAAGTGCTGGTGAGGATGTGGAGAAAAGGGAACCCTCCTGCACTGCTGGTGGAAATGCAGACTGGTGCAACCACTGTGGAGAACAGTATGCAGATTCCTCAAAAAAATTAAAAATTGAACTGCCTTCTGACCCAGCTACCCCACTTTTAAGAATATACCCTAAGAACACCATAGCACCATTCCAAAAGGAGAAATGCACCCCATGTTTATGGCAGTGTTGTTCACAATAGTGAAGATCTGAAAACAGCCCAAGTGTCCATTAGTGGATGAGTGGATTAAAAAGCTTTGGTACATATATACTATGGAATACTACTCAGCTATAAGAAATTATGACATCGGATAATTTACAAAAACATGGATGGACCTTGATAACATTATAATGAGTGAAATAAGTAAATCAGAAAAAACTAAGAACTATATGATTCCATACATAGATGGGACATAAAAATGAGACTCAAAGACATGGACAAGAGTGTGATGGTTATGGGGGGGAAGGGGGGAAGGAGAAGGAGGAGATGGGGGGAGGGAGGGGCACAAAGACAACCAGATAGAAGGTGATGGAAGACAATTTGACTTTGGGTGATGGGTATGCAACATAATCAAATGTCAAAATAACCTTGAGATGTTTTTTCTGAAAAAAAAAAAGAAAAAGAAAAACAATAACAAGACAGGAAAAAGGGACAGCTTAGAAGGGGCAGCTAATCAAAGACTCACATCCTCCCAAGTCCTAGATCAGTGATGGGCAATCTTTTGAGCTTCGTGTGTCAAAATTTGCCAAAAAATCGAGCATAACTTGGGTGGTGTGTCACTTTGAGAAAAAAACTATAATTTCGCTATTTTATAGTTTAAATAACAAAAATGTATAATTGTAATATATAACTGTATTTAATAAACCAAAAACTAATTATTTAACTTACCTGCTTAGTGACTTCTTTGTTCATCTGTCAGTTGATTTCTTTTGTTGGTCTTGATATTATTTAACTTGTGTGGGATGCCATGAACTAAGATAAGTCAGGGGAAGGGGGAATTCTTTAACTAACCTGCCTATTAGTGCCTTTTTTTTTTTAATTAGTGACTTTTTTGTTGTTGAATTTCATTGGCTAGATCTTCAGTTGAAGGTTGGTATTTTGTACACTTCAAGCCCAAGCAAGCGCTACTAACTTTATCTGTCAATCTGTTTCTTTTGTTGGTTTTGATATTATTTAACGCTGAGCCTAAGGTCTCACAAAAGTACGTAGAGGGAAAAATTGTGAGTAAAGTCATTGCTATATTTTTCAGGGTGCTAAAAGTATCTGGTAATCGGTTCCAGGCACTCCAAATTTCCTGTTTGTAGTGGCACTCCTCTTGATTCTCCAAGCGGCACCTTTCCAGATTCTCAAGCTTTGACTTCAAGTTGACAAACACCTGAGCCCAGATGCTGTCTTGAAATCCTGTAAGTTGCATCTTATGTAAATTAAGATGGCTGCCGCTATTTCTAATGGCGGGAAACGGCACCCATAGCACAGGCCCTCGCCTCTTCCAGCCTCCCCCTCACTTATCTCAGTAATGACGGTCAATTAGAAATCCACGACACCCCAGAACAGTAGATTGGATGATGGTTGCTCTGGTTATGTGGTTGCTGGTAATGGTGATCACAGGGCCCCCAGAGATGCGTCCTCCTCGGCATTCTGCTGCTCCCTGCTCCACCAGCTGGAAGTGAGGTCAAAGATCCCCTAACGGCCTAACCGGAAGTCCCAGAACTAGACGCTCTGTGCCAGACTTCTGTTGTTTTGGCCTACAGACCTCCAGCACAGAGTGTCTACACTACAGCAAATGTTTTATCCTCGGGTCCTGCACCTGGCCGTGCAGGAGCCAAGGAAGAAACGTCCTTCTTGGCATGCGGCCCCATACTTCTCTGGTATGCGGCTGCATGCGGCCGGGTGTCATAAAAAATGGTTACGCATGTCACTTCTGACACACGTGTCATAGGTTTGCCATCACAGTTCTAGTTCATGATCCAGAGAGGCATGCCAGGGAGCACCCCAGCTCTGCCCAGCAGCCTGTCCCCACAAACCCCAGTTCTCACGTGTGCTGTTTGACTCCTCCCATCTAAACAGAAGCTCCTAGGCTCTGATCACCTTCTGAGTCCTGTCAGGCATATTCTTTCTCTTTTTAAAGAAATTAAATGTATTGGGGTGACACTGGTTAATAAAATTGCATAGATTTCACGCGTACAATTCTATGCTCTGTCATCTGTATATTGATTGCATTGAGTGATCACCACCCCAAGTCAAATCTTCTTCTGTCACCATATAGTTGCCCCTTTTTGTTACCCCTTTAATTCCCCTGCGTCACCTCATTTTCACTGGTAACCATCATACTGTCGTTTGTGTCTAACATCAGGTGTATTCTAAGTGAATACACATCCTTCCATACATACCCCACTCAGGCTTTGTTCTTTTTAAACCCAGGCAAGCTCAACCACGTTTTGCACACCATCCTTCCTTCTTAGTAGACTGACCTCAGAGACAGCGAGGGCACTAAAGTTATATATTGAGAATTGCTGAGATTACATTTATTAGCTTTGTTCTGGGTAGACCCATCACATGGCACTGCTAAAGAGTGTTTCAAGAAGATGCCGAAGAAATACGTTTCCAGGCAAGTTTGAGTACATTGCCACCCCACACCTCCAGGTTCATTCAAGTGCATTCTAAAAAGTAATGTTTATTGTATCGATTTTAGAGAGAGAGAGAGGAAGGGAGAGAGGGAGAGAGAGATAGGAAAATTGGTCTGCTTCTGTATGTGCCCTGATCGGGGATCGAACTGGCAGCCTCTATGCTTCAGGACAATGCTGTAACCAACTGAGCTATCTGACCAGGGCTCAAGTGCATTTTAATAGCCCTAAAGTCAGGGTGGAGGAAACCAGGTGCTTTTGCATGTCAGCCTCATGACAATCTTGCGAGGTAGATATGATTATTATCATTTTATGGATGAGACTTAGAAAGGTTAAATGACTTAGCTAAGGTCACAGGCAATAAATTGAGGACTTGGGCTTCAATCGGTTTTTTTAAAATATCTCTATGTGATATTGTAATTTATTTAAATTAAATTTTCAATTTTAGTTTTACAGAAACATTATGAACCTACTGCACAGTCCCCATAGAGCCCACATTCAGTTTTTCCTATTATTAATATTCTAAATGAGTTTGGTACATTTGTCACAACTAAGAGACTTAATGAGGATAACTTCCTCCACCTTAAGAACAGAGAATCTACATCAATGTTTTGGAATTTTTCTGCACAGATTTTTCTCTGCTCCCCCATTTTTTTATTCAATCATTTATTTATATCAGTCTAAACTCATGAATATTTATTTTATATTTTGGATCATTATCCAATACTACTTTATTTTGTTGTACATAATTTGAGATTAAGCTTCTGCTTTTTACAATATGTTGCTTGTGGTCTTGGTTCCATGACGTGGAGGTGGTACCTGACCAGAACCTAAAATCCCACACACTGGATCCTTTCCTGCCACGGCCACTCCCCTCTGGGGTCCCAAAGGACATAAATGCCAGAGGACAAGGCCAGGCATCTCCCTGTCTCTAGATGGATATTGGGTTTCTGTCAAAGTATAAGTTCCAAAAGTTGAAAATGTGACTTTCTTAAATATATAGAATAAACACGGGTTGAAGATTTTACTTAACTCTTTAATTAGCATGGGAATCAGAGATGGTAAAGCTGGTTCAAAGCATATTTGAGGAACAGGATTCTTATAGGAAATTAAAAAAACAACAAACCATCAGAATCAGATCACTAGTTTAGAAACAAAACTGGTTTAATGCCCTATGGGGCAATAAAACTACAACCTTTAAGGCTATCTTATCTACTAGTCAGAAATCTTTTGTGTCTCTACTAGTCATAAATCTACAAGTTAACATGCAATGTCACTGAGTCTGAGCCTTATTTAACAGTAAAGAACATAGACACAGAATGGAACTGTCTCATGAGAAATCAAATAATTCTTTGATAGGCCAGTTAAATGATGGTACAGTGTGACAGTGACAGGAATTTATCAAGTTTTGGATAATTTCTGTTAACAGCTCATGCCCTAATGCCATGCCCTGTGGAACTGCAGGAAAGAATTTTGCCAGCCAAGATACCCAGTGGCCTCCCCCTGGGCTCCACTGTGGTTCCACTCCAGGAAACAGAAGGTCCTTCCAGGGGGGTGTGTATCCCCAGTTCTCTCTTACTCCTCAAGTTGAGGGAGAGAGAAGGTTGCAGAGAGGCCAGAAAGAGCCCTAGGGGGCCCTAGCCCTTGACTTTCTTCCCTTCTCACATTAAAGACACCACTTCCTGGCCACTGTGGTCCAAGAAATATTAAACCCAATCAATTCATATCAGCACCATTTCCTTGACTGTGGGGATAGAATGAGGCTCGCCAGAGTGCGTGAAACCTCGATTTCTCTCTAGAAAGCAGAAGACCCTGCCTGGTTTCCAATTGTTCACGTCACATAATAGTACTGATTTTTATTTAATGCCAGTTAGACTGAGTAGCGAGGGCAGGGCTGTGTCTTGCATAGCTTTGCATTCTTCATAGCTTCTGGCCTTAGGCCTGGCATATTGTAGGCATTCTGTATAAATGGCAGCTGTGTGAAGAAGGAGGTGTTATGATTCGGGGGGGTTGGTGTTGAGAAATGGGAGCAGGCGGGGGAAAGTGTTGCTGAGAAGGCTACAGTAATGCTTGCTATTTGTGAGGCTGTGCTGGGAAGGGGTGTCTTGAGGACACACTATTCTGGAAGAAGTAGCTTTCAGAAGCACAAGGAAGCCTTTTATTTGTTAAAATGTGACCCAGATGGCAACACCAAATAATAATTACAGTTAACACATATTTTTTTTTTAAAAAAAAGAGCCCAGGCCTGACAATGTCTCACTTTAGCTTATAAATTGGCTCATTATCAGGGAAAAAAATATTTATTGAAACACAGCAATGATCAATGGTTCATCGTTAGCCTGTTGTAAAAAGGAGGCAGTAATTTGTACATGGGGTATGTTGTGCATAGCTCCACAATAGGGATAATTTTGTTCCGAGATGAGCACCGGTGACAGGAAATCGGACTTTGGGGTCCTGGTCAGATCATCTGGAAAATAGGGCTAATTGGGATGCCTCCCTCGGAGGTTTGCTTCATTAAGGTTTAGTGGAGAGCTCAGAAAGGTTGAATCAAAGACTCCTCGGCACTGTGCTCGGCCTTGTTATCAAAATACAAACCTCAAACTGCTTAGGCTGTTTGACTTGTTTTTCAAGCCTCTCTTTTTGTTCCATCAAGGCTTTCCTAGGACTTCGCCTAGATTCAGCTCGCCGCCTCTTCACTTTCTTCTCCAGAAGCATTTACAATATTATTTAGCATAGACTATACTGAAAGTCTCGGATACCTTCAAGGTCACAGATGGTAAGAGAATGTTAGCTGGAGCGGTGCTTGCTGCAACACTGAGCCTGGTGGAAATAGCACAGCATAGGCCTCCGTGTCAGCTGGCTCTGAAGGGGACTCAGGAGCCTAAAACATACGATGTGTGACCTTAGACACCTTATTTAGTGTCAGTGGACCTCAATTTCCTTGTCAAGGAGAATGGGAGTAATTCCATTTGTAGTGTGACTTTAAAAGTTAAAAATCATATTTGTATGGCTGTTGGAATGGGACAGATACTTCACAAAGAATAGCAATTATTATTATCCTTCCCCAAACACCAAGGGTAGGAAGCTTGGTGGTGAGAAGTGGACGTTTAGGAATTCTTTCCTTCAGGGTGTCCTGAGCTGGGAACGTGGATAATAAAGACCTCTAGTTGTAGCCATGAAGGAAACGTCGTAGGCAGCTGTGAACTCCTCAGTCTCCTTGAGTTTAACCAGCATCAGCTGTAAAATAAATATGCCTAACATGTTCAAAGCTGAAAAGAAAGCAGGCAATGGAATGAGTGAAAACCAGATGGACGAGACTGAAAGAAACAGGATTTACTGCCTACAAGTAGGGTGCAGATGACCCGAGTTCATAAACCGAGAATGGAGGCTTACTGAGATAGTATGGGCCCTGGCCAATTGGCTCAGTGGTAGAGTGTCAGCCTGATGTGTGGATGTCCTAGGTTTGATTCCCAGTCAGAACACACGGGAGAAGCGACCATCTGCTTCTCTACCCCCTCCTCTTTCCTTCTTTCTCTCTCCCTTTCCTTCCCACAGCTGTGGCTCAATTGGTTCGAGTGCATAGGCCCAGTGCTGAGGATGACTCCATGACTCCATGGAACCTCTGCCTTAGGCACTAGAAATAGCTTGTTTGGGAGCATGGCCCCAGATGGGAGTTGTTGAATGGATCCTGGTCAGGGCACATGTGGGAGTCTCTATCTCCCCTCCTCTCACTTGGAAAAAGAAGAAAAAGAAAAGAAAAAGCGATAGTATGTAGTGGTTGAGGGCTCACTCCAGCTGAGCCAGACTCTCTGACACACTCTAAGTGGGTTCACTTTCCTTCCCTGAAAATGAGTATTGTCAGTCAAGAGAGATTGTTACGCTGCAGTAACAAACAACTCCGAAAATCTCAACGACAAATGTTTCTTTCTTGTTCAGCCGGCATGTCCTTCATGTGTCGGCTATGGCTCTGCTCCCTGTCATCTTTGTCCTCAGCCCCAGGCTGTGAGCAGCCACCAGTGGGCACACCACCAGCCATCACCACACAGTGAAAGGGGAACAGCAGCACAGGCAGTGGCTTTTAAAGTTTCTTCCCAGAAATGACATGTGACACATCCGCCCTTATTTTATAGGCTAAAGAAAATCATATGGTCCCTCAGGCCAGCAGGGTGGGGATGTTTAAATCTGCTACAGGCAGGAGCACTGCAGGGAGGGAAACCAAAATATTTGATGAACAGTAAGCTTGTTTACCAGAGACAAAGATAACGATAATAAAAGTCCCCGCTGCCTAGGTTGCCCTGACAACTAGATGAGTTAATTTTATACACAACACATTCAGAAGAGTGACACACACTAAGCATACGTGTTTCCTATTAATATCATTGCTGAACATCACACAATGTGTTAGTGACGCAGCCGAAATAGGTCCCAGGTGTTGTAATTGAAAGGAAAAAAAATGTGCGCGTACTGAGAACTATGGCTCCGCAGACAACCAAGGACCAACACACATGTCAAAACCAAGGTAACACAGGTTTTGTTTTGTTTTGGGGTTAACAACACATATTTATTTTCTCACAGTTCTCTGGAGGCTGGATGGCCAAGATCAGGGTTGGTTTCTGGCGAGACCTTTCTTCCTGACCTTCAGACTCGCCTCCTCCCTGGCAGTTCCCCTGTGCACATAGGCTTTGGTGGGCCCTACTCTTAGGAGGACCCATTGGATTAGGGAAGCAAGTTTTTATTTTTATTTTTATTTTTTTTATTTTTCTGAAGCTGGAAACGGGGAGAGACAGTCAGTCAGACAGACTCCCGCATGCGCCCGACCGGGATCCACCCAGCACGCCCACCAGGGGCGACGCTGTGCCCACCAGGGGGCGATGCTCTGCAGCGGCCAGAGCTACTCTAGCTCCTGGGGCAGAGGCCAAGGAGCCATCCCCAGCGCCGGGGCCATCTTTGCTCCAATGGAGCCTTGGCTGCGGGAGGGGAAGAGAGAGACAGAGAGGAAGGAGAGGGGGAGGGGTGGAGAAGCAAATGGGCGCTTCTCCTGTGTGCCCTGGCCGGGAATCGAACCTGGGTCCCCCACATGCCAGGCTGATGCTCTACTGCTGAGCCAACCGGCCAGGTCCGGGAAGCAAGTTTTTAAAAAGAGGAGGGGGAATGGGAGCTGAGGCAGAAGGGGTGGAGGAAAGGTGAAGAAGGAGAAAGAAAGAAGTCAGTGAGAAGAAGAGGGGGAGACACAGAGGAGAGAGACCCCCACCCCGTGAAAGCACAGGGAGACCCAACAACTGAGGAAGTGCTGGGCCGCAGGGCGCTAACTGCCACTGTCAGACCCCACCCTTTCCTTGGACTAAAGACACCTGGTAGGTTTGTTATGCTTTCATAAAAACGCTGAGTTGCTTTAGCTGCTAGTGACTCTCGCACACTCCTTTAACTGTTCTCATCACCCTTGAGTCAGCGCTGGCTAGGGTGGTCAGAGCACTCAACGAGAAAATAAATTTCCCTTGGCTTCCAGCCTTAGGTGATAGAGCAGTCCCGACTCAGAAGGGCTCGGTGCTGGGCTGGAGTCAAGGAGAAAGCGAAGCTCCAGAGAGAGGCTGGACTGCTCTGTCCCCAGTCTCCCACCTGTGACACAGGGCGAAGTGGCAGAAGGTGGGGATGCTGTCTGGATCTTACTGCAGAAAGTGCTCACATCCACACTCATTGTATTCACAAGGACTGCAGGCTGGATTACTGTCACCTCAATTGCACAGATGCAGAGACCCAGGCACAGGGTAACTGACTTGCCAGGCAGGGTTCACCGTCTGAGCAAGCCACCAAGCTGGGATTGGGGAATCCAGGCAGTTTGCTCCGAAGTCCCCGCTCTGGATAACTGTAATCTAACATCTGCCATTGTCACGACTGCTCGGGGCACTACTTCCATTATTTTGTGGCCTAATGAAGCAAGTAAGCCCTGATTTGGGACTCCGGACACACAAAACCCAGAGCTTAGTTTGAGGGGCTTATATGATCCCACCTTCCAACAGGAAGGGTTCTTTGCTTACAACACATGTACTTAGAAAGCACTGTCAGTTGTTAATATTACTTTGGCTCCATTCTACATTAATTTGTCTCCAGAAACACAACCAGCACCAACATCAAAAGCTCCTTTCTAGCCTGGCAGGGGCCTTGAGTAAAAGGCGCCCTTTGGGGAGGTGGCCCCCTTGCACTGTTGGACTCGGAACCTTTCTAGTCCTCGCGAGCATCCTTCTCCGCACTGATTGCCTGCTCTGGGCTCCAACCGCAACGCGCCTCCCCTTGACGATCATTAGCTGTTGCAGCCTAATTTTATTGCTGAGTCAGACAATCAGTTTTAATTGCCCATTTCCACCTCCAGCTGTGTCTCTTCCTTGTCGGAGTGGAAAAAAAAAAACCCAAAACAAATCAACCTGTCTTTTAAGCCTTGGAGCCTGCCTAACCCCCCTGGATCCCTGGATCGAATGCCCAGGGCGGCAGTGCAGGCCACTTAGAGAATCTCCTACAACTTCTTAGCTCTCGGGTTCCCCATTTTCCGGGGCTGTCCTGGAGGAAGACGAGGGTTTGTCTGTGGGCCGAGCGTCTCCTAGTTGGTCAGTGCTGTGCCCATATCCTCTTTTTGTCTTCCCGACTCACTGTCGCTCTTCCCCACACTCCTACCTGCCCTGGGAGGTGGACCTGTTTGGACCCCATCAGAGGGGCTTCTTTGCTTTCTGGCTTCCAGCTGGGTCTAGCAGGTGAGATGTCTGGGACAGTTATTCCCCTGGAGCCCTTCCTGTGGGATCTACTTAGGTTCTCTGAGGGCAGGTCAGAGCTGCTCTCAAGGGGGGAGCCTATTCTCAGGCCCTTTCTGAGTGCTGCTAAGCGCTTCTCCCCTTGACCCTTGAATGGGCAATTGATTGGCTATTGGCCTCCATTCTTTGTCCCTCCTGCTAGCCGTGCTCTTTGCCAGGATGTGACTTTTTAGAGTTGCTCCCATAAGAGGAGGGGTGTATATCCCCTGCCCAGGGCTTGGCTCTCTGGCTGGCTTTGGTTGGTGGAATGTAGGGGAAACCAGTTGTGTATGTCAGTTTCCAGGCCAGGCCTTTGGAAGCATCGGGTGCTTCCATGTGCCTTTTTTGTGTGTCTGCCACTTCCATGAGGAAAGCTTTCCCTGGGCACTGCCCGCTCTTCAGTCTGGCCCCAGGAGGAGCCCATCTGGAGTAGACCAGAGCTTGATCTGCAGAGAGGAGCTGAGCGCAGCTGTACACCAGCTTGAAGCTGAGCCAGAAGAGCTCTAGTCAACTCACATGCCTGTGGGAAATACATGCTCACTGCTACGTCCCAGGACTGAGATAAAGGGTGGTGCACCGGGGTCACTGCTGTATTCCTTTTTAAAATTATTTATTTTTTTTTAATGTATTTTTCTGAAGTTAGAAGCAGGGAGGCAGACAGACTCTTGCATGCGCCCCACTGGGATCCACCCGGCATGCCCACCAGGGGGCGATGCTCGCCCATCTGGGGCATTGCTCTGTAGCAGCCGGAGCCATTCCAGCACCTGAGGCAGAGGCCATGGAGCCATCCTCAGCTCCCGGGCCAACTTTGCTCCAATGGAGCCTTGGCTGCGGGAGGGGAAGAGAGACAGAGAGGAAGGAGAGGGGGAAGGGTGGAGAAGCAGATGGGTGCTTCTCTTGTGTGCCCTGGCTGGGAATCGAACCTGGGACATCCACATTCCTGGCCAAAGCTCCACAGCTGAGCCAACCGGCCAGGGCCTGCTGTATTCCTGTGCTCTCCCCACACCCTGCTCTTACACCATCAAACCTTCTATTAAACCCTTAGGGAATCATCCTCATTTAAGTGTCATCTATTTCCTGTAGTGACACTGAATGAATGACAGAGGACAGGGCCCACTTCCTCCCCCACTTCATCACATTGCCAGCAAAACTCAGAATATGACATTTGATACCAGCTGCCCCCTCTTCTTGCCTGTTTGCTACTCCATACTCAACTGCAACTCTAATCTTAGAAGCCAATAATAACATCTGATTTTTATTCTTTTTTGTGTGTTAATTTGGTATTAATTTTTCAACTTTTTATTTGGAAAAGGTTTTCAAACATAAACACAAGTAGAGATATTATAATAAACACGTTGTATCCGTGGCTCAGCTTTAACAATGATCAGCATTTGTCAACCTTATTTCATCGATTCCTTTTCTGTTTTTTTTTCTTTTTTCCTCTTCTAAGCTTAATGACCTTTCAATGCCAGAGGGGACCCAGAGGTCCTACCTTGCCTCTCATCTTCTGTGATCTCTCTGCAGCACTGCTAACATTGCTCACCCTTTGCTCTTTGCCCTGGCTGTCTCCTGGGTCTCCTTTTACGTTTGCTGTTTTTTGTTCCCTGGTTTTGATTCCTGACCTGGCTCCTAAATGTCAGTGCTTCTGAGACCTTGCCCTTCACCTGTTTTCCTTTCCTCTTTGCTCTCTTCCTGGATGGTCTCACCTAGTCCCAAGTCTTAACCTGTGAGCCTGCCCCTCATCTCTGGGCTGTCCTTCCTGTCTGCCCGCTGAGATGTTGCATGTATTCCCATGGAGCACATCTGGCCTGCACCAAACTCGGCAACTTCTCTTTGAACCTTCTCCACCTCCTCTTCTGGGCTCCTGATCTCAGTTCAGACCATTCCCCAGTGCTCAGTCACATAACAAAATACCTTACACCGCTCTTTGGCCTGACCTGACTATTCCACCTCTGAACAGTCTTTCCAATTCTTCCGGTTTCCATCTCTACCTCCTTGGTTCAGGCCCTCATCACCTCTCACACAGGACATTCTATATTCCCTCTGACTACTTCCCAGTCTTGTTCCTCTTGTAAGTGCTAGTATCATTTTCTGAATCACATGCCTAATCATGCTAACCCAAGTCCAATTTGTAAATCGTCCATGGCTCCATTTGAAATATCCTCTAAACATTATTGGTCTATTATGGAAGCCTCTTCACCGCCTTTCTTTCTAATCCAAAGATATGACCCTGCTTGTTTTCCCCCCAAGACACCACATGCTTTCATGTGGCCTTTGCTCAGACTGATCAGTGTTTTTATTGTTGTTGTTTTTTTAAGATGAAATAAAATGAGGTTCTGGTTCTCAGACACCCAACTTCAAAGTGCCCCTTCCACAGCTCTGGAATCCCCTTTGCCCTTTTGAGATTCTTGCTGGCATTTAAATTGGTTGTGCTTGCCAAAGGAAATAAACATGGTATTTAATTTTTCGAGGCATCTCATTAGAGTTCTTCTTTTCAAAAGGGACCCATTTGCTATTGCAATGGGTATTGTCTCCATAGAAATACTGGCGGGGTAAAGTTTCTGATTCTTCTGTAGGACTTTGAGTGCCCCCAAGGCAGGAATGGTGTGTTACTCATCTTTTTATATAATCCCAGTGCCTGGCATGTAGGAAACATTCAGAAAGCGTTTGTTGGAATTGCATCTAAATTAGCATTGGGACCAGGAAGTGAGATCTGGAGAGGGCGCACATGTTGCCAGCCAACTGCAGAGAAGGCTGCCAAATGTAGAAGCTTGGAGCTGAGAGGCTGGGGTCACCCCCTTTCCTGCAGCGAGGGGCCTCCAAGCCTGTCAGATGTCAGTTGCATTTGCAAAGCTAGGAGTTCAGGTGGAAGGTTGGATTTTTCTTCACTTAACTTGTCATTCCCCAAGGTGGGGCTCTGACAGGAACCCAGTGAGATGTCAAGCTGAGACAGCTGTTGCCAAACCTGGTGGAGGCCTTTCCGACAGCCGGAGATACAGCTGCTGCCTCAGACTTCGTGGGCAACATCCTTCTCTTCTTTAAGGAGGTCAAAATGCTTAACAAATACATAGCAACAGTGAAGGTGTCATGGTATGAGGACAGATACGAGGACAGAGACAGAACTGGCTCTGAGATCACGGGGATTTGCATCTCAACTCCGGTTCTTAGTAGCTGTGTGACTTTGAGCAAGTTATGTCACCCCTCTGAGACTCATTTTCCTCATTTGAAATCCAGGTTGCTGTGAAGACAGAATGAGATAATGTATATGGGAATGTGTTATAAACTATAGGTCACTATTCAAATATTGGATAAAATTAAAATATATTAAAATTATGTTGAGTTTTCAAAACACACACACACGTATCAAATGCAGAATGGTCAAGTCAATGTGTGTTTGTTCACTGCCCATTATATGTCCAGCTCTCTCTTTTCAACTGTGATAGATGCGTAAGTTTATAATGTCAGTTCCTTGACTTGAAGAAATTTACGATCCAATTGGGAAATGGAACCAACTTATTGTTCTCTCCCCATGTTTCTATAGTGGGGAAGAAATTTCTACTCCACCACCAAGGTGGAATATTTCTCTCTGTTTTTTTTTTTCTTCTTCTTCTTCTTAAGAGAGGAGGGGTAATTTATATGATTGATGAGCTTGGGAAGTTCAGGTCAAGTTTTACCACCAAATGAATTTGCTGCAAACTTTCCAAACTCTTTGAGTTTTCAGAATGTTTTGGAGTCTGGAATTGAATGTAAAGAATTATAGACTTGTACTATAATACATTTGCCTTATGAATACTAGTTTGCCTTTGAAAAGGATGAGGCAGAACTCTACATATTGAAGTGGAGAGCTAAGGCATATTGTTAAGTAAGAATACCATACCTGTTATAGTATTTGGCAACTGCTCAAACAATGCATGTTATATGATTCCTGTTGCATTTATACAAACAGGCTTCCACATTGTCATCCATAGCTATGATCCATGCACTGACAGGGGACTAGAAGGACACCTGCCAAAATGGTGTGAGTCCTCAACTCTGGGGAAGAGGGACTACTGCATGCTTCTCTGTACATTTCTGAATACTTTTAGTCTTTTATAAAAAGACTATATATTTGGATAACAAAAATGGGAAAAACTGCTTGGAGAAGTATAGTGAGACACTATTGTGGGGACCTGAGAAGTTCGTGTTTAAATCAGCGATTCTAAGGAGCTGTAGTTGTCGTTGACAGAGTAGTAGCAGCAGGCTCAGGAGAGAAGTTGAAGCTATAAGGCTGATTAAAGTATGGAAAGGAGAGATATCCAGGATCAGAGGCAAACATTTTCTGAGTTCCAGCCTCAGGATCAGAAGAGTGATACCCTGGGTTATTGTCCCCTGTGTTTGCAGTTAATGAAGAACCCAAGAGGTGATTTGTGGTAACAACAGAAATGAACCTAAAGGGCTTCTTAACCACTATCGGAGAGACCCATAATGTTTCTGTGTCAGAGAAAACAAGGGAAGAGAGAATTTCATTAAGGAACTGACCAACAGGGTCAAGTGGTGCTTCCATTTTTGCTTCTATGCAATTTATTCTCCCAACAGCAGCCCAAGCAATCTCTGTAAAGCACAAACCTGGTTGTGCTGCAACTTCAGTGGATTTCCTAGGATCTTTCTAAGTAGAGCTGGTGAGAAAGAGCTCAGTTCCTTTCTGGTTATAAACCTAGAGATCCCTGGGGTCAGATATCCCCTCCCTTCCCCTGCTTGGAGAAGCCAGGTTAAGAAAAGGTGCTGACAAAGCAGAGAGCAGTGGAGACGAAAAACAGAGAAGGAGAGCTAACCACTGTACTGAAGCCCTTAAACCCAGTCTCACGTTGGGGCCTGGTATGCCATAGATCCTTTTGAATTTAGTTATAACATTTTTGCCCATGCTAGTTTGAGTTGGATTTCTATCTTTTGGAGCCCAAAGAATCCTGAGTAATAAATTCCCCTTCAGTGCTGGATTCCTTAGACCATTTAACTTGGACTCAAATTTTATCTGTTGGCAGCACATTTGAATTGTTCTTCTGGAGAGGTTTATGAGGATTTATGGTATCTAAAGTCTCTCGGTCTGCTTTATACATACAAAGAATTCCACATAGCTGCAAGGGGGAAGTAGTGGGAGGTGACTCGTGGAGTTAGTACGTTTATGTCTTAATATACACCCTGTCACTGTGGTAGTTATTAGGACCGTTTACCGTTATTTCAGTTCCCCTTTCTGACATCACTCTCCTTGACATTGAATGTGATCATTTGATTTGCTTTGACAAGTGAAATGCAAATGAAATGACATAGGACACTTCTGGAAAGAATCTTCAATATAT
The DNA here is from genome assembly GCF_036850765.1 of Saccopteryx bilineata. Taxonomy (NCBI): domain Eukaryota; kingdom Metazoa; phylum Chordata; class Mammalia; order Chiroptera; family Emballonuridae; genus Saccopteryx; species Saccopteryx bilineata. Next base: position 28,812,110 of record NC_089491.1, read on the forward strand.
TGTATGTAATTTGCATGTTCCCTTTCTGTTACTCTGGAGATGGTAGAAGCACAGGTTGAAATGAAACTTCCATCATCTGAGTGATGATGATGATGGCTGAACAGCCCCCTCCCCCCCGCCCCGCTGCCAACCCACTTTGGTCATATGGCTGAGAAATAAATGTTTCTTAAGTCCCTGAAATTTTGAGGCTGTTACCACCATACAACCTATTCTGTTCAGATTGATACAACCATTAAAAAAAAATTGAGTGTTATAAATTCTAGGAGACGTTGAATTTGAACTTGAGTATCTATAATGAAAATAATTATGGAAACAGGGAAGTAAAGATTTCAACTGATGTCTAGAAGAATTATTTCTCGCAACTCCCTCAGATTTTGAGACCTTATGTTACTTTTTTGGGAGGGTCTGCTAATTACTTCTCTCAAAGCCATATTAAAGCCCTAAAGATTTTATTTTGCTATATTTTTTCAATCTGCTATTGTTGGTGATTTCTGATCTTTATTAAACTTTTTTTTTAATTATTAGTTTCTCAGGTACAATTCAATTTGAATACACTCAGAACAGAAGTCACTCAGTTTTTACAAAAGGAAGGCTTTTAGCCTTTAAGATTACATTTTATTTATGGTGGTTTGCTGTCTTTTCCTTCAGTCTTTGCACCAGTCCCATTCTTAAGAAACTGCTTGTTTTGGCTTCCAGGACAGAATTTTATATGTAGAGTGAATGGGTTTTAGGCATATTTACTACATTATTTCTTGGAGGTAAGCTGTATATAGGTGGTTTTTAATGGATCTGGGGTAGGTTGCACTCACCCAGTTTAAGGGGCAGAGGTTGCAATCTATCCTAATCTACAGTGCATTTATAGCTCTTATATTCTAGGTGTGTATGTAAAATCACTGTATAAGGTCACCTTATGATAATTAGGAATTCTCTCTTTCTCTCTCTCTCTCTCTCTCTTTGGCAGTTATACTATTTAATTCAAGTTGAAATTCTTCAGTTTTCCCAAATTTGATATATAGATTTTGCTATATATTTATTGTTGTTTGCTAGAGGAGAAGACAAGTATATTTAAGTGATACCTTGATTCCAAAATGTTGGCAGCACCTAGATCCGCCTAGATACATTTACCATGCTTGTGATCAGGTGTTAACAATATGTCAAATTCAAATTTGTAGATAGTTCAGAGTGTGTGTACATGTGTGGGTTTGTGCATATGTGAGCAGATGCATGCATTTTGAATTTAGAGATGGGTTTGTTCAGCTACCTTGTCAATCACATGATACCAGGGGCTATCACAAAGTTGATAAAATTCTTATGATTCTGTGAGCCAAACTGCCTTTGGTCTCTTTAATCATCTAGGGGGGCTGGGGAGGCCACAGCCAGGAAGGGAAAAGGGAATCCCAGAAGTGTAACATTGATCATTGTGCAGAATGATACTTGTACAGAAATCTGGCAAGAATAATGTAGCGGCACCCTTCATTGACCTTTCATTGGTTTGCCACTCTATCACGAGCTCAATATAGACACTACATTATTGATGATTCTACAAAATCTGCATTTATTTAATACACCTCAAGAATTCAGGATTGACAGAAATCGTCTCATTCCTAATGATCTGAAACTGTAGATAAAATGGATGCCTGCCCTCCTAGAACTGGAGGGTAACAGTCCTCTTGGGTGCTGATGATACGATTTTAATGTCACTAAGGGTGACCTCAATAATTGTCTGAGTAATTAACCACTATCAGTGCTTTTGATGCAAAGAGTTCCAAAGCTAATGTCACTATCAATGGCAGACATTTCCCAAAAGTCAATTGATTTAAATAAATAACAAGGCAAAACAAAAACACCAATCACAATAAAACAGAACCAAAATCCATATAACAAGTCCAGCCTTTCAGCTTGCTTGAGGCTAATTCATCCTGCCAAATCCATTAGGAAGTCATGTGGTTTACTGCTATATTGTTGAGAGTTTATAATAACCATTGGGTGACTGGTAACATCTGCTTTGGATATTTTTTAGTTTAGAGTAATTTCAACCATGCTTTGTGGGACATAACTTTGTGTGGAGGGATCCAAGCTGCTTCCTGAAGACAAAAAAAAAAAAAAAAAATCCCCAGTGGGTTCATCTCTGGAGAAGGGGTAACTTTTGATTCAGGTGGAGATCCTGGCTAGGTACTTAAGTTTTTAAAATAAGGCAACAATATTAATACCTGTGCAATTATGTTCTAACACAGTGATATGCTGGTGACAGTTTCTCTGGCTTGTGAGACTGTGTATATCTCTTCCCACATCCATGGTCAGTGATGCCAAGCTGGTAGCTTGAAATTGGTCATAGCAGGAGTATTTGCCCCAGCAGTTCTCAATGAGGATGATTTTGCCTCCCTAGGAGACATTTGACAATCTCTAGAGATATACTTTGTCACAATTGGGGTTTTGCTACTGACATCTAGTGGGTAGAAGCCAGAGATGCTGCTCAATATGCTATACTGCAAAGGACAGCGACCCGTAACAAAGAATTACCCAGCCCACACCAGCTGAGGATGAAAAACCCTGTTTATACCATGTAATTTGGCAAACATTACAAGTGAGGAAATTTTTTTCAGTGCCAGTTTACCAAACCACTAACCCAAAAAATGAATTTTTATACCTTCATCACTGTAAAATCTCTAATTCCTCCAGAAGCTCACTAGAAGAAGTGATGTTCATGGAAAACTGAAAGCCATGCTGTCCCCTGGGTAATTCATACAGAGCATGGTTTGGCAAACTTTTTCTGTGAAGGGCAGATATATTTTAGGCTTTGCAGACCATATGGTCTGCCATTGTAGTATAAAAGCATCCATAGACGATATGTAAATGAATGAGCATGGCTGTTCTCCTGTAAAACTTTATTTACAAAGCAGGGTGGTAATTTGCTGACCCCTGACTTAGACTGTTAGCTCAGCCCCATCTCATAATAGCCTTCTCCAAGACTTCATTATGTTAAACTTTTAGCTTTTATTCAAGATATAAGAAATTTACTAAATTATGTTTGCTGCAACATTTGGTACAAAAATAAAGTCAGGACATTTTCCACGGGGTCATTATATGCTTCATTTGTAAGGCCCCACAGGAAAAATTTCTTCAAATGCTTGCCTTCCCACTGGGGAACTAATGTGCTTACTTTTCTCTGATTTTACTTTGAATACTAGAAGGCACAAAACTATAATTGATATTCACCTACAGTAGTATTTCCTAACTTGCCTAATAAGAATCAGCTGTGGGTGCTTAAAAACTATGGGCTCCTGAGCTCCACCCCAGAACTCCTGAATCTCTGTCTTTATTGGGCTAAGATGGGGGGGAGGGGGACTAATGAATGTTCTCAAACTTTATGTACATTCAAGTCAACTGGGAATCTTGTTAAAAGGCAGATTCTGATCTAGTAGGTCCAGGGTAGGGCCTGAAATTCTGCATTTCTGAAAAGCTCTCAGCTGATGCTGATGCTGTTAGTCTTGGAACCAAAATATTGAACTGCAAGGTCCTAGATTATCAATATTTTGGGAACAAATTCTCCTAAGATGATTCTTATCACTACACTGTATCTCAGTTGTTTTTCCTTATAGCTATTATGTGTTCTTCTCTTTCATGGCTTTGGTTTCTGCTTTTAATTTGAAATTTTATTATGTATGTTCTTATTCTAAGTCCCTTTAATCCATTCATTGGAGGGGGGAGAGGGGAGAAAGAAGTAAATCTGAGAGGAATAACTTTGAATCCACTTTTTTTGGTCAATTGTGAAATATAAGTTTAGTTTGGTACTAATTAGTTATACAACTAATTTAGACAAAACAACCAGATTGATTTTATGTTATTTCTCTGGATTGGGGTTTTTAATGCTTTCAAATTTGGGATCCTCAAATTTGAAGTTAGGGAGTTGATTTTTGTCTGGCTTAATGTACATCTGTTCAAGTTTAAAAACTTTTTCCAGCTCTTGCTGATCCTCTGGGCCAATATAAAAAGACTCTCAAGATGGCAGTTGCTTAAATTTACATTCTCTAATCTCGTCCATGAAGAGTTTCTGCATAGAATCAAGTTTATTGAAATGCCACAGTGGCAACACCAACGGTTTCCCACAAATGAGCTGAGACAGCTGGTGGAATGGCCAAGGAGAACCCGAAGACCTCTGAGGAATCGCTGCAATTCAGCTCCTTACCTAGAAACTCGAGGATCCCGAGTGCCAGAGAAGCCACGGCCCTACTTCTGGCCCTGGCTCCTGCCTCCCAACCCCCACCTACCTGCCTCGCAGTGCATTGTGGGACAACCCTTCAGTCAGAGTCACTCCCTAGGCAAGAAATGCCTGGGAGGCCGTGTGCGATTGGACCTGAAATCAGTTTTAAAAGCATCTACTCCTTCAATTTGTACTTGGGACTCCATAAAAATTTTTGTGCCCATCACCTTGTGTGATCTCAAAGGCTTGTGAGTAAAAGTTACCCTGTCTCACCGAAGGAGAGAGCAATTGTTACTGTTCCTTCTCACGTGGGACTCCAAGATTACAGCGCCCAGGGTCAGCATGCCTTGTCCGCTTGCTGTTTGTTTCTCCTGGGAGCCCTCAGCAATGGGCCGGCGATGGGAAAGGGGCCAGTGGGCTGTGCTGAGTGGCCGAGGTGGACCTTCTGGCTGCGGGTGAAGCCTGTCAGCGGTGGACAGAACAGCTTTTGTGACTGATGACCACGTTTGTAGTATTTCCTCAGGCTGTGGACGGAAGCAAAGAGAGGGCGCGGTGCCCCAAGTCGGTCCCAAGTGGTCAGGCCACAGTGCAGTGTTCAGGTGGCCGAGGGCAGCCCTCTGGGCTCTTGGAGCCTGGCTAGGCATGTATGTTAAATTTCTTTTGTCACTAGGTGGCAGAAGATAATTAAGATGTCAGATTTTCCCCCCTTACTATTGGAAGGTGTTTCTAGTTCCTTCCTAATGACCTCTTTCATTACTTTGCAATGTTTGCTAATGTCACTTAGGGTGGAAGCAGTGAAATAATATTTCCTTCTGCTAATACGTCCTATACTTAGCCGTGATTTTACTTCTTTCCTTTAAGTGGCTTGCCTCTTACGGGGAAGCACCCACCCTTAACATAAATCACATTTTCTTCTTAAGAGCTACTATTTGGACAAATCAGGTTTCTTATTTTTATATATCATTTTGTTATTCTTTTGAAACAAATCCCAAATATAAGTTCACTTCACTTATACCTATTTCAATGTATATCTCTAAAATAAGAACTATTGAATTTGTGCAGACTTGATGATTAACACAATCAAATAACAAAATAATTTCTGTGGGTCATAATAGGATATACACTGTTATCCACAGAAGCCCAGTTCTTTGCAGGGGGAGGGAGGTGGTGGTGATGTGTGATCTTGCTGGATTAGCCCTGTTTCCCTACCTGTGGAAACTGGGATTCATAATGCTGGGGAAAATACATCCCTGCCCCAATGTGGGTCTCCCTTCAGCTCACAGATGAGTGTATGCAGAGACTAAATGAACAGAAAGCAATAGAACAAAGGTGTGGTTGACACATACAAGTTGAGAGTTTCCTCCAGTGCCGATCTTTCATGTGTCCTCCGCCCTATTTTCAGTTATCAGAAGGGAGAGAGTTCAGAGCTGACTCTCTGTTGGCTGGGAGTCCTCACTTCTGGAGTAGTACAGTCTTGCTGTGTTCCATTTCCTGACCTTCCAGCGTCAGTCTCAATTCTCCCCTCTTCTCCAGCTAGGGTTGTCCTTCCTCATTTCCCCTGATTAGCGCTGGCCCACAGTGCCCCTGTTATGTAACCCTTGGCCTTCGCTGGGCCGGGTACACATTTTCTGCAAGGATAGCTGGATTTTCCTCTCTCCTCACTTCTACAAATCCCATTGTTACATGAAGGCCCCAGCTGACTCCCCTTTCCACAGTGCTAATATCACAAACGTGGCTCATCTGCTCCACTTCCCACTTCCACTTCCCTATGTACCCCACAGCTGTTCCCCACACCTCAGGGACTGCACTGCGTGCTGGGGATACAGGATGACGGAAACAGAACCGTGCCTTCGAAGGGCTCACAGCTTGGCTGGGGGCGAGGTGAGCAGGGGAGTGGAGCATAAATGAGGGCAGTGCAACATAATATGTACCAGAAAAAAATATAGGCACAGGTCTTTGATAAGGGAACACAGAAAAGAGGTGGCTTACTGTGCTTGGGAGGGGAGTCAGAAAGGGCTTGCCCAGGGAGAGCATTCTCTGTCTGTTTTTGTATTTAATTCTGGATCAGGTTATACATTCATATTGTCCAAATGTATATGCATATACTTTAAATAATTTTATAAATATACTATATACCTCTCCCAGTCCATCCTCATGTTCTCCAAAGGTAACTACTACTTTTAGTTTTTTGTATGTTCTTCCATAATTTCTATATACATACATGAGCAAACATAAGTCCTTTTCTCCCCACACCACCTTTTTTTACCCCAAAGGTAGCATATTACACGTATTGGTCTGCACTTTGCTTTTTTTTTTTAACTCAACATGATCATTTAGTGGTTAATAAAAATGGACTTGAATCAGAATGCCTGCATTCAAATCCCAGTAGTAGAATTTGCTAAATGTGTGAGCTTGGAAAGTAATTTAACTTCTGCTTGCTTTAGTTTCTACATCGTATCGGAGGTATTCATATCTTGCAACTTTATCATATACTAAAATCTCTTATGGACAGTCTATTCGTTTCCAGTGGTCTGTTAATTCATGTACAATTACCATACTTTTATTTTTTGAGGTTTTACATTACGTTTTCTGTCTGGTGAGGCTAGTCCCCAGATGGGGATTTGAAGGACAAATGGACTCCTAGGCAGAGACGATGACAGCAGCAATGACAACCAATGTTATTAGTATAAACTATTACACCATGTGGCACCATCACCATTTTATTTTATGCTACTGTGTGTAAGATCCTCTAACTCCTTGTTTACTCTTTTTTTTATTATATTTGTTTTCCCTTTGTTCTGAAACTTTTAGCTCTTTACCTCTTGATTTTAGATTTATTTATTCATTGTAGGTCACCTTTTAAGTCACTTTAAATCTTTTTGGAAACAAGGAGAGGAGTAAATTAAAAAGAACCAGCAACTATATTAGGTGCTTTGCATAATAAGTCCCTAATTCTTAGAACAACCTTACATGGTACATAACATTGTTCTCTTTTTACTCAAGACATTAAATGTTGGCAAGTTCAAGTGATTTTCTTAAAGTTATATAGAAAATAAGTATAGATTTGGAATTCAAACCAAGATCCATTGAGGATTCCTGGTGCTTCTTGAAATCATATGGTTGAGGTTATTTATTGGGGTACTTACAGCAGAAAGAATAGCTCAGAAAGAAACTGAACCCATTGCAGGGAACAATTACATATATATTTTCCTAGTAGCTAATATACATATATGTATAGTAAATATGGACTAGGGATAAAATCACCACTACTGTGTCATTTTGGTGTTAACTCGTTAATTCACCAAACGTATCCAGAGTCAGGTTAGGTAATGACAGATGGGATCTGGTCCCCAGCCCTAACTCCTCTTGTGCAAATTCATAAGCAGGTCTTCCTGGTCTGGATACTTTTCACCTGTGGCAACCTGAGGACTATCTGGTCTATTTCTTCATGCCATGCTACTTTATACCCAAATTTTCATTCTGAAGCCGATAATGAATTAATGACAGCTTCTTGGAGTGTTGTTTTGGAGAGTATGATGCCATATTTGGAATCGGTGGCAGAGAGTGCCATGCCTGCCATGGGGATGGGAGTGAGAAACGAAGGCAAACAAGCCATGCACTTTTCATACCTGAACTACTTGTCCAGAAAGATCAGTTTCTCTCTGCAATTGTAATAAATGATACAACTGTATTTTATGGCTCAAATTTACCATCTCTTAAATTGCTGATAAGTTCTTCACCTGAGAAGTCTTGGAGTAAAGAAATCCATTTAACTTGGTTGAGATGCAGTTTCTTAAACATATGTTTTGTCCAAGGAATCTTGTCTGTTTATCATTGTTAATTACGCAATCCATCCCAATGCTGGAGGTGTCATTTTGCCCCGGTTCTCACTGCCCAGGAGTCCCTTTGATTTCTTAGTGTTGTTAGAGTGACTTTTGTCGGGAAGAGAATCTCCTGGGCTGAATGCTGCTCTGTTCTGTGGAAGCCTGTTATTTATTCATTTCTTCCTCCATCTTGCTATCTAAAATCCCTCTTGCTGCCACAGTGGGAGTTGAAAATGGTCACTGGTTGCCTGTCTGAAGTTTTACTGATTAACTTTTTCAAGAACATACACAAGTGAGTTCTTGTATCTCTTGGGTATATTATAAGGTAGTTGTGTTCATTGTGTTTGTTGGTTGAAAGCCAGGCTAATTAATGAAAAACTTCCTCTAAGAAGTTAATTCTCAAATGGCTGTCACCTCATGGGAAATAATTTGCACTGCTGAGCAGGTTTCTCTTTGATTACTCATGGTTACCTCTCTGGCCATGGAGCATAGGGACGTGGTGACAGTTGTGCTAAGCATGGTGTGGTCATGGAAAGAGTATTTATTGCATTTGGGATCACAACCTCTGGGTGCAAGTCTTAGTAATGTCACTTGGTTGCTATGTGAACTTGAGCCAATCACTTAAGCTCTGAACATTAGTTAACTCAACGATAAAATGACGATTATAACAATATTTCTGATCTCCCCACTTTAGGGAGTGTTTGAGGGGGCTAAATGAGATGATAAAAGTTAGAAAGTGAGTGGAAAGCACCTTTGCAAAACCATGTTTTTATTATTAGATGTCTGGGTTTACATTTGTCCCTGCTCGTTTTTTCATCGCTCATGTCAAAACTGGAAGCAATATATGAAATGCAGCTTTTCCAGATGTGCTTTTTATGAAAAGCTAGTAGACCAAACACCTGATGCTAGGTCCCACTTGGTTTGGTGGTTGACTTCTTCTGGTTTTTTTTCTTTGACCATTCCTTTTGTTCATCATTGTTCATAGATTTTTAAGCTTAGTGACCCTAATCCATAAATTATACCTGAATGTTAATGTATTTTAACAAGTCTGTGAAGAGAAGGAAAGAGAGATACTCTCATCTTCTACAAAACCTTTTAAAGAAACGCAGTTGAATGAATGCTTCAGCTAGCTGAGGCGCTGGGAGAAGTGAGAGCCTGAGGGCAAAAATGGTCGTGTCAGAATACAACGTCTTATCTGGCAGAACGTGAAGGGGCTGTACTTTGTGTCTTAACTTAATGAAGACGTGAGCAGTTATAAAGTGGGATCCCCTTGCACACTGCACAGCTTCCTGCCACGTCACTGGCTCACTTGCTCTTTTTACTTTTGCCAACTTCGCTTTCCTTTCTGGAACAACTGGCACATTCTTCCCCCACTGGCCTGCAGGGTGTTTGCGCCCAGACCCCCTTGGAAGGAGAGCTTGTTGCGCAGCTCCAGGGAGTGGGCTAGCAGACAGAGTCCTTCCAGAGCCTGCTTCAGCAGCAGGCTGCCACCTCGCCCACCCCAGGTCACACGGTTCCCGGGGTGACCCACGCCCAGTGACTGAGTGAGGTGGAGGTGTGAAGGCTGGGCCATTTCAGCCCCTGTGACACACTGTGATGGGCACTGCTCGCTCGTGAGCTCCCAGCACGGTTGGCTGAGGCTTTGTTGGGCTTGCATCACACATGAAGCTGTCCCTCTGTAAACTAGTACCACCATTATGAAAGAAAGTATAGTGGTTCCTCCTGCTTCCTCCTCTTTCTTTACACAGGTATCAATCTCCAATAAACACCCCTTTAAAAATGCTTTCAAAAAAACTTTACTGAGATATAATTTACATTCCATAAAATTCACCCCTTTAAAATATGCAGCACAGTGGTTTTTAGTATATTCAGAAAGTTGTGCAACCATCACCACTATCTAGTTCTAGGACATCTGCATGACCCCCAAAAGAAAAAAAAAAGAGGGACCCCCATTAATCCCTCCCCAAACCTCTGGGATCATTCATGTACTTTCTATCTCTGCAGACTTGACTATTCTGGAAGTCTCATATAAATTGATAATATAATATGTGGCCTTTTGGGATTGGCTTCTTTTTCATAGTATAATAGTTTCATAGTATAATTTTAGCCATGCTGTAGCATGTATCAGTACTTTATTCCCTTTTATGGATGAATCATATTCCAGAATATAGTGTATAGATATATCTTGTTTATCCAGTCATCAGTTGATGTGCCTTTGGATTGTTCTGATAAACATCTTGTACCCCAAACTCCATCTCAGCATCTACTTGTTTTTTTTAAAATCTTTTAAAAATTATTATTATTATTATTATTATTTTAAAGAGAGAGGAAGGGAGAGAGAAAGAGAGAAACATCAATTTGTTGTTCAAATTTATTTGTGCATTCATTGGTTGATGCTTGTATGAGCCCTGACCGGGGATCAAACCTGTAACCTTGCCATATCTGGATGACACTCCAACCAATTAACCCTCTGGTCACCAAACTGTGGCTCGCGAGCCACATGTGGCTCTTTGGCCCCTTGAGCATGGCTCTTCCACAAAATATCTACCTCGATAAGGAATGTATCTACCTATATAGTTTCAGTTTAAAAATTTGGCTCTCAAAAGAAATTTCAATTGTACTGTTGATATTTGGCTCTGTTGACTAATGAGTTTGCTGACCACTGAACTAACCTACTTACCCAGTTAGGGCTCTCAGCATCTACTTCTTGAGAGCCCAACCTGAAAACTATCCACACTTAGAACCCTAGGACCTCAATTTCTGCACCCATAAGGGTTACCAAGAACTTCTTTCAGTAAAGGTGGTTCTACTCAAAGAGAAATTCTAGTATCAGATGCCAAGATAATGAAAAGCTCTCCATCTTATTACAATAAGTACTATGGGCCAACCGAGTACTGTCGGTTATCTGGTCTTAAAGTAAGCTTGTTTAAGGAAGAGGTTTAGTGTAGTTGAAATTTGGTTAAAAAAGGAAAAGACAGAAGGGTCTGGTGAGAGTTAAGATCAGATAGACCAGTAGGGGCCAAATTGTGAATTGCATTTATGCCATGATGAGATATTTGAACCCTTCTAGTGGGGAGTGGGGACTCATGGAAGGCAGGTGAGGTGTGATAAGGTATGTTTTTACTTTATTTGTGGATAACAAATGGTGGGCATATATTCTATTACAAAATATTATGAGTTGGCCATAGTTTGAGTGGGGAAAGTTGCTGGAGATGAAGAAATACATAAAGGACTCACAAAACCCAGCAACAAATAAGCAAACAATTCAATTAAAAAATGGGGAAAGGACATGAACAGACACTTCTCCCAAGAAGAAATACAAATAGCCAACAGATATATGAAAAAATGCTTATTTTTGCTAGCTGTTAGAGAAATGCAAATAAAAATTACAATGAGATATCATCTCACTCCTGTTAGATTAGCTATTATCAACAAGACAGGTAATAACAAGTGTTGGAGAGGCTGTGGAGAAAAAGGAACCCTCATTCACTGTTGGTGGGGATGTAAATTAGTACAACCACTATGGAGGAAAGTATGGTGGTTCCTCAAAAAATTAAGAATAGAACTACCATGTGATCTAGCAATCCCTCTACTGGGTATATACCCCCCAAACTTGAAAACATTGGTACATAAAGACACATGCACCACCATGTTCATCACAGCATTGTTCACGGTGGCCAAGACATGGAAACAGCTAAAATGCCCTTCAATAGAGGATTGGATAAAGAAGATTTAGTACATATATATACAATGGGATACAACTTGGCCAAAAGAAACAATCATGTAGTATCATTTACAACAACATGGATGGACCTTGATAACATTATACTGAGTGAAATGAGTAAATCAGAGAAAGCTAAAAACTATGATTCCACATATAGATGGCATACTGAATTGAGACTCATGGACATAAATAAGAGTGAGTGGTTAATAAGGGGAAGGGGGTTGTGGGGAGGGGGTTAGAGGGTAAAAAAGGAACAAATATAAGGTGATGGAGGATGATTTCACTTTCGGGGACAGGTATACAACATAATCGACTGTCCAAATGATATGGAGATGTTTACCCCAAATCTGTGTATTCTTTTTTTTTTCTTTCTGAAGTTGGAAACAGGGAGGCAGTCAGACAGACTCCCACATGCGCCCGACCGGGATCCACCCGGCATGCCCACCAGGGGGCGATGCTCTGCCCATCTGGGGCATTGCTCTGTTGCAACCAGAGCCATTCTAGCGCTTGAGGCAGAGGCCATGGAGCCATCCTCAGTGCCTGGGCCAACTTTGCTCCAGTGGAGCCTCAGCTGTGGGAGGGGAAGAGAGAGACAGAGAGGAAGGAGAGGAGGAGGAGTGGAGAAGCAGATGGGTGCTTCTCCTGTGTGCCCTGGCTGGGAATCGAACCCGGGACTCCTGCACGCCAGGCTGATGCTCTACCACTGAGCCAACTGGCCAGGGCCAAATCTGTGTATTCTTGTTGATCAATGTCACCCTGTTAAATTTAATTAAAATGAAAAGAAATAACTTTTAGGTTGAAGAAGAAGTTAGAATGAAATCGGGGTGGGGAACATGCAAACGAGGCTCTGGGAAAGGTGGATGGAAGCCCGGAAGAGAGGCAATGCAGCATATGGGAAAGGACATTGCGTTGGAGTGTGATACACCTGAGTTTTGATTCTCTTTCATGCTTCAGCAGCTCTGTGACTTTAGGAAGATTACTTCTCTTGGTCTTTAAGAAAAGGCTAATAACCCTTACCTCCCAGCATTGTGTTGAGAATTGGATGTGACGTAGCCTATATACGGCACTAGCTCCTCTTAGCTCACTTCCTCTGTCCCTGTAACCAGGGCAGGCCTGAGAGGCAGGACCCAGGATGGAGGTCCAGAGTCGGGTCATCAGGTAATAAGGTCAGAGGGCAGGGATGGTCAGGAGGGGCTGAGGACCAAGTAGCAGGAAGGGAGAAGGAAAGGAGGGCCCAAACCCACGGAATCGCTGGGCCTGCCCCAGGCAGGAGCACATCCGCCTGGCTAACATTGCTCTGGAGCTTTGTTCTTCCTGAAGGTTCAGAACAACCTTTCCCTGACCCACCCACGAAGGCCTCTCTGCAACTCCAAATGGCGGTCACTGCAGCTTATTTGGATGGGAGAGCCTGACAACCTCCCACGGTCAGACCTCTTACAGCTGGATCAAGTGAAGCCAAGGCTGTGTTTGGGGTGCACTTGCCTAGTGCTAAAGAGTGGACCAGCTTCCTTGCTTGCTTTCCGTTTACTTTTTAAAATTCCCTTTCAACAGCGCCTGTCTTGATTTTAAAAAACAAAAACTTATTTTGCATCTGCTAAATTTTCAGTTCCAAGTGATCTATGGTTGAGACCCGTGACCTCCGAGGCTCCTTGCCATTCTGTGCTGGTGGGACTGCAAGTCCAGGGGAGTCTGGCAGCTGCTTTCTGAGCTAGCTTGGACACTTGCCATCTAGAAAGTTAATGTCACCCATTTCGCAGTTGGCCACTTATCAGCTATTTGGAGATACTGCCAGCCTCCGAGAACACTAAAATGGTGCAGAAAACTGTCACCTGACCCCTTGGAGAATCACTCATCTTCTGTGTGGAGACACTGCTAGCCTCCAGAAACATGAAAACGGTACAAATACTGTGCGAGCGACCTGTTGACGATCACGCCTTGGCACCTCCACATCCGGGGGTGCAAAGATCATTGAAGTGTGTAATAAGGAACCTGAGTTCTCACAAAAACCTGAAGTACTTTCTTTCTTTGACACTTAACCAGAATTTGTGGGTGGTTGTCCCATGTTCATCTATTTTGTAAACATCTGACCAATGCTTCCTAATACTCTGGAATTTATGGACTCACACCTTTTTTATTTTTTTATTTTGTGGATCAATGATGTTAAAATAGTGGTTTCACATGATCTGACTTAACGTATGATAGGAGCCATGGCCAGGAGCTGGATGGAGATGCAAAGCGATGAGACATAGCATCTGGCCTGAAGGGTCTTACAGAGTCCAGGGAGGAGATGCACACAGACAGTTGGAACACAAGTTATAGGAGATCTATTACAGATATGTACCAGGGGCAGGCAGCATGTGTTACAGCCCCAGGAGGGAGGGGCTGAAGGAAAGGCCTCCCATAAAGGACTCCTGGGCTTCAGTCTATGGAATAAGAGTTTTTTGATGAAGTTCTCAAAATTGACCAGCCACTCGAGGAATATACAGTGTGGTGGCTTTGTACTATGCCAATTTAGCTTTCGGTTTAACTGCTATAGTAAATCCTTTATTCTTTATCACTCCCCATGATTCTCTGATTCCCTGTCCCCTGACCACTGCACACAGTCTCAGTTCAACCTGTGATGATGATGTTAAATAGCAAAGCATAATGGACTTACAAATGCCAACATCTCTGAGACAGCCCTTCGGGCCAACTGGGAGACTGGCTGCCACACCCCAGCTCCCCACTTGGCAAGTCATGTCTCCAACGTCCGTATTATGACAAAGGCAATTGTTCAATTCAAGGCAGTACCTTCTAGGAGCTCCTGGTATGTATGATCTAGGCATCGATCTGAGAGCTGTGCATGTCTTAGTTCACCGATCCCTTACAACCTATGAAGTTGGTCCAAGAGTTATCCCTATGGTGTGGTTTAGGAAACCAAAGCCCTGGTTAAGTTACCAGAACTCCATGTTATGTCTCAGAATGAAAGATAACTGGTCCAGACTTCTCGTTTCCCTTCATTTTTCTAGCTTTTTGTTTTGAAATAGAGATACTTGATATGCATCCCTTTAACTGCTGGCTGTCTTGTGTGCCTTTCCCATCAAAGACTGAGTTCTCTAAGCCAGAGACTCAGGGCTTTGAACCTTCAGGGTTCCCTGGGGAGAAGAGCTAGAAACCTGAATGCGGTCCCGGGGGAGGGATTTCCTGGGCCCTGTGCCCCCCTCTCAGCTAGCACCGTGGGAGTCTGGCTGTTGCCAGACTAAGCCAGGGGAAAGGTGAGGAGCTAGCTTTCAGAAAATAGAACAGAAAATAGAACAGTTTAGGAGCTGACTGAACCTTGAGAAGAGAGAGAACAGGGAGGACACAGGGCTAGCATTGCCATCTGATGCTCAAGGCTTCCAGTCACTCCCCAATGTCTCTGCCCACGCTTTACCTCACCCCTCACACCCAGAAACGAGACTCCTGTGAATGGACACATTGCCGCCTTCTATGCCTCGATGCCTTCCACTCCCTCACTCTGCCAACTCACTCGTCATGACTAGAAAACCCAGCTACAGGTCACCCTCTGAGAGATGTTCCTCTGGGCTAGTGCGACTCAGGCTGGAAGGTGCACGGAGTTAGCTCACCCTCTGAGAGATGTTCCTCTAGGCTAGTGCAGCTCAGGTGTAAGGTGCATGGAGTTAGCTCACCCTCTGAGAGATGTTCCTCTGGGCTAGTGCAGCTCAGGCTGGAAGGTGCACGGAGTTAGCTCACCCTCTGAGAGATGTTCCTCTAGGCTAGTGCAGCTCAGGTGTAAGGTGCATGGAGTTAGCTCACCCTCTGAGAGATGTTCCTCTAGGCTAGTGCAACTCGGGCTGGAAGGTGCGTGGAGTTAGCTCACCCTCTGAGAGATGTTCCTCTGGGCTAGTGCAGCTCAGGCTGGAAGGTGCACGGAGTTAGCTCACCCTCTGAGAGATGTTCCTCTAGGCTAGTGCAGCTCAGGCTGGAAGGTGCATGGAGTTAGCTCACCCTCTGAGAGATGTTCCTCTGGGCTAGTGCAGCTCAGGCTGGAAGGTGCACGGAGTTAGCTCACCCTCTGAGAGATGTTCCTCTAGGCTAGTGCAGCTCAGGCTGGAAGGTGCACGGAGTTAGCTCACCCTCTGAGAGATGTTCCTCTAGGCTAGTGCAGCTCAGGCTGGAAGGTGCATGGAGTTAGCTCACCCTCTGAGAGATGTTCCTCTGGGCTAGTGCAGCTCAGGCTGGAAGGTGCATGGAGTTAGCTCACCCTCTGAGAGATGTTCCTCTGGGCTAGTGCAGCTCAGGCTGGAAGGTGCATGGAGTTAGCTCACCCTCTGAGAGATGTTCCTCTGGGCTAGTGCAGCTCAGGCTGGAAGGTGCATGGAGTTAGCTCACCCTCTGAGAGATGTTCCTCTGGGCTAGTGCGACTCAGGCTGGAAGGTGCGTGGAGTTAGCTCACCCTCTGAGAGATGTTCCTCTGGGCTAGTGCAGCTCAGGTGTAAGGTGCATGGAGTTAGCTCACCCTCTGAGAGATGTTCCTCTAGGCTAGTGCAGCTCAGGTGTAAGGTGCATGGAGTTAGCTCACCCTCTGAGAGATGTTCCTCTGGGCTAGTGCAGCTCAGGCTGGAAGGTGCATGGAGTTAGCTCACCCTCTGAGAGATGTTCCTCTGGGCTAGTGCAGCTCAGGCTGGAAGGTGCACGGAGTTAGCTCACCCTCTGAGAGATGTTCCTCTAGGCTAGTGCAACTCGGGCTGGAAGGTGCGTGGAGTTAGGTCACCCTCTGAGAGATGTTCCTCTAGGCTAGTGCAGCTCAGCCTGGAAGGTGTGTGGAGTTAGCTCACCCTCTGAGAGATGTTCCTCTGGGCTAGTGCAGCTCAGGTGTAAGGTGCATGGAGTTAGCTCACCCTCTGAGAGATGTTCCTCTGGGCTAGTGCAGCTCAGCCTGGAAGGTGTGTGGAGTTAGCTCACCCTCTGAGAGATGTTCCTCTAGGCTAGTGCAGCTCAGGCTGGAAGGTGCACGGAGTTAGCTCACCCTCTGAGAGGTGTTCCTCTAGGCTAGTGCAGCTCAGGCTGGAAGGTGCACAGAGTTAGCTCACCCTCTGAGAGATGTTCCTCTGGGCTAGTGCAGCTCAGGCTGGAAGGTGCGTGGAGTTAGCTCACCCTCTGAGAGATGTTCCTCTAGGCTAGTGCAGCTCAGGCTGGAAGGTGCACGGAGTTAGCTCACCCTCTGAGAGATGTTCCTCTGGGCTAGTGCAGCTCAGGTGTAAGGTGCATGGAGTTAGCTCACCCTCTGAGAGATGTTCCTCTGGGCTAGTGCAGCTCAGGCTGGAAGGTGCATGGAGTTAGCTCACCCTCTGAGAGATGTTCCTCTGGGCTAGTGCGACTCAGGCTGGAAGGTGCACGGAGTTAGCTCACCCTCTGAGAGATGTTCCTCTGGGCTAGTGCAGCTCAGGCTGGAAGGTGCGTGGAGTTAGCTCACCCTCTGAGAGATGTTCCTCTGGGCTAGTGCAGCTCAGGCTGGAAGGTGCACGGAGTTAGCTCACCCTCTGAGAGATGTTCCTCTGGGCTAGTGCAGCTCAGGCTGGAAGGTGCACGGAGTTAGCTCACCCTCTGAGAGATGTTCCTCTGGGCTAGTGCAGCTCAGGTTGGAAGGTGTACGGAGTCCTGTGCAGGTTCTCACTCAGAGGCCTCACTCAATTGCAGATTTTAGTTTAGTATGTCTGAGGTAGGGCCTGCGACTCTGCATTTATAACCCGTTATTGGGGGGATACAAATGCTGCTGATCTATGAACCACACTTCGAGTAGTAAGACTCTAGATCTCATTTTTCCTCTAGTCCTTTTGGAAACTTAAGCCTGGAGAAGTTATTTTAAGGGAAAAGATCTTTTATACCAACTCAAGCCAATTTGGTACTCAGCAATTGGTAAATTATTTTGGTAGATATGTAGGGTGACCGTTTTCCTGGTTTGCCTGGCACTTTGGGGTTTCCTAGGACACAGGACTTTTAGTGCTAAAACCAGGAAATGCCAGGCTGAGCTGGTGTCCCCACCTCTGATGCTGACAGCTGGATAGGGGCTATATATCCCCTTCCTTACAACCTCCACAGCAGGTGAGATGAGGTCACAGACAAAATTCTGTTAAAGCTACCAAAGTGTACTAGCTAGCAGATACAAGAACAGTCCTTCCACCGGTTCCTTAGGCTTTGGGGAAGACTCATTCTCTGCCTTAGGCACTACAAGTAGCAGTAGTGTGATAGGTCCCCTCTGAAGTAGACTAAGGATATTACGGACACAGAACCAGCTAACCTTGCCGTAGGTTCAGGTAACATCCTCTATGGAGGCAGAAATAGGACCAAGGAAACACCAGGCCTCAGGCACTGCACCAAAAGTATTAGACTGCTGAGCTGTCTGCCTCCTTCAAGTGCTGGTGTGGGTGGGTGGTGGTTCTGCAGCCGGAGAGGAGCCCTGTGGGTTTCAGAGCAGAGGGCCTGGCCTCAGCGTCAGCCAGGAAATCAGCTCTGTGCCTTGCTCAGACTTAATTAGATTCAGCTTCTATTGGTCTTTGTGGTATTTTGCTTACAGGATGAGTGGGAGGCCACCTCGAGAAGTGACCAGCACTCAAAGACATCTTATTCCAAATTGCAAAGTATTCCAGATACAGTCTCCCCTACAGCTTCCCCTTGTTTTTGTTCAACGCCGGGAAGAAAGGGGCACGGAATTACTGTCCTTGTGCTCTGAGGAGCGCACGAAACAAGACCCCTGCTGGGCTTCAGAGAAGCCAGACCTTGTGGGGTTCAGGGGCAGCATTGGAACAGCTGAAGCTTTTATTTCCAAGGAGGAAAGACGATCTTTTTCTGATGACCCTCAGTTTAAATAAATAAGTAAAAATAAAAAACACTTCCATTTGTTTTTCTGAAAGAAGAGAAAAAAGGCAAACAAAGCAAGAGTTTCCTTGCCTGTAGGCCTTCCAGAAGAAACCAGCTGGGGGCTGGGGGGCTGGGCTGCTGGATGGAGGGGCTGTGAGCAGAGTGTACAGCAAGTGTTAGCCCTGGTGGAGCTCTCACCCCCCTGTGGACGAGGGCTCTGACCTCTGACACCAATTCAGAGAAACAGCTTCACCTTTCACCCACTTTCTGTGTTTTCCTGCTTTGTGTGCACACCAGAGAAACTCTTGATGATTTTGTTTGTTTGTACGGTTGCTTCCTCCACAAAGAGGAAGGCTAGAGGTCCTCAGAGATGCTGTGGAAGTTAGGAGGCCAAGAGACCAGGAGGGTGTGAGCATGTCTCCGCTGGAAGGGACCCCGAGGGAGTTCAGAGATTGTGGCCCCAAATCTGAAAGACGCTTTATTTCATGGACAGAGAAACTGAGGCTTGGGAGAGGGGAAATGGCTTGCTTGAGGCTGGCAAGTGAGCGATTGGACCACAAAGCAGGGTTCTTAATGCCCTCAATTAAAGTTCATGGAATCTTAACAGTTTCTTATCCATATTCGAGCAGGTGCTTGAACTCTGGTCTCTATGTCTTTGTGAGTGGCCATCTGGCCACTGCTGGCCTCTGCTGGCCTTATCTGGTGATGGGCGCAGTTCCCACTGTCCCTGAAACTGGGGCTTCAGTCGCTGATTTTCTTAGGTGTACAATAGTTTGACCAGGATTCTGTTTGAAACTCTCTGTTTCTGAATATATTAGTTTCAATTAGAATTACACCTATATTGATAAATTTTCATTGAGAAGGTATTTATTTCTTGGAGAAAATTCATTTAGCTTTGATCCTTTCATTGTGAGATATCTAAGGACCTTTAATTTTTATAAGGATGTGGCCTCTTCTAAACAGAACCCCTTTATTTGGGGTACAATATTCTTGTATCTCTGTTTTGTAGAAAAAATCAAGGAAAATGATGGTCTGAGCTATGGAATAAAGTTCTTAAAAAGGTACGTGTAAATTTACTATTTTGTAAATGATATGATATTTAAAAGATGATAGAGGAATTTACCACTCAAAGCAACCAATGGAAAATATATTGCTAAGAGAGAAGAGCCATATTAATATAACAATAAAAAAATTAGTATATATGTTATAAATTATTCTGAGAAAATGTACATAAATACCTTTAAAATGCTTATTTAGTGTGAAGTTTTGGGAGAACATTCATTTTTAATTTTGCTTGTCTGTAATTTCTAAATTTTTATATTGAACAGTACCCTAACAACAAAGTCTCAAAATGACCAATGATGACTCCTTTAGGAAAATGAAGAATGCTTTTGGTAGAGAGAATAAGCATTATCTTCTATTTCATTTTCTTTGTAAAGCCAGGGAAATTCTCTGTCATCCTCTGTGAGAAGTACATTTTTCTTCTCTCTCTAATGAAAGCCTACCATGATACCTGCCTACATATTAAGGCTAACCTCCTCTGCATTATTGTTAAGACCCTGTTTAAGCTGATCCTATTTTTATCTTTCAGATTTACCTAATGCTAGCCCCTTTTTGTTAACACTCATTTTAGTCAGGCTCATTTCTTGTCTCCAGTCCTCTTTTTTGCTTCAGGTATCTTTATTTTTTTTCCCCCAGGTTGCAATAATCTTTCTTTTTCTCCAAATTCAAGGCCATTTGTTTTATTAGACCCCACAACTGATTTTTCTTTGTTTTCTTACCACTGTGGCAGTTCTAGTCTATAATGTACCACTTAATTTTCCTGACTGATTGTGCCTACCTCTGCTCGGCCCTGGATGCTGAGTGGCAGAAGCAATTTTAGGTTGCTAGCTGGGAATAGTGGGAAGGCATGCTAAAAGGGGGAGAAATAGCGAGGAATGAAGCAGGGAGTTGGAATCCAGAGGGAAAGAGCCATTAGATCTGGTCAGACTGGCTGAGCGAATGAGCACCTGGGGCGATGCTAGAACAAGAGGAAGGGCAGGAGGCGTGGCTAAGCATTAAGAAGATAGTCGCTGGCTTGGTCCTCTCATGTTGGACTGGCTGGGATCTGCTTGGGCTAGGAACGGACTGCCACTGCACACTGGCACTCTCTGTAAGAAAGCAGAGCAAGGAATTCTCTGGGGGATTTCAGGAGAACTCTACTTTTTTTTCCCCCACACCACTGCATGTTCAGTGCCACTAGAAGTCCAGGTGATTCAGACATTGTTTATAACCAAGGAGAAGAAACTCCGGCTGGAAGTAGCTTAGGCAAAAATTGCAACAGTATTTGCTCATGGAATCCAATAATCATTTTAATAACTACACTGCAGGAAGCATGCTGCAACCTGGACTCAGGAACAACTGGGTGTCTAAGACTTGAGTGCTGCCAACACTCTTATCTCCCTAACCCCTGCTTCTCTCTGCATTTTAATCTTCTCTCCTGCAGATAGCCATCATCGACATGGTTATACATGTAGCTACTAAAAACTCCTAAAGTTTACAGTTTTCAATTTCCACTGCCAAAGAGAGACCAATTCTCTTATTCCAGTTGGGAGAATCCCAGGGAAGGACTCTCGTTGGCTCACTGTGGGTTAAGTGCCCACCCCTGACTTGTCAAACTGGCAGGGGAAGACAAAGACATATAAGAAGATGCCGCCCTGGCCAGTTGGCTCAGCGGTAGAGCGTTGGCCTAGCGTGCGGAGGACCCGGGTTCGATTCCCGGCCAGGGCACACAGGAGAAGCGCCCATTTGCTTCTCCACCCCTCCGCCGCGCTTTCCTCTCTGTCTCTCTCTTCCCCTCCCGCAGCCAAGGCTCCATTGGAGCAAAGATGGCCCAGGCGCTGGGGATGGCTCTGTGGCCTCTGCCTCAGGCGCTGGAGTGGCTCTAGTCGCAACATGGCGACACCCAGGATGGGCAGAGCATCGCCCCCTGGTGGGCAGAGCGCCGCCCCATGGTGGGCGTGCCCGGTGGATCCCGGTCGGGCGCATGCGGGAGTCTGTCTGACTGTCTCTCCCTGTTTCCAGCTTCAGAAAAATGAAAAAAATAAATAAATAAAAATAAAAAATAAAAAAAAAATATAAGAAGATGCCATGTGGATAGGGGGCAAGTGAATGGTTCTCAGGGGAAGGGAATCTGGGCAAACATTCCCACCTGTGCCCAGTACAATAGCATGGCAGTAATTGTATGCACAGTAATGCTCAGCACAGGCGTGTTGATCAGTATGCTGGAAGCCAGGAAGTAAGAACTATAGGTTAGCATACCACCTTTCCTATTGTTAGAGCAAAGTCAACAAATCTTTATTGAGAGTTGCTCCCTGGTGACTTGATAATTGTTGGACTAGCCTGTGACTGTTTACACTGTCATTTTTTCCTGCTACATTAACCCCAGGACCTCCGGCTCCATTCAGACACCCAACAATCCTGACATTTCTCTGCCCTGCAAAGAACTGTTGACAGCTTGTACTGTCATTTTGGTCTTAATGACTGCTGAATCACTTCATTTCCCAGAGGGAGAGTGGTGAGGTCACCACCACTGCTGGGTCACCAGCAGCCTTAAGCTCTGGATGGAATGATTTCTGGGGAGAAACGTGTGTGAAGAAAGGAGACTGAGGCCCTGGCCGGTTGGCTCAATGGTAGAGCATCGGCCTGGCGTGCGGGGGACCCGGGTTCTATTCCCGGCCAGGGCACATAGGAGAAGCGCCCATTTGCTTCTCCACCCCCCTCTCCTTCCTCTCTGTCTCTCTCTTCCCCTCCCGCAGCCAAGGCTCCATTGGAGCAAAGATGGCCCGGGCGCTGGGGATGGCTCCTTGGCCTCTGCCCTAGGCACTAGAGTGGCTCTGGTTGTGGCAGAGCGACGCCCCGGGAGGGGCAGAGCATCGCCCCCTGGTGGGCAGAGCGTCGCCCCTGGTGGGCGTGCCGGGTGGATCCCGGTCGGGCGCATGCGGGAGTCTGTCTGACTGTCTCTCCCCATTTCCAGCTTCAGAAAAATACAAAAAAGAAAAAAAAAAAAAGAAAGGAGACTGACACTATATTCCTTTGAGAGGAAGGTTGCTGGCTCATCCTGGGAAGGTCAGCTGGATGGCAAAAGCAAGTAGAAGAGCATTAGCAGAAATGCCAAACTCTAGACTGGTCTTCCCCTACACTGGGGTCCTAAAGTCAGCAAATTCCCATTTATAGGGCTGGTGGGGGTCAGATTAGGGATAAAGCTGTGTGGGAGGGAAGGCAGGATAACATTAGGGTCCAGACACACGGTACAGTACAGTCTATGGATGATGTATGTTAGAGAACTGTACGCTTGAAACCCACATAATTTTGTTAACCAGTATCACTGCAATAAATCCAATACAAATACAAATAACAAAGACCTAGCCTGGCCTGTGGCGGCACTGTGGAGAGAGCATCAACCTGGGATGCTGAGGTCGCCAGTTTGAAACCTTGAGCTTGCTGGGTCAAGGCACATAAGACAAGCAACCAATGAACAACTAAAGTGAAGCAACTATGAGTTAATGTTTTTTGTCCTCTCTCTCTCTCTCTGTCTCTCTCTCCTTCTTTCCCTCCCTCTTGCTCTAAAATCAATAAATTTTTTAAATTGAAAAAAAAAAAAAGACCCAGACGTGCCTAAGAACACTTATTCCATCTCTATTTGCTCCATTCTGACTTCCGGTTAATCTGGTCTCTCCAGCTGCCTCCCTTCCCCCCTCCCCCATTTTTAATAGCCATTGGCTTTTGACCCACCATTTTCTTCAGCGTTTATGCCTTTACGTCTCCTTCTGGCACATGGATGTTTGTTGGGCTCTCCAGTGGTCCCTTGACCAATCCTTTGAGCCCCTTTTTATTTTTTATTTTTTATTATTATTTTTTAAATTCGTTTTTAGAGAGGAGAGAGAGAGGTAGAGAGAAGGGGGGGGGGAGGAGCTGGAAGCATCAACTCCCATATGTGCCTTGACCAGGCAAGCCCAGGGTTTCGAACTGGCGACCTCAGCATTTCCAGGTCGATGCTTTATCCACTGCGCCACCACAGGTCAGGCGAGCCCCTTTTTAAACGACCTGTTCTGGAGGTGGTTCATCCAGTTGATGCTGGGCAGCTCAAGCTCCGTCCCCCTCTGGCTCCTGGCGCCAGGTTTCCTGGTGCAGCGCCCTTCAGGGTGGAGTGACTATCTTCTAAGTCCCGGTAGCACTGTGTAGGACTCAATCCTGCCTGCTTACTGGTGACTGCCTCCCCTCCAGACAGAGTCGGACTCATCTCTGTACCCTCTGCCTCTGTCACAGAGTCTGGCACGGAGAAAGCTTAGCCATGAATGTCAAGGGCTTAGGGAACTGCTCCCCCTTGTCTCTGACTGTGGCCTGGACCCCCTTTTCCTTGCTCGTCCATTGGGTTCAGATGGAGCTCGTCACCGCATCTTTTCCCATTCTCCTTTCCACCCGCTTTCTGTTCTTCCCCCAGCGGCCCGAGAGCCAGTGCTGCATAGTGGTTAAGAACGTAGATGCTAAAATGAGATTATCTGGTTTTAAATCCTCGCTTTATTATTATTATCTGTGTGACTGTTGGGAAGTTACTTCACCTCTCTGTGCCTCAGTTTCTTCATCTGTCAAACGGTAATAATAATAGGACCAACCTCATAGGGCTGTTGGGAGGATTAAATGCGTTACTATGAGTAATGTGCTTGGCACAGCATGTAGTTAGAGAGCAGGCATTCTAGAAGCGTTTGCTGCTGTTATTCTGTACTCCCCTTATACACCCCAGCAAGGCTATCTGACTTTGCTTCCTCCTGTGTTCTTGGGCTCACCCCCAACCTATCTTCTCCCTGCGCTCAGCCTTTCTGCCTCAACCTCAGCCCCTGGCCCACCCAGCCAAGTATTTGCAAATCCACTTTTCTAATTGGCTAACACTGAGCTGTAGCCTAGGGGACATCCAGCCCCAGTCCCTTATAATGGTCAACATCGCCTCCTGTACTCTTGGTTTCTTCCTCAGGCCAAGCCCTGCCTCAAACCTTGCCCTGCTCATGGTTGATTAGGGAAGCTGTAAAGGAATAAGGTCCATCTCAGCTGCTACACCTGGGGTTGGCAAACTTTTTTGTTGTTTTTTTTTTTTGGTAAAGGGCCAGATAGTAAATATTTTAGGCTTTGCAGGCCACACATGGTCTCTGTCCATCCATCTTCTTTCCCCTCTTTCTTCTTCACAACTCTTAAAAAGTATAAAAACCATGCTTGACTTGAATTAAGGGTTGTTGTATTGAAAGAGGCTACAAGCCACATTTGGTCCCCAGGCTATAATTTGTGCAGTCCTGTGCTGGGTCATAAGTCCCATGAGAGCAGGAACAAATCTGTCTTGTCACCTCCGTGGTCTAGTGCTAGCCTGGCACACAGTAGGTCCTCTGTTAGTACTTGTTGAATGAATGAAGAAATGAGTTCAAATGAGTCATTGGCTTTCAAACTTGAGAGAAAGAGTCCCTCTGTGAATTCTATAGAGAATAGGAAACCCCAGGGAAGCGTTCTGTTAAGTTGGCTTCCTGCTCTACCTGCAGTTACCCAAGGGCACAAGGAGTATGCCTGAACATAAGTACCTGTGTGCAATTCTACCCCCTTTTTCTAGTCAAGAACAGAGCCTCCCTGAAGCCTTAGTTTCATAATAAACTATACCAGCAATGTGCTGGTAAATGTTCAACAACCAGCTACCCAACAAACAAACAAATAATCCCTAATTTATAATATTTGTTAACTTCTATGTTGTTCATTCTTCAACCATGGCTAATTTCATGCTATAAACCACCAAACTTAAAGTTGGGAAGAGATATATACAATCAGCTTTTTCTAGCTGTAGAATACCATTAAACCATACCCTCTTCCCTGCTCACACCTGCAGCCCTAAAGTGAGAAAACTTGAAAGTGTAGCTCCCACAGCCCTTGCCTCAGGATTAGGATCCTCTGTGTTTTGCTGGGTGGGTATCTTTGCCCTCCCAGACTTCCTGGATTTCAGCCTTTGTGTGCTTTGATCCCCAGCCCCTGACTGCTCATCGGACCCCCCGACTCCCTGGGTTCTTGTAGAGCACAAATGGCCGTACACTTCCTGATCCACCCTGGCTTCCTGGCTGTCACATATCTGATGTGCTTCTGAGCACAAAGAAGCACAGCCGCTCTATCTCCGGCGGGTTCTTCTGGCTCCTAGGCTGTGACCTGCTTTGGCCACTCCCCTCCAGTTCTCTCAACACCTCTCTTGACTGCCAGGTGGTTAACCCTCCACCTACCACCTGGGAACTTGGTTCCCAGCTCAATTCTTTCCCTGTCCTGGCTTCTGTCTGATTAGCACCATCTGTCTGCTAAACATGTACATAATCTTGACCCTCATCGAGTCACACAAAAGCCTCACTGGGTACTTTCTGTGTGCCAGGCTGTGTAGTAGGCACTGGGGTCGCCTCAGGGAACAAAACAGGTACAGGTTCTTTGCCCTTGGGGAGCTTTTATTAAAGTGTGAGGAGGCACATACCAAACAATAAGCTTCATAAATAAATAATGTATTATCAAAGAAGGTGATAAGAATGATGAGTAAAGGGAGTCAGGAAAGATGGGGTGACAGTAGTTAGAGTGGCCTCACTGAGAAAGCGGCATTTTGAGCAAAGTTTTTAAAAAGTGTTCTCTGTGCTCTGATGCACAACCTGTACTCCATGTCAGCACCTGATCATACAGGTGTGCAGCTGACTTCAGCTTGGGAACTTCTGGGACTTCATGTGTTCACAGAGGGACTGTTTCCAGTAAGAGAGAGAGGCAGAAAGTGTTGGGTTATATAGTTGGGCTTTGGTGTAGAAAACATGGCTTTGAATCCTTTCTCTGTGGCCAGTGAGGGCAACTATGGGGGATTCCCTGATCCAGCTAGATAACAGGTTTCTTGCGGGCAGGGGCTGGATCTGTCTTGTTCACCCTGTAGCCCTGTGCCTAGCAGAGTAGTATCTGCACATGGTAGATGCTCTATTAACACTTGTTAAATAACTGAATTCAAAGTTAACTCTTTGGTTGGCTTTTTAGCCCTCTTGTCTAGGGAAAATTACTTTCTGTGCCCTCGATTCCTCCTGTGTAAAATGGGGATGTTAATAATGATAATACCAGTACTCACCTCATAGTGTTGCTGTGCGAATTAAATTGTAATAATTTATAGTGCGCGAAGAACACTTGGCACAATGCCTAGCACATAGCAGGCGCTTACTCAATGAATGTTAAGAATGGTCAGTGTTGCTATTAAGAGTCAGCATACAAAGTTAATGTTTTTTTTTGTTGCTGTTGTTGTTGTTTTACAGAGACAGAGAGAGGGATAGACAGGGACAGACAGACAGGAATGGAGAGATGAGAAGCATCAATCATTAGTTTTTCATTGCGCATTGCGACACCTTAGTTGTTCATTGATTGCTTTCTCATATGTGCCTTGACCGAGTAGCCCCTTGCTCCAGCCAGTGACCTTGGGTCCAAGCTGGTGAGCTTTTGCTCAAACCAGATGAGCCCGCGCTCAAGCTGGCGACCTCGGGGTCTCGAACCTGGGTCCTCGGCATCCCAGTTCGATGCTCTATCCACTGCACCACCACCTGGTCAGGCAAAGTTAATGTTTTTCAACTAAGAGACACTATTATGGGAAGATTCTTTGTTTCCCTAATAGCTTGGTCCCATCAAGCAAGGCTGCACAGTGTCTGAGAAGTGTGCATGGGGTAAATGGTGGGTAGGGTGGGCAGGAGGAGCCTGGAGGCAGAAGGAAGAGCCCGGGGAGCAAGACTGGAGGCCAGGACAGAGCTGTTGTATAAATGGGCAGACAGCCAGAGCAGGAAGGGAGAGTGCAATGTCCAGATATCACAGAGCAAGGGGCTAAATGGAACATTAGCTGAGATGAAGAGAATAGTTGTTACTGAGGCTTGGGCATCACCTGTGGGGTCTGGAGACAAGGCCAAGACACTGTGTCCTATACCAGGATCTTTCTCTATCTTGAAGTACCCTCTTAGCTCCAATTCCCTGGCTTTCCCAGCAGTCCCTAGTGTCTGCTGAACTGACTGTCTTGCTGCTTTGATTGTCTCCGATCTGGGCTCCTGGGTTTGTCTCTCCTGAAGCAGTCAGTCTAGATGAGGACACTACTGACTCTTCGGGTAGGACCAGGGGCATCACTTGCTAACTCATGAAGCTGTAACCACCACTGTAGTCGTTCAGTGAGTGTAGTCATCCACTGTGCAGCCTTCCTTGATGGGACCAAGCTATTAGGGAAACAAGGAATCTTCCCATAATAGTGTCTCTTAGTTGAAAAACACTAACTTTGCCTGACCAGGCGGTGGCACAGTGGATAGAGCGTCGGACTGGGATGCCGAGGACCCAGGTTCGAGACCCCGAGGTCGCCAGCTTGAGCGCGGGCTCATCTGGTTTGAATGTCATTCAGCAGTCATTGAATGCTGTTACACAGAAGGCAGCATGCTGACCAAACAGGCCCAGGCAGTCGAGGCTGCAAGAAGATGTTTATGGGCGTCAGCTGGCATTGGCTATTCAAGCAGCATTTGTTTAGGACCCGCTGCACGTCTGTCCCTGTAATGAGGGGGACAGCATTTCAATGTAGGAAAGATAATGATCCTCATCAGAATCTCTGATTATTTCCTGAGGATTGATTCCTAGAAGTAGCTTTGCTTTTTCAAGGGGTAAGAACACTTTTAAGGCTCATGATACATTTTGCCATGTTGCCTTCCAAAAAGGATGGTGACTATAGTGAGTTAATAATGCTATACTGCATATTTGAAAGTTGCTAAGAGAATAGATCTTAAAAGTTCTCATCACAAGGAAAAAAACTGTTTTTGTGACTGTGTATAGTGACAGATATTAACTAGACTTATTGTGGTGATCCTTTTATAATATATAACAACACTGAGTCATTAGGTAGTGTACTTGAAATTAATATAATATTATATGTCATTATACCTCAATAAAAAAAAAGATGTACTAATTCACATGCCCATTCATTGCACTTGATTGTGCCCATTTTAGCATACCTTTGCTAGTAGTGGGTATTACTGGAAGTTTGAAATATATATAATGGAGAGGTAAGATGGCATTCCTTTGATTAAATTTACATTTTTAACAGGGAGGTTGAATATTTAAAATGTTTGTTCTCTATGGGAATAATACTTGGTATCCTCTCTAGGGTAGGTCTGGAGGAATATTAAATTGATATTTTATTTATGTTATTTAAATACCCATACAGAAAATACAATTTTGTTGTTGTATACTTTTTTTTTTTAATTAAAAAAAAATTTTTTTTTTTCATTTTTCTGAAGCTGGAAACAGGGAGAGACAGTCAGACAGACTCCCGCATGCGCCCAACTGGGATCCACCCAGCACGCCCACCATGGGGTGGTGCTCTGCCCACCAGGAGGTGATGCTCTGCCCATCCTGGGCGTCGCCATGTTGTGACCAGAGCCACTCTAGCGCCTGAGGCAGAGGCCACAGAGCCATCCCCAGCGCCCGGGCCATCTTTGCTCCAATGGAGCCTTGGCTGCGGGAGGGGAAGAGAGAGACAGAGAGGAAAGCATGGCAGAGGGGTGGAGAAGCAAATGGGCGCTTCTCCTGTGTGCCCTGGCCGGGAATCGAACCCGGGTCCTCCGCACGCTAGGCTGACGCTCTACCGCTGAGCCAACCGGCCAGGGCCTGTTGTTGTATACTTTTATGTCATGTAATAACTACTAACACAATCAGAATATAAACAGTTTTCTCTCCCAAATTCCCTGAGTCTTTTCTAGAATGATATAACAATGTCTTTAATAGAGCAAAAAATTTTAAATTTTAAGTTTATGTATCAGTATTTTTATTTCATATATTGTGCTTTGTTGTCACACTAAGAACTTTTTGCCAAACCCCAGGTCACAAATATTTTCTCCTATGTTTTGTTCTAAAAGTTGACTAATTTTACATTTATGTTTATGTCTATAATTTGTTTTGTTAAATTTTGTGAAGGTTTGATAAAGATTCATGGTTTTGTATATTGGTGTCCAGTTTTTTTTGGCACCATTTGTTAAAAAGCCTACTCCTTTTCCATTTACTTGCCTTTGTACCTCTGTCAACCACCTAAAATTAGGTGGTTCTGAATGATAGTTTTGACACCTGATTTTTGACAGAGGTGCCAAAAAAATCTAGCTGAAAGGAAATCCTACAACTAGAGATTTGAAGAAGCCACATCAAGACTGACAGGAGGGGCAGAGACCAGAAGGGGCTGGTCCCACACCCATGTGTGGTGGTTTAATATCAGGAGTGATATCTCATCTGCAGAGATCTCCCAAAAAAGTGAGGAGTCCCCTAGTCCCCCACCAGGCCCCTACCCCAGGGTTCCAGTGCTGGGAAGAGAAGTCCTCATAACTTCTGGCTCTAAAAACCAGTGGGGATGGAGGTTGAGTGAGACGGAGGCTGCTGGAGTCCCAGGCAGTTCCACTTAAAGATCCTGCATATGGACTGATTCAGTCTGAGCTTGGTGCTGGACTCATTCACTCTGAGCTCCAGCACTGGGGCAGCGGCTTGACAGGAACCAAGGACATATTGGATTGCCAGGCATTAGGGCAAGGCTGGGGGGGGCAGCTTTCTGCCTGACAAAAATGCTTGCAGAGGCCATTGTTCCCAACTTTTCTGAGACCCCAACTGCTGATCCACAGAGCCAGCAGGTGGGCACCATATCTGAGTTGCCATCAACCTGGCTCACTCTATTCACCCATTCCTGGGTCAATCCCTCCCAGTGATATCAACAGCAGTCAAGACTCAACTACAACAGGACAGTGCAATCAGCCCACACAGGGGTGCACTTGGAATGCCCCAGCTCAGGTGACTGAAGAGGCTGCACCACTGAGTCCTACAGGACACCTAACTACACAAGGCCACTTCATCAAGTTCGGGAGATGCAGCAGCTCTACCTAATACATAGAAACATACATAGGAAAGCAGGCACAAAATACAGAGACAAAGAAACAGGTCTCAAGTGAAAGAATAGAAGAAATCTCCAGAAAAAGAACAAAATAAAATGGAGAGCAACAAACTACCAGATACAGAGTTCAAAACAATGATTGTAAGGATGTTTAAGGAACTTAGTGAGAACTTCAACAGCATGAAAAAGGACATAGAAAACATAAAAAAGAACTAGTCAGAAATGAAAGATACATTGAAATGAGGGATAATTTATAAGGAAACAACAGTAAGTAGACAAAGCTGAGAATCAAATCAGCAATTTTGAATACAAGGAAGCAAAAAGCACCCAGTCAGATGAGCAAAAAGAAATAAATAATCTAAAAAAGTGAAGATAGTGTAGAGAGTCTCTGGAACCACGTTCACATCATAGGAATTCTGGAAGAAGAGAGAGAGCAAAAATTAAAAATCTATTTGAAAAATAATGACAGAAAACTTTCCTAATCTGGTGAAGGAAATAGATATACAAGTCCAGGACACCCAGAGAGTCCCAAACAAGATGAACCCAAAGAAACCCACACCAAGACACACCATAATTAAAATGCCAAAGGTTAAAGACAAAGAGAGAATCTTAAAAGCAGCAAGAGACAAGCAGTTAGTTACCTACAAGGGAGCTCCCTCAAGACTGTCAGCTGATTTCTCAACAGCAACTTTGCAGGCCAGAAGGGGGTGGCAAGAAATATACAAAGTGATGAAAAGCAAGGATCTACAACCAAGATTATTCTACCCAACTAAGCTATCATTTATAATCAAAGGATATATAAAGCAATTCCCAGACAAGACAAGCTAAAGGAGTTCATCACTACCAAATCAATATTACATGAAATGTTAGAGTCCTCTTTGAGAAGAAGAAAAATAAATAAAAAATATGAACAATAAAATGGCAATAAGTACACATCTATCAACAATCGAATTTAATAAACAAGCAGAACAGAAACAGCATCAAAGATTCAGAGAACATTTTGATGGTTGCCAGATGGAAGAGGGGTTGGGGAGGGTAAGTGAAAAAAGTGAAGGGATTAAGAAGTACTGATTGGTTGCTACCAAATAGTCATGGGGATGTGAAGTACAGTATAGGGAATATAGTCAAGAAAATTCTAATAACTATGTATGGTGTCAGATGGGTATGAGATTTACCAGGATGATCACTTAGTAAGTTATATAATATCTAGTCCCTGGGGTGTACACCTAAAACTAATATAATATTGTATGTCAATTGTAACTGAAAAATTAAAAAATGATTAAAAAAATCAGTTGACCATATGTGGTTTTTTTTTCTAGGCTCTCTATTTTGTTACATTGATCTATCTAACTATCTATTTTATCCCCAGTACCACATGGTCTAGATTATCTCAAGTTCCTATATGTTTACCTCTTCCATAGTGACATGTAACTGGAATCATACAGCACGTACAATTTGAGTTTATCTTATTTCACTTAAAATAATGAATGCCTTTGAAATTCTTCCAAGTTGTGTACTTCAATCTTTCTTTTGTTTTTATTGTTTAATAATATTTCATTGTATGGATATAGTAGAAATTGTTCAACCATTTCCTTGTTCTTTTTCAAAACTGGTTTGGCTAGTTCCTTTGCCCTTTTTTAGAATAAACTTATAAATATATTGTTTATAAATATCAGTTTGTAAAACTTGCTTCCTTGATTGGGATAATGTTGGGATTTCCATTAATCTAGAAATCAACTTGGGGAGAACTGACATTCACAATATTGAGTGTTCCAAGCCATCAACATGGTATAGCTTCAATATATAAATGTTTATTGTATTGATTTTAGAGAGAGAGAGGGAGAGAGAGTCAGGAACATCTATCTGCTCCTGTACATGCCTCTATTAGGGACTAAACCAGCAACTTCTGTGCTTCAGGATGATGCTTTAACCAATTGAGCTATCTGGCCAGCGCTAGCTTTGATATATTTAACACTTGAAATTTCTTTCATCAGTGTTTTCTACTTTTTAGCTTATATTTAAGTATTTTGTGCTTTGAAACTGTCAATGGTAATATTTTTGAAATGTCAGTTTCCAATTTTAAACAAAGATTTGAGGTGTCCCGGCAGAAAGCCAGCGCCCATTGCCAGTCATGAGTGAAGCCATCTTTTATGTTCTAGCCCCAGCTGAGTTCTTAGCTGAATGTAGACACATGAGTGAACCCAGCTGACACTGCATGGAGCTGACGAACTGCCCATCTGAGCCCAGCCATCCCACAGAATTGTGAGAAATAATACATATTTGTGGTTTTAAATCACTAAGTTTTGAGGAGGTTTGTCATAGATCAACAGACAACAGATACAGAACAACAGGTTGCTTATTCAGCCCTGGGCTTCACGGCCTGGCCATGAGCGCTGGGCTTTGATGTTTCTTCCTGAGTCTCCTTGTTGTGGGTCAGACTCAGGCCTTGTATCCCCAGAGATAGCAGCTGGCTGCCAAGTCACAGCGTCCCCTCTCACACACTTACTACACAGCGGCGTAGTCCAATGGCCTGCCTCTCTGCTTAAACTCATTTTGGTGGCTGAAGGGCCTCTGCCAGCCTCCCTGAGCTGACTGACCCTGGTGCCGACTGCTTGCTCACTGGCTGATGACTGCCTGGCTCCCTGGGTCCCCGCCACAATGCCCTCTCTCTGGCCTGATTGAGAACCCCAGGAATGGCCTCCTTCTCGCCTCCTGCTATGGGATTCTTTCTCTGCGGGCTGTGATTCATACTGCTATGAGTGGATTAGTATTCCTCTGGCCTGAAACCCCAGCTATAGTCCAGGAATTAGCAGCTGTTTCCACTGACTTAGAACCTGCAGAATGGTTTGATTTTATTACCTGTTCAGTAAAAGGACTTGGAACCCCGGAGATATGTTAATTAGTTAAAAAATAAAAGTCAGGGCAAGCACTCCCTGCCTGTCCTTTCTAACTGCAATCTGGGGCAAGTTCTGATGCTCCTGTAAACTCCACTTTCCTTACTTGTAAAATCGGAAAAATAATACTTAATAAGAAAATGACTGTGCATTGCTGAGCACCATGCCTGACACATAGCAACTGCTTAATAGTAGTAGTTATTATAATTAATATTAAAGTCAGAGATATAGTCATAGAGATGTAAAAGACAGCATAGGAAATACAGTCAATAATACTGTGATAACTATGTATGGTGTCAGGTGGGCACTGGAACTATCGGGGGGACGCTACATAGAGTAGATGGACGTCTGACCACCATGCTGGACACCAGAAACCAATACAAAGTAATATCAAATGGAAACTGTAATTGAAAAAAAATTAAAAATATTTAAAAAACTAAATAAAATATTCTTCAAAAAATAATAAAGTCAGAGATAGAGATAGAGCTTAGACATTATTTAATCCAAGACCCACAATTTTCAGCAGGAGAAAGTGAGTCCCAGAGAGACTGAGTGACTTGTCCACGTCATCACAACTTGTTGTTAGTTGAACACGAACTAGAAAACTAGTTTTCTAAACCTCTCTAATCTCATGCATTTCCAACTGTACCACAATTCTCTCATTCAGGAGGCCCTGGAGAGAAGAAAGGAAAAGGAAGAGGCTACCAACAACTAAGTGCCTACTTTACTGGTGCATATATATATATGGCATGTCATTTTATCTCCATGGTAATTCTATCAATTATCATCTCCACTTTATAGATGAAGACACTGGGGCTTGGAAAAATTAAAGTCTTGCCTAAAGTCCCCATGGGAAGTAGAGCGGGTTCCAACCTGTCTGACTCCTAATTCAACCCACAGCCCTGCAGCGTCTAGCGCCCTGCCTGGGTCAGGCCCGGAGCCCAAGAGCCCCGGGGAGGAGGTGTTTCTGCTGGCTGTGGCACCACTGTGACTGCTTATCTCCTCAGTCCTCAGATGCAATACCTGGTCTGCACGCAAGAGCCTTTTATCCTTCCTTCCACACAATCCTTTTAACTGAAACCAAGTGGCCAAAGCTTAACTGTAATTCTGCAAAACTGGCGGCGAAAGGCCTGGCTGGGGCCTGGGCTGCTCACCCCAAACGTGACGTGCACAGAGAGTGGAGCTGACATTGTTTAGCGCTCTGCTCAGCGGGGCCCGGCCAAGCCTCCCAGTCTAAATTGAGCCCTTAATCGTTTTCCTGGCATTTGTTCAGACAGGATTTTATTTTCTAGTAATAAAAGCTCCTACACTGGAGGAAAAAAAAAAAAAATCTGCCTTTTTGTCTCGCTTTTGTGAATGCTTTGCCACCTGTCCCTTTCCCCCTTGTGTTTGTGCTTTGGGCAAAGCCAGGTTGTTTTGTGCCCACTGTCAAGTCTGGGGGCGCCCTGGGTGGTGTCCGGGCAGAGAAATGCGCTCGCACTGACTGCGCCTCTCTTCACTGCTGGTCGCTCCTTCTCATGGACGGAGAGGTTTAATCCTACAGGCTTGGCTTCTGGGTCTGCAGGGGGCACCGGGGAGAAGGTCCCAGGGGAAGAGAAGGTCCCAGGGAAGTGAGTCACCAAGGGATGGCCACCTCAGTAGCTCGTGATGGCTCATACCTGGTACCTCAGTCTTTCCCTTAAGAATTTACAGTGGTTGCCCAGTGCCTACAGAATCAGTGTATACTTTCTAAGATGGTATTCAGACACACCCACCTCCTCAGCTTCTTTTCTTTTTGTGGGTGAAAAAGGTAAGAAAGAAAAAAAAAAGCAAGGATAGATGCCTAAAAAAGTAAAAAAAATGAAACTTATCAGAATCTTCATCAGCTTGACCAACATTAATATATTGGCATATAGCTTTTCAGATCTATATGTCAATATATATATATATATATAAAGTACATATATTAAAACTCGAGGCTGTTTCAGTCCCAATTGGCCTTCCCAGGCTTGTCTTCTGGCAAGTACCACAATGCACTAAACATTATCTACACAGAGTTCACCTTCTGTCAAGAGATCATGCACTTGCACATTTCTAAGAACGTCCCTGCCACTCTGCCCAGAATGCTCTTCACGCACCAGCTGGCACATAGGAAGGTCTAAGAAGTTAGTTATTTCCTCTTCACTTCCTTTCCTTCCTGGTCAGCTCCTGCTTACTATTTAAAACTCTGCTGATAAACCCCACCTCTATGAAACCCCATTCTCTCCCCAAAACCATACCTATCCACTCAGCAATTAGCCACGCAGCTACCCATTTTGGGACCCATGGGTTCGCCACCTCTGACCCGAACTTGTCCTGTGACTGAACTCTTGCCAGGCAGTCGGGGCATGTCTCCTTCACTAAGAACCACAACTGGCATCCAGGATGGGCAGTGTTTTGCTGGGTGAAGCTGAGCCCAGGCATACTGTGGGGCCCAGATGCTGCCAGATTGGTCGGGGGGGCCTGTGCACTGACATTTGAACAGAGATCCCAAATTGCCAGGGAGACCCTATTGTTTGCTGGGCTCCTCCCTGTCTGGCAAGAGCCAACCTTCAACCCCAGAGAGCATCGTAATGCTAAGAGCTATGTCGGTGGACCATGGATGCATTATTTACTCTCTTCTTGCGGAGTAAATGCAGGCATCTGTGTGGTTTGTCCAATGCTGGGCGTGCCTCTCAAGATGCTTGGACCAGAATTTTAAGCTGAACAGCAGTGGGCTGCCGGCAAAGAAGGAAAGCTGAGTGTACTTACTCTTGGCCAGATCTCTTGCTGAATATTTAGCGGGGGTGCATTCTGTTCTCTTTGGCTCCCCTTTGCCCCAAGCCCCCTTTACTGCCCTCCCAGTTCACCTCCATGTAAGAGGGACGTTTTACGTTGTTGTGCTGGTAAACAGTTGCTCGTTTCCTCTCTGCCAAGCCCCCCAAGCAGCTTCCGTGCTGTAATCTTCCACATCCTTCCACCAGCCCTTCCCTCCTCTTCCAGACTTGGGGGTAGTGAGAAGAGAGCCAGGAGAAGTGGTTCACTGGGTGCTGCAGCTGACTGCAGCCGTTGTTGAAAGCAGGAGCCAGGTGCTTTCCAGCGCCTTGGCTTACTTCTGGGTGGTCTTCATCAGGAGAAGGAGCTTCTAGCCTGGCTGGGTACCACACCTCCATTCTCAGGCTTTCTGAAAAAAATAAAATATAAAAATGAGGCAATAGAAGCAACTGGAAACAGCAGCTAATGGTACCTGAACTCACAGGGCACCAAACATTCAGCCTGACAATAATAATATGACAGGTTTCTCCAGGTCTCACCAACTTGTGAGTACATTATTAGGGTCATATTAGTGGCAATGACCTATATTTTGCTGACTTCTGCCCCTGAGACTTCACCCCCTAGGAGCATTTCACGGCCACTCACAAGTCCTCACTCTTCTTCTCATACTGTGTGGGCGATATCTCTGCTCGCCTGGCAGCTCGGGGTGAGTTGCGGTGTGTGCCTTACACGCTCAAGTCTACACCAAGAACACTTTCCCCTGTGTGGAAACTCTTTGCGTGACTAAGCATCACTGAATATGCTGGAGTCCTTTTTGTACTAGGAAAAGCCTTCTGCTCCCCCATGCCGCCCTACCTTCCCACCACCCTTACTCTGACTTTATTTTGCATCTTAGTTTGACATCAGGCCCTAATGAGGCAGTATTAATGTCCCCTTGTGAAAACAGTGTCCTCAGATTTTCCATGGGCCCCCTCTCTCTGCTGAGTTCCGACTCCCAGCTGTGGGGAAGGGCCAGGCGTAGATGTCTGAGGCTTCCCACGTGCTACCCACCCATCTTTGTCTCTTTTCCTGGCATGTGAGCAAAACCACTTCCTCATCCTCACTTGGAGTGGCTCCCAGATGCTCCACATACCAGTTCATCAAACACACCCAGGAAGGGCCGACACCCAGTTCAGGCTCAAGTTGGGACCCCATTAAAATGATAAATGTCCAGTTCTTTTCAGTTTACAAAACCTTTCACATACATTATTTTATGGACTCCTTCAAATAGCTCTTTGAAGATGTGTTGTCTTTGTTCATATTCTATGGGGAGTAAAACTGAAGTTCAGGCAGGTTAGGAAATGTGGATATGGCTACTTATTTAGTAAGTGACAGTCAGGAATTCAGTCCTATTATACAGAATCCTAGGCTCCCTCTGTTATGATGACAATGCACAAGACTTAGTTGAGGGGGTTGTAGATAAAGTCAAAATGGCTGTGACTGCCCTGGCCAGTTGGCTTAGCAGTAGAGCGTCGGCCTGGCGTGCGGGGGACCCGGGTTCGATTCCCGGCCAGGGCACATAGGAGAAGCGCCCATTTGCTTCTCCACCCCCACCCCCCCCCCTCCTTCCTCTCTGTCTCTCTCTTCCCCTCCCGCAGCCAAAGCTCCATTGGAGCAAAGATGGCCCGGGCGCTGGGGATGGCTCCTTGGCCTCTGCCCCAGGCGCTAGAGTGGCTCTGGTCATGGCAGAGTGACCCCCCGGAGGGGCAGAGCATCGCCCCCTGGTGGGCAGAGCGTCGCCCCTGGTGGGCGTGCCAGGTGGATCCCGGTCGGGCGCATGCGGGAGTATGTCTGACTGTCTCTCCCGTTTCCAGCTTCAGAAAAATACAAAAAAAAAAAAAAAAAAATAGCTGTGACTTCAGACCTGAAGTTGGATGCAGCTGACTCCACTCAGAGGGGATTGCAATCTCTGGTAGAACAGTGGCTAGAATCGTGCTATCCAGGCCAAAATGGCATGGTCTCCACCCGGGAAGCTTATGAGACTTTTCTGGTTTTTTGGCTGGTCCTCACTTTTCATCTGTGCTCAGCAGCATCTGGCTAGGACCATCACATAGTAGTTATTTGCGTGGGTCTTTCATCATGCTTGTTCTACTGTAGGATACTCAAGGGCAGACACCGTCTTTAGCATCTTTGCATGCTCCAAAGAGTTATGAATATAGTAGGTGCTCAATAAATGTTGGTGGAATGATGACTATTTCTTAGTGTTACTCCTTTAGGTTTCTAGGTGGGTAATTCAACTATAGTCATTTCTTCCCCTTTAGCAGCTCTTGTCAGAGGGCGGGCATGGTGCATGATCAAGCAGAGTAACTTAAACCTATTGGTCTCCTGCCTCAATTGCCATGTCTTTGCGTTGCCCAGCTGCTCCCTTTTGAGTCCATTGATGAATTTCACTTCCAGTTGCTCCCTCCCTATGGTCCTTCCCACGTATCTGAGTCCAATTCAGATAAGAAGTAGATCAACCACCTCAGTGCCATTGGTAGGACTTGGTGGTTAGTCATTCACCTGAACTTGAAGTTTGATGGGCTAGTGACATATTTTCCCAAGTGATAGTTGTCTTCTTCCCTGTCCATTGTTAATCCAAACTACAGATCTGGCTTTTTCCTGATCTCTAGTTTTCCTGTCCAAAAGCACTGTTCCCTTTAGGATTGACATTGGCCCTGAACTCAGCCTGGGACTGGGCCCTGACATTCTATGTGGCACTTGCTAACACTTCTCCCTGGGACAGGAGCCTGGGTCTGTATACCAGACTCTTGTTGCCCATGGACAATTTGTCTACAAATAACCTCCCACTCGTCTGTCTGCCTGAGTGGGGAGGGCAGACCGGCTGTTTGGGTTCTTCTCATTGTGTTCCACTCATTTGATTGGACTTGTTGCTTCAGTCACACTTGGGCATGCTCTGTCCTCTGGCCATGGTGCCTCCCTCATCTGCCTGCCAGTTTGGTGTTTGCCTTTGCAGCGGGTCCTATTCCTCCTGCTAAAGATCTGCTTGTGTACATCCAGGGTCAGGATTTTGCTTTATTCTCTCTGCTTGCTCTGCACAGCTGTGAGATGCCCATACTGCCTGGTGTATACCCAAGCTAGAAACCCATTTGGTTTTATCTTACTGTGCTCTTGAAGAGGTTTAGTGTGAAATAGAATTTGAAACTAATTGAATAAATTAAGGATTAATGATTGGGGTGGTTTTTATTGATTTATCCTGTCTCTATTATTACTAATTTTTTTGGCCATATTCAGTCAGATTCAGAATATTACCTTCTAGAAAACTAATATAGTTAGTCTAACTCATGTCAGGTATATCCCAGTCATAAGGGTCGGGGTCCTTTTGGAAAGAATCACACTTCCCTTTGCTAGATCACCTACACAGTCTCCTACACAGGGAGAATACACCTTAGCAATCATCATGGACTCTATTAACATAATCATTGTAAAAGATTTAGCCATAGCTTTCTTAAAATAGCAGTAAGTTGCAGTAGCATCTTTTTAAAAAGTGATACACATTGGCTCAAATAAATTAATGTTCTCATCTAGAGATGCAAAGTGAAGAGCAATATAGAAGAACGATGTTACAATTTGACAACAGATCACGGTCAGGGCCTCACTCTTTAGGGAAAAAGAAAGGCTTGGGTTTGAACAATATCACCATAGTTATATGTTATTGCTTCATAAGAAGGCTGATGGACTGAATAGCTCGAGACTTATACAAGCCACCTTGATTCTGTGAGGTATCTCCACTTGGTTTACTAGTAGACATTTCAGATCCATTTGTCCAAAACTGAATTTCTGATCGCCACTCCTGCCCCCACCTCTCTCACTTTCATCTCTTTCAAACCTGCTTCACTTAAAGCCATCTTCATGCACAGCAGCCCTCTTCTTTCAGTTGTTCAAGTTCTAAACCTTGAACTCGTCCTTGACTCCTCTTTCTTTCCAATTCATATCTAATAGTCAGAAATTGTATGAGCTCCATTTTCAAAATAAATTGAGAATCTGGCCATTTCCCAGCTTATTCATGCTTACTTCTCTGGGTCTAACTATCATTGTCTTTCACTTGGGGTACAGCAATAGCTCCTTATTAGATCTGATTCTACCACTGCACCCTCTTCTGCCCTCCCTCCGGTTTATTCTCAACACAGTCTTTGTTTCAGCCATTGCTCCTACAGTCTGCTATGACTCCCCAATTAACAGAGTAAAAACCAAAGTTGTCATCATGACCTCCATGAGCTTCAAGCCCTCATCTCATCTCTGATCTCATCTCACGACTTTCCCCTTTGTTTTCGCCATTCAAGTCATGCTGCCCTTGCAGTTTCTTGAACATGTCAGACATGTCCCTGCCTCAGGGTATTTGCACTGGCTGTTATCTCTTTCTGAAATGTTCTTCCCCAGAGATAGGATATCAGCTTGACCAACTCACTTTCATTCTCTGAGTCTCAAATTTCTTTCCTTTTTTTTTTTTTACAGGGACAGAGAGAGAATCAGAGAGAGGGGTAGATAGGGACGGACAGACAGGAACAGCAGGAGATGAGAATCATCAATTATCAGTTTCTCATTGTGACACCTTAGTTGTTCATTATTACTTTCTCATATGTGCCTTGACCGCGGGCCCCCAGCAGACCGAATAACGTTACCAAGCTGGTGAGCTTTTTTTTTGGCTCAAGCCAGATGAGCCTGTGCTCAAGCTGGTGACCTCGGGGGTCTCAAACCTGGGTCCTCTGCATCCCAGTCTGACACTCTATCCACTGCGCCACCGCCTGGTCAGGCTCTGAGTCTTAAATTTAACATTCCTAAATGTTACCTTCTCAACAGGACTACCAGGACCACCTTTTTAAATGCTACCCCCTACCCCTCTGTCTATTCTAATCCTCCTTACTCTATTCTACTTCTTTCTTCACAATACCTATCACTTAACATACTATAATAATTTACTTTTTATGCCATCTACTGTTTATTGGAAAGCTTTTAGCATGAGGCTTGCCAAATGTAGGTTCTCAACAAAAATTAATTCTTATTTTTGTAAGAGATGGTGATTTAATTTTCTTATTTTTGAAATTTTTAAAAGATTTTTTTCTTCTCTTCCAAGTGAGAGAGAAAGAGAGATAGAGAGACAGACTCCTGCATGTACCCCGACCAAGATCCACCCAGCAACCACGTCTGGGGCCAATGCTCTGCCCATTTGGAGCCATGCTTGCAACTGAACTAATTTTAGCACCTGAGGCAGAGGCTTCATGGAGCCATCCTCGGCACCTGGGGCCAATGTGCTTGAACCAATCAAGCCATGGCTGCAGGAGAGGAAGAGAAAGAGAGAGAAAGAAGGGGGAAGGAGAAGGATTGGAGAAGCAGATGCTTGGCTTTTCCTGTGTGCCCTGACTGGGAATTGAACCTGGGACATCCATAGGCCAGACCAAGGTTCTACCACTGAGCCAAATGGCCAGGTCAAGAGATGGTGATTAAAAAAAAATCTTTTATGTAAAGCCAGTATCCATGGCCACCATCACAGCCGCCTGGCCAATGCAGGTTCACATTGGATTCGGACAGATGGTAATGAAACAGTGGAGCCAAGAATTGGTGGGCCATCATCTTTAATCCTAGCTTGCACCCGGTGGGCAAGTAAAAACACACACTGGGCTCCAAAACCCACTTATTCAGTGCTCACAAAGCTACTGACTTATCCGAGTTTCCCAGAATTAAAGGTTTCTAGCTCACCAGACTTATTCACCTCTGTTCCCCATCTCCCTCTCTCTGCACAAACTCTGCACAAACTGGCTTCTCACTCAGCACTCCACCATCTTGGCTGCTTCTCCTGGCCTCTTCCACGTGGCCTTACTCTGCTCTCCTCTCTAATGATAATCTCAGGAACCGAGACAGAAGCAAACTCCCAAAACCTTTAATCCAATATACAAACAAGGAAGTCTCTGATACAAAGTCACTCCTCTGAGGCATAATGGGATTCCTCATGAGAGTGCACCACCCCACATCAAAAAGGCTGGGAAAGGCTTAGTCTCAAAACCAAGCCCATGCCCTGGCCGGTTGGCTCAGCGGTAGAGCGTCGGCCTAGCGTGCGGAGGACCCGGGTTCGATTCCCGGCCAGGGCACACAGGAGAAGCGCCCATTTGCTTCTCCACCCCTCCGCCGCGCTTTCCTCTCTGTCTCTCTCTTCCCCTCCCGCAGCCAAGGCTCCATTGGAGCAAAGATGGCCCGGGCGCTGGGGATGGCTCTGTGGCCTCTGCCCCAGGCGCTAGAGTGGCTCTGGTCGCAACATGGCGACGCCCAGGATGGGCAGAGCATCGCCCCCTGGTGGGCAGAGCGTTGCCCCTGGTGGGCGTGCCGGGTGGATCCCGGTCGGGCGCATGCGGGAGTCTGTCTGACTGTCTCTCCCTGTTTCCAGCTTCAGAAAAATGAAAAAAAAAAAAAAAAGAAGAAAAAAAAAAAACCAAGCCCCAGGCTACAAGGATCCTGCCTGCCCATAGCCCAAGCCCAATACACATTAATATAATCATGCCCATCCCAAGCAAGAAGGGCAACCAATACCTTCACCTGGGTGACGGGCTTCCACGTGGGCAGCGCCATCTTTAACAAAGTGAGCATAATATATGTTATCTGCCCAACATTTTAATTTTGGTTTTGTTGGGCAGATAGAGTATATTATGCTCACTTTGTTAAATATGACGCTGCCCATGAGGAGGCCGTTGCCCAGGTGATATTAATGTGTGTTGGGGGTGGGCTAAAGGCAAGCAGAATCCCTGTAGCCTGGGGCTTGGTTTTGGGATTAAGCCTTTCCCATCCTTTTTGATGTGGGGTGATACAATCCAATCATGCCTCAGAGAAGTGACTTTGTATTAGAGGCTTCCCTATTTTGTATATTGGATTAAAGGTTATGAAGCTACACTATAAAATAGGGGCAGAATGGGAGCTTGCTCTCTTGGTTCCTGAGATTATCATTAGAGGAGAGAGCAGAGCAGAGAGCAGAAGGAGGCCACGTGGAGTAGGCCAGGAGAAGCAGCCAAGATGGCAGAGTGCTGAGTGAGAGGCCAGTTTGTGCAGAGTTTGTATCTGGGATAAGGAAGGAGATGGGGAACTGAGGAGAATAAGGCTGGTGAGCTAGAAACCTTTGATTCTAGGAAACTCGGATAAGTCAGTGGCTTTGTGAGCACTGAATGTGAGTGGGTTTTGGAGCCCACTGTGTATTTTTACTTGCCCGCCGGGTGCAAGCTAGAATTAAAGAAAATGGCCTATCAGTTTTTGGCTCCGTTGTTTCTTTACCGACTGTCTGAATCCAATGCGAACCTGCATAGGCCAGAAGGCTGCTGTGATGGTGGCCCTGGCCTTGAATACTGGCTTTACAGGTTTGCTCTGCAAAACGTAGAACTTTCTTAAACACCATCCTTTAAAAATTTATTAAGGTGAGATTTACATAATAGAAAATAAACTGTTTTCAAGTGAATAGTTCAATGGCATTTAGTACATTATCAATGATGTGCAGCATCTATTTTTGGTCATACATTTATGTACTGTGTAGCTACTTTCAAAATGTATTTGAATCAGCACTGCCATTTAAATATGGTCTTCCAGCGATTCCTTTCACCCTCTCAAATTTAAAGACAAAAATGAAACCCCAGTGGCAACAGAGATTGTCTGACCTTTTGACTATTTTTCAGGGGGAAAATCTTAAACCAAACAGCATAAAAACAGAGTTAAAAATAAATCCCTCTATGTTTATAGGCCTTAAGAAAACAAACCAACTTTCTATGAAGTTCACTGGTTTTGTTAATTGTTTCAAGATGTTGGGTGTTTTAAAATATGTTGTAAAAACCCTACATGATGACAAAACAAAACTCATTAGCTAGTATTTCCCTGTTGGGATTGTACTTAAAAACATAAAATGTTAAAGTTCATGGTAATACAGTTTTACAACTGCAAATTTAAGCCCATTATCATCAGAAAAGGGAAAAACAGACATAACTCTGAAACATCTCTGCTTGGTTGAGCTCGATCTGGGAACCATGCATCTCACTCCCTTCTCTCCTTGTCCCTTCAGAGTGCTGGGAAGTTCATTCTAGAAACTTCCTAGAAGTGTACACAATAAGTGAACAGTTTTGCCTCTGCAGGAGGGCTCTGAAGGAGGGATACAGGGGGAGGATTTATTCCATAATTATAAAATATACCTTTGTGTACTGTTTGAATTTTTTACTCTAGGCATGTATTAATTTCAGTTAAAAACAACAGCAACAACAAAACTTGATTTTTGTTTAATTATATCTCTGAGGACCAAATAGTTCTGGGCAATTACTTAGTCAAAGCCCTTTCAAGTGATGGAAACCAGATTTAAACTAGAGTGCATAGATAAGGGAGGTATGGTTTACTGATCACAGGCCAGAATGAAGTAGTTCACAGAACCTAAGGAAGAGCTGCAAGAATTAGGCCTCGGAGACCAGAACCGAGGCCTCCACACAACCAGGAATTCTCTTTTGCCCTCATCATCGTCTCTACTTGCGTTTGCTCCTCTTCGTGGGGGCTTCATTCTCCTCCACTTTCCACATGGACATGGCTGCTGACAGTCTCAGCTGAGGAACCCCAGAAGAAAAGAGAAAGATACCTTTCTCACAGAGTCTGTTTCAGTCCTGATGAAGG
The DNA here is from genome assembly GCF_036850765.1 of Saccopteryx bilineata. Classification (NCBI taxonomy): domain Eukaryota; kingdom Metazoa; phylum Chordata; class Mammalia; order Chiroptera; family Emballonuridae; genus Saccopteryx; species Saccopteryx bilineata. The sequence continues at coordinate 28,856,985 of NC_089491.1, forward strand.
ATTCTAACTGGTTTGGCTTGCGTCCCGTGCTGCACTTTGAACCATCACCGTCCCCGGGGGAATTGGCCAGATCTGGATAATTGGCCCAGGGCATGGCCAGCGCCGTGGACTCTCTAAGCAGAAGGAACACGTGAAAGCTTCCTGGGAGGAAAATGAAATGATCACAGCTTACTACAACCAGCCCTGACTGCCCAGTCTAACACAGACTCTCCTCCCCTCCACGGTGTTCCTCCTATATTCCAGGCCAAAATAACACAGGCATCATGCAGATCTCTCAAACATACTTAACCCCCCTCCCCAAAGCAAAACAATTTGTAGTCTTTACCAGCTGATTACCTCCAAGTCCAAATCTCTGGGGAACATGACTTTTCTTGGTCCAGCAAGCCATGTCTAATTGAGGCATACATTACCCGCAATGGAAAATGCCAATTTAAAACAAAGAAAAAAAAAAAAAAGGAACACAATATACAGTGGTAATTTTTCTAAAATAAGTACTACCTCCTACTGAACAGGGATAGCAAAGATTCACCTCTTTGGCAAAGAATGAGTTTCTTAGGTGCTCCCTGCTAGAAGAAATCTTACCCAAGTGGAATCCTCAGGCGAGGCCCAGAACCACGCCAGTCCCTCTGGTTCCTCTCAGATCCAGCCTTCCAGTCCCTAGAACTCCAATCTGTTTCAATAAAAGAATGTATGGCCCTGGCCAGTTGGCTCAGTGGTAGAGCGTCAGCCTGGCATGCAGAGGTCCCAGGTTTGTTCCCGGCCAGGGCACACAGGAGAAGTGCCCATCTGCTTATCCACCCCTCCCTCTCTCCTTCCTCTCTGTCTCTCTCTTCCCCTCCCACAGCCAAGGCTCCATTGGAGCAAAGATGGCCCGGGCGCTGGGGATGGCTCCTTGACCTCTGCCCCAGGCACTAGAGTGGCTCTGGTCGCAACAGAGCGATGCCCCGGAGGGGCAGAGCATCGCCCCCTGGTGGGCAGAGCGTCGCCCCCTGGTGGGAGTGCCGGGTGGATCCCGGTTGGACGCATGCGGGAGGTCTGTCTGACTGTCTCTCCCTGTTTCCAGTTCAGAAAAATACAAAAAATAAATAAAATAAAATAAAGAATTTATGTTAGTGGAACTTAAAGCACCATCTGTAGGCAGAAAGGGCTTTGCAGTGAGGTTATGTGTATTTATTTGTTTGACGTTTACTTTGTAATAAAATGGAAACTTAAACTTTCTTTACTATTTTGAATTAGAAAATAAAAATCATTCAGTCATTTTTGAGTAGTGGTTAGCTTCCCCAAAATAGGGAGAAAAAAAAAATATATATATATATATACCCTTTTCAGGAAATACAGATTTATTTTGAAGACTATTGTTCTAATAGTGCTTTCATGTTTTTTGAGGAAGAGGCGATGATCTTTGTTACTGGTTTCTTACCTTTCTCACCCTGCTTTGATTTTTCATTGGCCATTGTTGGGTAGATAATATTTTGCTCACTCTGTTAAAGATGGCTGCTGCCCCCGTGGGGCAGCTGATTGCTTTCTTGCTTGGGAAGGGGCTTGCTTATGCTAATGTGTGTTGGGGGAGGGCTTTTCCGCCAAAAGGTTTTAAAAGGTGGAGCTAGGAGGCCATTTTGAGAGAGAGTGGCCATGTTCTTGTAGAGAGGAGGAGCCAATACTGTAGCAGGGCAGGGAGGCCACATGGAGGAGGCAACCAAAATGGCAGAATGGCGAAGGAGTAGCCAGTTTGCACAGGAGAAGGAGATGGGGAACAGAAGTGAATAAGATTGGTGAGGTGGAAGCCTTTGAGTCTAGGAAAACTTGGATGAGTCAGTGGCTTTGGGAGCCCTGAATGGAAAGGGAAGTGTTTTTCCTGTTGTGTGTATTTACTTGCTTGCTGAGTGCGAGCTAAGATTAAAGGAAAATGGCCCACCAGTTTTTGGCTTCGCAGTTTCTTGACTGCCTGAATTTAATGAGAACCTGCACATGAATGGCACCATGGCGGCGGCAGCCCCTGGCCTTATGGCTATAAAAGTTCTTTCTGCCACATGCAAAAGAATGAAACTCGACTACAGCCTGTCCCCGTGTACTAAAATTAATTCAAAATGGATCAAAGACCTAAATATAAGACCTGAAACAATAAAGTACATAGAAGAAGACATAGGTACTAAAATCATGGACCTGGGTTTTAAAGAACATTTTATGAACTTGACTCCAATGGCAAGAGAAGTGAAGGCAAAGATAAATGAATGGGACTACATCAGAATAAAAAGTTTTTGCTCAGCAAGAGAAACTGATATCAAAATAAACAGACAGCCAACTAAATGGGAAATGATATTTTCAAACAACAGCTCAGATAAGGGCCTAATATCCAAAATTTACAAAGAACTCATAAAACTCAACAACAAACAAACAAACAATCCAATAAAAAAATGGGAAGAGGACATGAACAGACACTTCTCCCAGGAAGAGATACAAATGGCCAACAGATATATGAAAAGATGCTCAGCTTCATTAGTTATTAGAGAAATGCAAATCAAAACTACAATGAGATACCACCTCACCCCTGTTAGATTAGCTATTATCAACAAGACGGGTAATAGCAAATGTTGGAGAGGCTGTGGAGAAAAAGGAACCCTCATTCACTGTTGGTGGGACTGTAAAGTAGTACAACCATTATGGAGGAAAGTATGGTGGTTCCTCAAAAAACTGCAAATAGAACTACCTTATGACCCAGCAATCCCTCTACTGGGTATATACCCCAAAACCTCTGAAACATTGATACGTGAAGACACATGTAGCCCCATGTTCATTGCAGCACTGTTCACAGTGGCCAAGACATGGAAACAACCAAAAAGCCCTTCAATAGAAGACTGGATAAGGAAGATGTGGCACATATACACTATGGAATACTACTCAGCCATAAGAAATGATGACATCAGATCATTTACAGCAAAGTGGTGGGATCTTGATAACATTATAAGGAGTGAAATAAGTAAATCAGAAAAAAACAAGAACTACATGATTCCATACATTGGTGGAACATAAAAACGAGACTAAGAGACATGGACAAGAGTGTGGTGGTTACCAGGGGTGGGGGGAGGGAGGACATAGGAGGGAGGGAGGGAGAGAGTTAGGGGGAGGGGGAGGGGCACAGAGAACTAGATAGAGGGTGGCGGAGGACAATCTGACTTTGGGCGAGGGGTATGCAACATAATTTAATGACAAAATAACCTAGACATGTTTTCTTTGAATATATGTACCCTGATTTATTAATGTCATCCCATTACCATTAATAAAAATTTATTAAAAAAAAAAAAAAAGTTCTTTCTGATGATCCTGAATCTAGTCATTAATGAAGGGGGTGGGGGAAAGAGGGAATAGCCTTCAGATATGAAAGGACAAAAGGGGTGTGGTGAAGAAGTAAGAAGGAGCATTGATCCAGAGCAAGACACGTGGTTCAAGAGTGGGGCCAGCACCTGACCAATCAGGATGAGTTGAGAGAACCTCTGTGAAGGACCCTGTCTTTGTGCCCCAGAGTCATATTGGGTCAGGAACCTTGCCAGCTGACTCTGCTGTTTTCCCAGGGTTGAAACCTTATATTACCTATTCCCAGGATTTCTGAGGATCAAGGGTTCACTCTTCATGAAACCTTGATCATTTTACATCAGACATCCTCAAAAGCTTTCCTTTCAGCAGAAGCAATGCCTCGCTTGCCAGCGAATCCTGTTCAGTCTATTTCTGCCATTGACCAACTACCCCTTACAGTGTTCCTACTAAAACTATTAGACTAGAGGACACCCCCCAGGCCCTCTGAGAAACGATGGGGAGGAGTTTCCACACCAGAACCCCAAAGCTGGGATAGAAATAAATGGATCTTTGCCCTAGTCTGTTTCAAGTCAGGCAACATGGAACTGAATTTTTCTTTCCTCTTTTTCTTTCTAATGATACTTTGCTTAGGAGACTCAAGATAAAGTTTAAGTCCTGGCCAGTTGGCTCAGCGGTAGAGCGCCGGCCTGGTGTGCGGGGGACCCGGGTTTGATTCCCGGCCAGAGCACATAGGAGAAGCGCCCATTTGCTTCTCCACCCCCCCCCTCCTTCCTCTCTGTCTCTCTCTTCCCCTCCCGCAGCCAAGGCTCCATTGGAGCAAAGATGGCCCAGGCGCTGGGGATGGCTCCTTGGCCTCTGCCCCAGGCGCTAGAATGGCTCTGGTTGCAGCAGAGCGACGCTCCGGAGGGGCAGAGCATCGCCCCCTGGTGGGCAGAGCGTCACCCCTGGTGGGCGTGCCGGGTGGATCCCGGTCGGGCGCATGCGGGAGTCTGTCTGACTGTCTCTCCCCGTTTCCAGCTTCAGAAAAATACAAGATAAAGTTTAACCAGCTGGCTGTCTATTGTGTATCTCAGACCTTTAGCTCCTCATTTAGGGTGGGAAGTGGTGATGGGAAGGGAGAAGAGTGTCACTGTTCTTCTACAATAATCATTCTTAGTTTCCTCTTAGTGTTTGTTGTTTGCAGCTTCTTTCTTGGAACCAAATTAGTCTCAGTTAGGAGCTATTTGGTTGCCAGGAAGAGAAACACTCAAATCAGCTCATGTAAAATGGTGTGTTTATTATATGGTTTTAACACCCACCCTGGGTCTTGGACAGTGAGGCAATGTTATAGAAGTTGATGAAGAAGAAATGATGTGTAGCTGGGCCTGAAAGGGTCTGGAAAAGGGAAATAGAGAGTAAGGAAATAAGGCTGTTCTTTTTCTGAGATCCTTGGGTCCCTCTTTCCTGCTCTGTCCCCTCTGGTCTTCTCTTTGCAGAGTTTGTGCTTCTTATTCATGGTGTCTTTGACCCTATCATTTCAGCTTGGTTCAGCGTCTCACAGTGGGGACAGTTAATTACCCAAAAGGAAATTGGAGTGCTACTAGGAAGGGAGAATGAACTCTGGGCAGCCAAAATATGAAAAGTTTCCAATCTACTCAAGCTAATTCAAGTTGGCTGAACAGTGTGCCATGTCTGAAATGGAAGTCACCATGCCACCAAACCCTAGTGCCTAGCACCTTTCCTGGATATAGGAGACATGAGTCGATATTTGTTGAGTGGATGAGCAAATGAATGAATGAATGAATGACTGGAATTGAAGGCATATCTGTATCTGATTTATTTTGATTCATCTTTGTTACACTCATAGAGCTCCTGATATACTGGTTTGTGTGTGTACACACATGCACACTAAGTGCTCAGTATTAGCAAACTAACTCTCACTTTCCTTGATACGACAATTGTACTTTTTAAAATGGCAGCATCATTGTGTGATACAGTGGTCTCCAAAGTAGAGTGCACAAGACAATCCACTTGAGTATGAAAAAATATATGGCCTCTATATGTGTTTATCTAAAAAAATAAGAAAATTTAAGTGTTGCTAATATATAATGAATAGTTGGACATGGGTACTTCACACAGGTCAAATGTCAAGCATAGTTCACACAGTGCTGTGAGGGGAACAGTGAGGC